>NC_080069.1:125522643-125837175 GCF_949987535.1 Balaenoptera acutorostrata
CCCATCACGCTGTGATTTCTCGGGACCTAAATGCATTTGTGTTGCAGGACGCAGAGGGCTCCACCTGTTTGCACCTGGCTGCCAAGAAAGGCCACTATGATGTGGTTCAGTATCTGCTTTCCAATGGGCAAATGGATGTCAACTGTCAGGTAAACCACCTCGTCCACTCGTGACAGCACCTGACGGGCTGGCCAGAGGCGTGGTCCTCCTCCGTGGTGATCCTGGCCCCTTCCACCCTCCGAGGCACCCCACCCCCCACCCCTGCCAGGTCCTGGAAGGCCTGGCCCCATCCTCCGGCCCCGTCCACCTCCCTCCTGGCCCGCCCACTGGCCGCTCGCCAAGCTCTGTGCCGTTGCCCGGCTGGAAGCTTGTCCTGAGGTGTCCGCCTGGGCTGCCCTGGTCTCCTTGTGGCCTGTGTTCAGATGCTGCTACACAGCAGGGTCTCTGGCCTCCCGTGTGCCGTGCCGCCCCCGTGGCACCTCACCGTCCCCCCCAGCGCTGACCACTGTCGCACATTCCACCTCCTCCCCTGTGTGTTTTCTTCTTGTGCACCTGCTGTCAGGACCCCGGGGTGGTGTTCGTGTGACCTGCAGTGCCTGGTTACAGAGCAGGTCCTGTGCGTGTCTGCTGAGCGAGTGAGTGGCTGGGGAGAGCCAATGAGGGTGGGGCCTTCTAACTCACCAGGGGCCCCTCCTGTTCTCCGAGACCCCCTTCCGCTCCCCGGGACCCCCCCCTCATGACTTGAAGCTCTGGGATGACCATCTCCCATCACAGCGCCCCCCCCCCCCATCTTCTGGCCCAGCCATTGCCGCTAACCCAGCTCCCGTGCCCACCACCCTGACAGTGAGAGCCTCCCAGACGGACCAGAAATGCAGCTCCCTGCAGTGTGGTTTGTCCAACCTCTGTTCTAGTGGGGTCCACGGGCCCCCTTCCCCTGTGTTGTTTTTTTATCTCCCACTCGGTCGGGTTTTGTGAGTTTCTCCCCCGAAGCTGGGCTGTGTTGCCCCTGCCGTGTCCCCAGTGCCCATGGTAGGCCTGCAGGGACCATCTCGCTTTAGTCATGGAGGCCGTGTGCATCCACCAAGAAAATGTGGCGACTGGAAAGTGGCGAATGTTGTGCTAGAGTGTTTGCAGAGTAGGAACTGGCACCGTAATACTCGTTTCTTAAGAGTCGCCTCCGGGCTGGAGCGGCAGACAGCCAGCTCATGACAGCCATGGTCCAGCCTGCAGGGGGCTCAGCCCCGGTGAGCTTCTGCTCCGGCCCTTAGAGAAGGGGCTGGGACTTTTCATGGCCTCCATTCATCTCTGGGCCTGATGTCCATCCGTCTGTCTGTCTGTAGTTCTTGGCTGTTGCTCCTGCTTCGTGCGTGGAGTCTGTCCTGGGACCAGAAGGGTGGGCAGGCGCGTCCCGGTCAGTGCTTCCCGCCAGCCGGGCACGGACTCTGCAGCTGGGTCTGCTCCGCGGCCTTCTGGCCTTTTTCCTAGGTGACGCTGTCACGTGCGCACAGGTGTGTCGAGTTGCCCGGTGGGCCCAGCCTGCTCGCTGAGATCCCCAGGCAGCGCTCTGAGCCTCAGTTTCCTCCAACAAAATGGGGACTCAGGCTGGCTCCCGCCCCCCGGGGCCTCCTTGCAGGTCCCGAGTGATGAGGTGCCTCACGCCTTGTGTCTCTAGGAACTGTGATGGATGTTTGTTTCTTTCTTTTGAAATTAGGATGATGGCGGCTGGACGCCCATGATTTGGGCCACTGAGTATAAGCACGTGGACCTTGTAAAACTGCTGCTGTCCAAGGGGTCTGACATCAACATCCGGGACAACGTGAGTCTCCCCCCGGGGAGGCGGACCCTGGAGGACTGGGGACGGGTGTGTCGGGTGGCAGTGTCCTGGCACCTGCCTGTGGCTCTGACCTCTTCCCATTGAGTCACCAGCAATGTGTTGACCCAGTGCGGTTTCCAGTGGTTATTCTGTGTGTCAGCCGGCTGCTGGATGTGAACCGAGGGGCACAGGTCCCTGAGACCTGCCCCTCGGGCAGAGCTGCATTTTTAGAGGTTTTTAGAGACACTGACTCCCATGTCTGTGGTGGCGTCCGAGACCACAGGGCCCACCCCACACCTGGGCCAAGGTCGGGGGACTCGCCAATCCCTCTGGGAACAGCCCTCCGCTGTGTATCAGTGGGGCTGTTTGGCCACAGGCTGCACCAGGCACATCTGATGAACTCAAAGGGGGATTTCTCGGGCGGGCTTCAGGGACCCACAGAACCAGTGGGGTGGTAGGGCTGGCAGAGTTGGGGAGCTGCTCTGGCACAAGCCCCTGTGCTGCTTCCCAGGCGGAGGGACAGGGCTCCTGGGACACAGACAGGGTGTGGCCTGCGGAGCTGTGTCCACCTTTACAGAGTTACCCAAGCCATAAGTAGGAAGTCTAGCCACACACTCGTTAAACTGATAATGGAATAAGGCAGGAAGGCATGCCCACCGCTCAGTTCGGAGCCCTTAGTGGACTGTTTGAAGAAAGGATGGGAGCAGTGGCTGGTCGGTCCTCCTGGCTGCTCCGCGTGAGGACCCTCCCACACCCAGAAAACAGGAGCAGCGGCTCCCAGCCGAGGGCCGGGCACGGCTGGTTGGGGACGTCTTTGCCAACTCCACAGAGCTGGGCCCTGGGACATGAGAGCAGCTGAGGGCCAGGAAACCCTGGGGGCTTCAGGTGAGGGTGGCGCGGAGGGAGGCGACAAGGTCCGGGGAAGCTACAGCACACGGCAGTCACACTCTGCCTTGTTCCTCGAGGGATGGGGTCGTGGTTTGGAGCAGCCTCGGCCCTGGGTGCTCGGGCGGGAGCGGACCGGCTGGGTCCACGGGCAGCGCACGGACTCGCAGCATCCAGCAGTATAGGCCCTGGTGGTTCTGAGGGATTGGAAGAACTGATTGAGTCGTGTTTGTTATTTATGCGATGAAACAACGTCACTGTTTTATTTCAACAGCTTCATTGAGGTATGACTGGCGGACTGTGCTAGTTAAAGTGTACAATTAGATAAATTCTAACCTAGCCACCATCACGCAACCAGGACAGTGGATGTCACTTCCTGCTAGGTTTCCTCCTGCGCCTCCGAACCAGCCCGCCTGCTTCCTGTCGCAGCTGGGCCTCCCTCAGCCTCGCTCCTCGTAGTCCCGTCCGAGTGTGGGTCCCCCTCCCTTTCTGTGGCTGCGAGAGGCCGTCCGCTTGCTTGTCCTGCGCCTGTGGACTGTGGCCGGGCTCCCTGCTCAGGTGCCACCACTCCTGTGGGTGCAGCCGTTTCCAGGGTAGGAGGGTCTGGTTCCTTCACAGTCTCCCCAGCACTTAATGTAGTCGGTCTCTATCTTCTTTGGTGAAGGATCTGTTCAGGTGTTTTGCTCATTTTTTACTGGATTGTTTATTTTCTTATTCTCTAGTTTGGAGAGTTTTTGTGTATTCTGGATACAAGTCCTTTACCAGATAATGTGTCTCATAAATCCTAACCATTGTCTTTGGAGGAGCACATGTTTCTAATTTTGGTGAAGTCCAGTTTATCAGGTATTTTTTGTATGAATCATGTGAAATCACGGCCAAACCCATGACCGTAGAGACTCTCTGTGTTTTCAATCGCAGTTCCTTAGGTTTAGGTGTTAATGTTCATATGTGGTGGGAGGTAGGGATCAGGCTCTCTCTTCTGCTGTGTGGGCCTCTAGCTGCTCCAGCAGGGTGTTTAGAAAGCAGCCTTTCTCCCTAGATTGGCTTTGCCCTGTGGCTGGACTCAGTCTTCTGGGCCTTGACCTGGGGTCTGTCTCAGTGCTGGGGTTGTGCTCTCTTGATGAATGCAGCTTCAGGACCTGTAAGGAGAACCTTCCAGTATTAGCTTCCATTTCTCCCTCCCCAGCTTTATGCTGTTCCTCTCGTGCATTTTACTAAATAAACATCACAGTACAGTGTTGTTTGTTTAAACAACGGTGACCTTTGGAAAAGGCTATAATAATCCTGGCGTGGCTCCCGTGGTCACCTCTTCCTCAGGTCCGTCCATCCACTGCTGTTTGCTTCTGTGCGTCTAATGTCCGTTAGCATTTCCTGCTGTGCTGGGCGGCTTGTGATGGATTCTTTCAGCTTTTTAATGCCTGCGAAGTCCTTATTTTCCTTCACTTTTTAAAAAAAATTAATCTATTTATTTATTTATTTATTTTTGGCTGCATTGGGTCTTTGTTGCTGCGCGCGGGCTTCCTCTAGTTGTGGAGAGTGGGGGCTACTCTTTGTTGTGGTGCGCGGGCTTCTCATTGCGGTGCTTCTCTTGTTGCGGAGCACGGGCTCTAGGCGCGCGGGCTTCAGTAGCTGTGGCATGTGGGCTCAGTAGTGTGGCTCACGGGCTCTAGAGCACAGGCTCAGTAGTTGCGGTGCACGGGCTTAGTTGCTCCGTGGTATGTGGGATCTTCCCGGACCAGGGCTTGAACCCGTGTCCCCTGCGTTGGCAGGTGGATTCCCAACCACTTCGCCACCAAGGAAGCCCTTTTCCTTCACTTTTGAAAAATATTTTGCTGGATATAGAATTGTAGCATGACAGTTTTTAATTTCAGTACCTGAAACATTCTTCTTCCCTGAGGTCTCACTCGATGCATTTCTGGTGAGAAAGTCTTGGTGGCATCCTTGTCTTCATTTCTCTGTATGTAACATGTCTTTTTTCTTTCAGGTGCTTTTAAGGTTGTCTCTTTATCACTGGAGTTTAGCAGTTTGATTATGAGGTGGCTGGTGCTGTGTGTGTGCACATGTGCACTTAGGCTTCATGGAGCTCCTTGGGTCTGTGGGTGTGGGGTTTTATCCAGCTGGAAATTTCCCAGTCATTTTTTCCAGTGCTGCTTCTGCCACCACCCCACTTCTCGAGGCCCCAGTTCCACGTGTGCCAGGAGGCTTGAAGTTGTTCCACGGCTCACTGAAGCGCTTTTCATTTTCTAAAATTATTTTTACACTCTGGATTTCTGCTCAGCTGGTTTTATTGCTCTGTGTTCAAGCTCACTAGCCTGTTCCTCCACAGCATCTGTTATGCTGTTAATTCCATCCAGCGTGCTTTCACGTCAGTCGTCATGGTTTTCAGTTCTGAACATTCTGCTTGGGTCTTCTTGGTATTTTCTGAAATGTGTCTCTCCTGAACACACAGTTATTCCAGCTGCTTTGATGCCCTCGCTTGGTGGTCTGTGTCAGTTCTGGGCTTGATTGGCTGGTTTTGCTCCTCATTCTGGGTCACGTTTCCTGCGTCTTTGCACTCCTGGTCACCTTATGCTGGACACGAGACATTGCGAATTTACCTTGCTGGGAAGTTCTGTGTTCCTGGAACTGTTGTGAGCCTTCCTCTGGGTGCAGCAAAGTGACTTAGGAATGGTCTGGTCATTTTGGGTTTCACTCTCTAGGCTTGTCGGGTCTCGGCCCGAGGCTGCTCTTCCCTCCTGTGTGGGGCCCGTGCTGAGCCCTCTGCACCTGGCCTCGGGGTGTGTCCTCCGGGAGCTCCAGGTTTGGAATGCACAGCCCTCCAGAGGCCTCTTTCCCAGCCCCACAGCCTGCTCGGCAGCCCTGCTGCCCTGGCCTGGAGCCCGAGAGGGACGGTGAGCGGGTGGCCCCGGCCCCGTGCTCCTCTCTCGGGGGGACAGCCGTTCACTGCCTGATGTCCGGTTCTTGAGAACTGTTATTTCACACATTTTGACTGTTCTGTCTTACTCTGGTTCTTTCAGGTGTGGAGGGGGGTAAACCCAGTGTGGTCCCTCTTGCCCCGTCTTTGCTGGAAGCTCCATCAGACGTGTAGGCCTGTCGTAACGTAGCTGGTGGACCTCAGAGAGGCTGGGAGATGGCACAGTCCCCCCGGCAGGAGGGCTTAGGGGCCTGGGAAGTTCTCAGAACCTAATTCTGGTGATAAAGTCACAAATCGTTCTGATGAAGGAAAGAGAAAAGAGGCCCCTCAGGAGACTGCAGTTGCACTCAGGAGCTTGCAGATGTGCAGAAGGTGGAAACCAGAGGGTAGAGAGCTTCTGAGAGTAATGGCCAGGAGGGGAGGCCAGACAAGCCCCGGCCTTTCAGGACACCCCGGGGCTGACGGCAGGGCCAGCCCTTAGTTTTCTCTGTTGGAAACAGACCGATGATGTCGAGGGTGACAGACACAGACCACTTAGCTCCTGCTTCGCTTCTGTCTTTCCTGAAGTTGGTTGAGCTGGAGGCGTGGGATGTACGCGGGTGTTGGGATGGGGCGCTGGGCAGTGCAGGGGGTGCCCCGGCCTCCCAGTCACCCAGACGTGCTGCGCCCCTTGGTGTTGTGGGCGGCGCCCCGGGGCC
The DNA here is from genome assembly GCF_949987535.1 of Balaenoptera acutorostrata. Classification (NCBI taxonomy): domain Eukaryota; kingdom Metazoa; phylum Chordata; class Mammalia; order Artiodactyla; family Balaenopteridae; genus Balaenoptera; species Balaenoptera acutorostrata. Next base: position 125,528,954 of record NC_080069.1, read on the forward strand.
CAGGCTGCGCTTTGGTCCTGGTGGTTCCCAAGGGCTCGACTGTGTGAGCCAAGCACACGCCCTGCCCGCAGAGCAGAAAGAACAGGCAGCAGCCCCATCTCTGAGGCTAACTCAGAGAAAGAGAACCGCTACAGCGTCACTGGTTCCGTCCCTGAGGGAGGAAGGGAGACTGGGGGCTGGTGAGCAAGGGAGCGGGGGTGAGGGGGGTTGGGCGCTGCTCTTTGGGCGGCCGGGCTCCCGGGCTCACGGGCTGTCCAGCCAGCCGCGTGGGTGGGCGTGGCTCTCCTCGCGCTGTGTCCCCAGTGTGGCAGGTCGAATGTACGGTGGTTCTCGTTTAGACATTTTCTTGTTTTTAGGGTTATTCTTCACTGTTATCTTATGTAAGTTGTTTCTTATTTTCCTTCTCTTTCCACATTTATTTGTTCAGAATTGTAGTCTTATTAAAAAGAAAAATTGTAGTCTCCTAATGAACTTAATGTGAAAGTTTTGTTATCACATATATAATCTATACCTGGTAAATCATATATTTTACACGTGGCACAAATATTTTTGTAATTTTTCTTTGCTTCATTTAAAGTTTTTAGTTTTTTACGAAATAAAATTTTAATTAATCAAATTTGTCTTTTTCAAATCTCGTACAAGTATTACTCTATCCTGCAATCATAACTGTGTTCCAAAGTCAATATAATTTAAAAAATAAACTGTCCCTAGATGTTATATTACTTACGTGCCGTGTTTACGGTGGTCTAATTGAGGTTGATGTTTTCTTCTATTTTTAACGTATTCTGTACTGTGATAATGTACTTTTATAACGAAAACAAGACAGAATGGAAAGGAAGCCTCTGTCGGGTGGGCCCCGCCGCCCCCTCGGCCTCACGCGCTCGTGTCTTCCGTGCAGGAGGAGAACATCTGCCTGCACTGGGCGGCCTTCTCGGGCTGTGTGGACATCGCCGAGATCCTGCTGGCCGCCAGGTGCGACCTCCACGCTGTGAACGTCCACGGAGACTCGCCCCTGCACATCGCCGCCAGGGAGGACCGCTACGCCTGTGTCGTGTGAGTGGCTCCGGGTGCTCTGGGGACTTTCTGCGGCGGGCGAGGCTCTTCTGTTCACGCCTGCGGTCATCGTGGCTCCGGGAGGATCGTGGTGAACATCCCTGAATACCCAGGTCACACGTGGAGAGGAGCCCCGTCCGAACACCTCCGCTCGGGGCTGGAGGAGCGGCACCCACGGGAGGGCTGGAGGGCCAGCTGGGAGCCCCCCCCCCCCGACCACCACCGGGAGCCCCTCCTGCGTCACTTTTGCCCGTTGCCGTCAGGTCCAGAGCCTTTGCTCTGCTCCTGGCGGTAGCTCAGGGAGGTGTGGCCCCCACTTCTCATCTCACGGGGGCCTGGGACTAGGGGATGCCCCCCCGGTGGGGCCCTCGCCCTCTCAGATTGGGACCTTGGGGGCACAGGGCTCTGGCGCACCGTCAGGCCTCGGATTGCCTGCTGGGCGTTGACCGAGCACATGGCCGGCTGGGCACTGCTGCCCTTTTCATCCTGAGGGTGCCTTTGAATGGAAAAGCCAAGAAAAATCAAATACCATCCCTAGTTATTTACATGCTCTTCCCTTCAAGGAAAAAGAGGACTTTTGACAGTAAACGGGGGAGAAGAGTAATGATGTCTGTCCTTGGTGAGCGGAAGCACCGGCCGGTGGGCTGGTTCATCTGAAAGCGGACGCTGCTTCCTCCTGATTTTTACTGACCGTGGTCATCGTGCGAATCTCACCCTTGTATCTTTTGACTTGAGATCTGAATGTTCTGTGGACTTGCGTTTCCCTCCAGCCTCTTCCTATCCCGGGACTCCGACGTCACACTGAAGAACAAGGAGGGGGAGACGCCCCTGCAGTGCGCCAGCCTCAACTCGCAGGTGTGGAGCGCCCTGCAGATGAGCCAGGCGCTGCGCGACGCGGCCCCCGACAGGCCCGCCCTGGTGGAGAAGACAGTGAGCAGGTGAGGCGCGCGAGACCAGGGCCCGCCTCCGGGCAGGGTTGGGGGTCGGAACGGAAGCCTCTCTGGGCTGGGCCAGGGCTCACCGGGAAAGCTGGCGCCCCTTCCTGCGGCAGAGACATCGCTCGGGGCTATGAGCGGATCCCCATCCCGTGTGTCAACGGTGTGGACGGCGAGCCGTGCCCCAGCAACTATAAGTACGTGTCTCAGAACTGTGTGACGTCGCCCATGAGCATCGACAGGAACATCACCCACCTGCAGGTCAGCGCTGGGGGGGCCCTGCTGTGGGAGGCTGCCTCTGCGGCCCCCAGAGCAGCCTGGGCAGCGGGGAGGGGTGCCCTCAGGGCCGCAGTGGCTCTGCCCCGGCCTTTCCCCTCCTGGGGCTCTGCCCGCCCGGTGTCTGAGCCTCCTCTCCTCCTTTGGGTCCCTCCCCAGCCCCTCCTGCGAGCCCCCGAGGCCTCGTGCCTGAGCGTTCTCTCCACACCCTCCTTCCTGAGGGGCGGCACGCCCCCGGTGTCCTCAAGAGTCAGGACTTTGAGGACTGTCACTGGAGTTGTGAACAGCACTGGGGGGCGGGGCGGGGCCCCATCTGACGCGCCCCTCCCCCCAGTACTGCGTGTGCATCGACGACTGCTCCTCCAGCAACTGCATGTGCGGCCAGCTGAGCATGCGCTGCTGGTACGACAAGGTGAGCCCGCGGGGGGGCCTGGCTGGGGAGGAGCGACAGAGGCCGGGGCGGGGGCGGGACCAGGCCGGGTACTGGGGGCGGAGCCCGCGCTCTCTGTGGGCCCTGGGCGTGGCCAGAGGGAACTGACCGGGCAGCAGAGGTGGCCATCCCTGAGCCTGGCCTGGAGGTAGCTGAGGAGCCGAGGAGAGAAGGGCTCCCAAGGCCGGTGTCTGAGACGAGAGCCCTACCTGGCTTTGGTTTGGGGAGTTCAGAGGTCATTGTTGGGGGAGGAGCCAGGGTGTCCTGGGGTGGAGAGGGCACACAGGCCCGGCGTGGAGGCCACTGGCACGGAGTCAACGTTACAGCAAAGGGGGTGTCAGGGTGTCGTGGGCAGGACTGGCGGGGCTCAGGTCTCCTGGTGTTTCCTGCGAAGCCTGGCCGTGCCGAGAGGGGGCAAGTTCTTAACTCCTCAGAGCAGCCACTGGAGCTGCCAGGGCCTCGGACTCGGCTGCACAGCCTGGGCTCAGCCCAGCTGCTCTGCTGCGTCCCGGGTGTCGGACAGAAAAGCGGTGGCGGGTCCCTCCGGAGCTGGGGGTTTGCAGAGTGGCGGGTAGTGCCGGCAGGTGGTCCAGGCTGGAGGCTGCAGAGCAGGAGTCCAGGGCCCCGCGAGCTGGCGGCCTCAGGGAGGCTGAGAGAGGGTGACGGGGAGGGGGAGGTCGACTGGGGCAGAGAGGCTGGCCGCAGTCAGGGACCAGGGAGGGCTGTCCCAGAGGTTTCCAAAAGCCATGGAGATTCCTGGCCAGAGGCTTCCCGTGGCCTTGGACAAAGCGTGAGCGTGTGGCCTTACCCTGTCCTCCCAGGTGTAGAGTTTGGCCAGAAACCATGCTTTCTGGGGCGGTGTTTTGATTTGAGGAGGCATGTTGGTGTCAGTTATTTAGCCCTCGCTGCGCGTCTGTCCGCAGGACGGCCGGCTCCTGCCCGAGTTCAACATGGCGGAGCCGCCCCTGCTCTTCGAGTGCAACCACGCCTGCTCCTGCTGGAGGACCTGCCGGAACCGCGTCGTGCAAAACGGCCTCAGGTGAGGTGCCGCGGGCTGGCGGCAGGGTCTCCGTGGTAAAGTTTGAAAGCAGTCAAGTCCCTTGGGCAGCTCTCTAGTTTCACGTGTGTGTCCACAAACGGGAGCAACGTGTGTTTAGCGTACGTGTGTTTGCACGTGGAGGTGGCTTCCTCGGAGCTCTTGACCTCTGCTGATGTTAGAGGTTGACGTAAAGAGCGGAAGCCTTCCATGTTTCCTACCCGCTCAGACTTGGGTTCAGGTCAGACGGCCCGAAGGCAAGAGGCAGGCTTGCCAAGAGCTGCCTGGTCCAAGCTCACGAGGTCCTGATCTGGTGTGAACGCTCGTGTGGTTCCCTCATGCCCACGTCCTGAGTCTCGTGTAAAACATGTTGCCCCTTGGTACTCGGGCACTTGGTTCACTGACCACCCAGAGCCAGACCCTGGGGTTCTGGCCATGAACCTTCCCTCCGTGAACATGCTCGAGAGTTGGAAAATCAAAGGTTAGGAGGGAAGATTTGTATCCTATGTAAGTTTAGCTGAACATGAACGTTATAGTATTTTCGGGTCTATTATTATCAGTAACCTTACAGCAATTGTGACCAGCCCATACTTCTGTGTCCTGGCGTGTGGTAGAAAGTCCTTGGGGGTGAGGACAGACACGCCACTGGACACACAAATGGCTGGCGGGATGCCCTAGCTCTCGGGGCCTGGGAGGGGCCCCGCAGCTGCCCCCCGGGGCCAGCTCAGCCCTGTGGTTGGCACGCTGCCCGAGCTCACCTGCATTGCAGCCTGGGGCCAGCGGGCCTGCTAATAACCCCTTTGGTCCTCATCACATGCTGGAGATGAGGACACTGAGGCACAGGGAGGGCCGGGGGCCGTGTTCCACGCGCTGACCCTCAGGCCGGTTTCTGAGGTTCCCCTGCCTCCTGAGGATGTGAAAGACGCTGTGAGTGGCGCCTTGGTGCAGGGAGGGGGGTTGGGGGTGGGGTAACTCTAGGAGTCACTGCTGCATTGCATACGAAGTTCTAATGCATCTCCAGACATGAAAATTGTATTTTCTGTGTTGTTTACTCCTGTCACTCGTGTGGTAACATGAGTGTGGTGGAATGTGGCCGTGAGTGGCTGATCCTGTTTTCCAGGACGAGGCTGCAGCTCTATCGGACGCAGAACATGGGCTGGGGCGTGCGGTCCCTGCAGGACATCCCACTGGGCACCTTTGTTTGCGAGTAAGTGAGGGCCCGGTCGGCCCCGGGCTGCTGCTGTCACAGGGGAGGGTGCAGCCGTCGGGGAGGGACTAGGAGTGCACACCGGCCAGTGTGGGGCCCCCAGGCTCACCGGGGAGGGGCTGCCTGGGCCTGGCTGTGCGTTCACGCTGCGGGCAGCCCCCGCCCACCTCTGCGTTTCTGCCTGAGCTTTCTCACCAGCTCATAGCTTATTTCAGAAGATCCGTCAGCACTTCGTGACGTGTAGGGGATGATCATTTTGGATCCCTGGTCAGATAGAGGGTTTCTGTGTCATCATTTTCTGGGACCCGGATGAAGTCCCTGTTCAGTCACAGGCAGAATTCTCAGTCATGTGGGCTCCGTCAGGGCCCCTGTGCCCTGCGTCTGGGTCCTGGGTGACATGTGCCTGTCACGTTTTCGTCTGCCTCCGCCCCCGCAGGTATGTCGGGGAGCTCATCTCTGACTCGGAAGCTGACGTGCGTGAGGAAGATTCTTACCTCTTTGACCTTGACAACAAGGTAATGCGTCCTGAGGGGTTGGGCGTAGAGCTGATGGGACTGTGCCGCGTGGAGGGGCCTGCTGGCGGGGCCTGGGCTGGTAAGGAGGCTCGCCCGCCAGACTGGCGCGGGGTCCCCGATCCCAGAGGTCCTGAGCTTTCCCAGCGAGCCTCGCGTGAGAGTGTGGGACCTCGGACACGTCCCTCCAGCCTCTGAGCCCCACCTTCCTTCTCAGCGGGGGTGAGGGCCGCCAAGAGGCTCGGGGGCCGTGTGCACGGGGGCGAGCCTTCGTGTGGAGTGAGGGTCACACTTGTGAACAGGGTGGGTGCGTCTCTCTGTGACCCCGGTGCCCTCCCAGGTGCGGGTAGAAGAGCTGGACCCTGGCTTCGTCCGCTCCAGGCCCTGGTTTCCAGGGCAGTTTCTGAGCCATCGCAGGCTGCCCTCTGCCTTGTCCTGGCTCCCAGGGTTGCTCCTTAATTCATAAATTGCTGACTTCAGAACTTCTAAGAACTCGCCATCGCTGCCAGTGGGAGGGAGTTCAGGTGGAGGCTGGGAAACAAGTACTCTGTCCCCCGCAGCAGCCGCGAGACCCCTGAACAGCCACCTGTAGGTCGGGTGAAGCCAGGCACTCACCTTCCCGCGCCCGCCACTCTTGGCTGTGTCTTCAGAGCGCCCTGCTCATCGCCTGACCCCGCCCTGCCCCTGCAGCCACACCCTAAGGGGTCAGCATCTGTGAGACAGGCGTCTGGAAGAGGAACCTGTGTTCCTGGAGGTTGCAGCCTGGGGCGCGGCTCTAGCCCAGGGCTGTGGGGCCAGGCCTTCCCCAGGCACCGCGGCCACCCGCCGGCCTTCGCGTTTGTGTTTGTGTGTGTGTGTGTGTGTGTGTGTTGCTGCAGCTGGGCCGGGTTTCCTGCCCACCTGCGTCTGCTGAGCAGTTTGCCTCTTCCTGGTTTGCAGCAGTTTTTTCCGTGTTCTGGATCAGTGCTCTTTCCTGACGTTTGACTTGCAGATATCTTCTCTCTGTGGCTTGTTTACTTCCTGACGATGTCTTTTAATGAACAGAAGTTCTTATTTTTATTATCCTCCAACTTTGCAGTCTTTTTATGTATACAGGTGGGTTTCTGTAATGTCCAAGATAAGTTTTTCTTAAAACCCAGGTCACAAAGATACACATTTATATTATTTCCCAGAAGTTATATTTTGCTTTTTTGCTGAAGGGGGTCAAGCTTTATTTTTCCCCTGTATTGACATCTGTGTGACCGAGCACCATTTGTTGAAAAGATTGTCCTCTCCCCACCCTCAGCAGTGCAGATTTTGTCATAAATCAGGTGTCCACACGCGAGAGCTTGGATTGGCCTCTGTCTGCTGACTGCCTTGGGCAGCCTGTTCTGTATTAATTATCCTAGTTTACCTCCCCTTACCTTGGGGTTCTTGGGAGTGTTTGTTCTTCTGGGTCTCTCGAAGTTTCCATATAAGTTTTAAAATCAGCTTGACAAGTTCCACAAAACTCCTGTAGGGATTTGATTGCATAGCATTGAACCTGTGAGCCAGATTAGATCATGGCATCGAACATGTAAACCTCATTAGGGATCATAATATTGACCCGTGAACCAGGTTAGGGTCATAGCATTGAACCTGTGAACCCAGTTACGGTCAGAGGATTGACCCGTGAATCAGGTTAGGGTCAGAGCATTGACCTGTGAACCCGGTTAAGGCCACAGCACTGACCTGTGAACCAGGTTAGGGTCAGAGCATTGACCTGTGGACCCAGTTAGGGTCAGAGCTTTGAACCTGTGAATCCATTTAGGGTCAGAGCACTGACCTGTGAACCGGGATAGGGTCAGAGCACTGACCTGTGAATCTGGTTAGGGCCGTAGCGTTGATCTGTGATGGTTCGCTGGGCCCTCCGCTCCTTCCTGCTGGGAGTGGTGACCCAGATAGCCCTGTGGGGCTGTGTGCTGGCCTGTGGGTGGACCTGCTGGTTCTGGCTTTTACGGCCAGGAGTGCACCTGCTGTGGATTTTCAGACTTGACTTCTGTGGATGTGAGTCTTTGTTTCTCTCGGTAAATTCTTGGGGGTGGAATTACTGCCGTCTGGTGAGTGTCCACTTACTGACTTTAGAAGAAACGGCAAACAGTTTCCGGAGGACTTGTTCCCCCCACGCTCGCCAGCAGGAAAGGGCAGCTCAGACACTAATTCTGATGCCCCGTGATGGCGTGTCTTTTTTTTTTTTTTTTTAATAGTTTTTATTGGAGTACAGTTGCTTTACCGTGTTGTGTTTCTGCTGTACAGCAAAGTGAATCAGCTATACATATACATATATCCCCTTTTTTTTGGGTTTCCTTCCCATTTAGGTCACCACAGAGCATTGAGTAGAGCTCCCTGTGCTATGCAGTAGGTTCTCATTAGTTATCCATTTTATACATAGTAGTGTATATATGTCAATCCCAATCTCCCAGTTCATCCCACCCTCCCTTCCCCCCCTTGGGGTCCATATGTTTGTTCTCTACATCTGTGTTTCTATTTCTACTTTGCAAATAAGTTCATCTGTACCATTTTTCTAGATTCTACATATAAGCAGTATTATATGATATTTGTTTTTCTGACTGACTTCACTCTGTATGAGTCTTTAGGTCCATCCACATCTCTGCAAATGACACTTTCGTTCCTTTTTATGGCTGAGTAATATTCCACTGTATGTACCACGTCTTCATTATGTGGCAGCGTCTTTTCACGGCTTAGTGGCTTCCTTACATCATCGTTTGTGGAGAAGTTTTAAAAATTTATTGCGGGTTGTTCCGTCAGGCCGCTTGTCGTAAGAGCTCTTCACGAGCCCTGAATGGTACCCTTTGTCCAACGTGTGTTGTGAGTATTTCCCTCCTGCCTTTCCTTCCTCTTCACAGAACAGAAAACGTTTTTAATTGTTTAGTGCTTTATGTGTCCTAAGAAATCTTTGCTGCAAGGTTGTGAAGATTTTCTCCTTTCTCTAGAATTTTTATATTTTAGCAAAATTACATTTAGATCTATGATCTGTTTCAAGAACTTTTGTGTATGGTTTGTTTTTTTCACTTCGCATATTTTTTTTGGTGAGGTCACTTACGTTCTGTTCTCTTAGCAGACTTCGGCTGTACAAAACAGCGTCATCAACTGTAGTCACCATGTTATACATTTGATTCTCAGACCTTTTTCATTTTATAAATTTACTGTCTTCCTGTTTCCCCCACTCCTCACCCCCTGGCAACCACTATTCTACTCGGTTTCCATGAGAGTTTGCCTTAAAAAAAAAAAAAAGTAAGATGCCACATAAAGTGACACCATGCCGTCTTTGTCATTTGCTGGCTTATCTCACTTAGATGATGCCCTCGAGGTTCATCCATATTGTCCCAAATGGCAGGATTTCCTTTTTTTTTTTTTTTAAGGCTGAATAGTATTCCACTGTATGTGTATGCCACATTTCTTATCCGTTAATGGACACTTGGTTATTTCCGTATCTTGGCTGTTGTGAGTAATGCTGCAGTGGACGTGGGGGAGCAGACATCTCTTCAAGGTTGTGGTTTTGTTTCCTTCGTAAACATCCTGGAATGGGATTGCTGGATCGTACGGCAGTTCTATTTTCACCTTCTTGAGGAAGCTCCACACTGTTGTCCACAGTGGCCGCACCAATTTACCTTCCCCCCAGCACCGCACGAGGGCTCCCTTTTCTCCACACCCTCGCCAGCGCTTCTTGTCTTTTCTGATGGTGGTCATTCTGACAGGTGTGAGGGGATTAATCATTGTGGTTTTGATGTGCATTTCTCTGATGATTAGTGATGTTGAGCATCTTTTCATGTACCTGTTGGCCATCTGTGTGTCTTCTCTGGAAAGATGATTATTCAGTTCCTCTGCCCATTTTTTAAATTGGCTTTTTTTTTTTTTTTTTGCTACTGAGTTGTGTGAGTTCTTTATATATTTTGGATAATAATCCCTTATCAGACACATGGTTTGCAAATATTTTCTCCCATTCGGTAGCTGCCTTTGTTTTTGCCGCACCTCTCGGCTTGCAGGATCTTAGTTCCCCGACCAGGGAGTGAACCTGGGCCTATGGCAGTGAAAGCGCTGAGTCCTAACCCGTGGACCAGGGAACACCTGGTACCTGCTTTTTCATTTTGTTGATGGTTTCCTTTGCTGTGCAGAAGCTTTTCAGTGTAGTCCACTTGTTTATTTTTGCTTTTGTTGTCTTTGCTTTTGGTGTCAAATCCAAAAAATCATTCGAGGCCAATATCAAAGGGCTTCCCACCTCTGTTTTCTTCTAGAAATCTTACGGTTTCAGGTCTCACGTTTTGCATTGATTTTTGTTTTTGGTGTAAGATAGGGGTCGAGGTTCCCTTTTGTCCATGTGAATGTAAAGTCTCTACTTGCACCATTGAAAGTAGGTCTGTCTGGACTGTGTTTTGTTCCTTTGATTTATTTGCCAATCCGTAACCTACATCACTCTGTCCTGATCACAGACACACCTCGGAGACGCTGCGGGTTCAGTTCCAGACCAGCAACATAGTGAATATTACAGTAGAGCGTATTACAGTACACACTTTTTTTTTTTTTGGTCCCAGTGCATCTAAAAGTCATGTTTATACTATAGGCTATTAAGTGTGCAATAGCATTGTCTTAAAAAATAATGTAGATACCTTAATCAAAAGATACTTTATTGCTAAAAAATGCTAACCATCATCTGAGCCTTCAGCGGGTCACAGTAGTAATATCAAAGGTCACTGACCACAGATACCGTAACAAATACATTAGTACTGAAAACATTTAAAATACTACGAGAATTACCAGAATGTGACGGAGACAGGAAGTAAGCAGATACTGTTGGAAGAATGGAGCCCGCAGACCCACTGGACGCGGTGTCTGCAAAGTTCAGCAAACCAAGGTGCGCCGGTACGGCCATGAAACTAAACCCTGCAACCAGGTTGCGTTGTGCTCAGACCCTGTTTCCTCCAAAAGCCGTTTCCCCTTTTCTGTGTCTTTTGCGTTTCCCTGTAGATTCTGGAATCAGGGCATCAGTACAGGAAGCCGCGACCGGAGCCCTGCTGGGGTTGCCTCCCGTTTGTTGCTCAGTTTAGGGCGTTGGTGTCTGCACAGCGTTAGGTCTCCTCCTGGTCCCTGGTGTCACGTCCAGGTCTCCGCAGAGCTTGCGGGCTCTCAGGGTGTAGATCTTAACACATGTTCCCTTAAGTTTATTCCCAAGTATTCCATGCTCTTATGCTTTCGTAAACAGTGCTGCTGTTTACTTCGTTTTCTAATTGTTGCTAGAATATGGAATTAGTTGGTGTTTTGTATATCGACCTTGCTAAATCCACTTATTAATTCCAGTAGCTTTTTTGACGATTCTCTAGGATTTTCTGTATACATAACTGTGTCATGTGTGAGTAAAGACAGCTCTACTTCTTCCTTGCCCATCTAAGTCTGTGCTGAGAGCCTGGCTGGGGTCTCAGCAGTGGGAGGGGACATCCTTGCCTGTCTCTTTCAAGGGAAAAGCATTCATTCTTTGACCACTAAGCGTGATGTGAGCTGTGACCTTTTTGTAGATGCCCTCGTAGAAGTGTTCTGGTGCTAATTTGTTTACTGAGGTCTAATTTATATGCAGGAAATTCACCCATTTATGTGTCCAGCTCTGTTGGTTTTGACAGGCGTCTCCTTGTTCCTGCCCCATCAGTGATCTCAGGGTCCTCTGCTCAGGGTCACCCAGGCCATCCAGGTGTGGTCCGGCTGCGTCTTTTCTGGACCTTGGACCTCGGAGTCCTCGGGCTCACATGCTGGTTGTCAGAACGCAGTTCTTGGCTGCAGGACTGAGGTCCAGCCGGGGCTCTGTCTGCTCCCAGGGGCCCCAAGCACACAGCCCCCTTCTTGAAGGCCGGCAGGAGAACCATGCACGGTGTGACGTGATCGCAGGAGTGGCTTTCGTGAGAAGCAAGTCACAGGTTGCCCAGGGGGTGGGGCTCTGTGAGCGAGCGAGGCGGGGGTCTTCTTCCAGCTCCGCACTGGGGCGCGCACCACTGCACCGAGATACGCAGACCAGCTCGGGGACGGCGGCCCCTCTGTCCCTGCCGTTTGCCTTTTCCGGAATGTCGTATGGGTGGATTCCCGCGGCACGTGGCCTCTGGGTCTGGCCCTCTCCCTGGTGGAGGGAACCTCTGGGGGCTCGTGTGCGGTGTCCCGTGCTTGTGTTGGTTGGGTCATCACTGCTCCGTCGTGCGGATACCGCTCGGGCTGCTCCTCCACCCACTGCAGACGCACTTGGGCTGCTTCCGGGTGTTGGCGGTTAGCGCAGCTTTCGAGAGCATTCATGTCAGGCTTTGGGTGGCTGTGTCCTCATCCCCTGGGGCCGCGTGGTGGTGACTGGCAGCTTCACGGGAGGCTCGGCCGTGTCCCGGGCACACGTGTCCCAAGTGTCTGGAGAGCGCTGGCGGGAGGGCAGGTCCAGTGCTGGCTGCTCCTTCGTGGTTGGGAGCAGCGTCCTGGTGTTGGACCATTTCAATGCTCTTGTAAATGGCGTTTTTACCCCGAATTTAGTTGCTTGATAAATAGAAATAGTTATTTTTTTCCAACTAGCTTTTAACTCTGTGACCTGTTAAACTCACTGACTAGATGTAGCATTTATTTGTGAGTTCTCTTCTCAGTGGACACGATCGTGTCATCAGCAGACGGTCCCCTCCCGGCCGGGCCGCTGTGCCTGCCTTGGTGGAGGAAGCTTCCAGAACCCAGGCTCCCACGGGTGCTGGTGCTCAGAGCTCTGTCCCTGGTCCACCAAGAGTGACGTTAGGTTGTGTTCAGTGTTTTTCTGCAGCTGTTGAAATGCCCCTACAATCTCTCTTGTACTTATTGTAGTAACATGGTGGATAATCTGATTTTATGGGCCATTGTTGGGCCATCATTACTGGTCTGTAATCTCACGCCTGCTTAAACACGGGGCGTTTTGCCGCCAGTGGTCAGCCTGCACTGGCCCATAGGCTGGCCTGCGTGTGTCCCCAGAGCCTGCCCCCGACCATCTGGCACCGCTAGCATCTGTGCCCTGTGGGTCTGTGTCTAGTGTCTGGGGGTTTCCTGCTTATTTTCATTCTGTTTGCCCATTGCCCCTTGTTCCTGATTAGTTTTTGTTTGGGTTCCAAACTCTGTATTTGCAAACCTGCCTGAAGAAATGCATTGAGGCTTCGGAGCCCTCATCTGGAATCACTTGATCCATTTGTGGGAACGAGGGTGGTTTGGGGCTGAGCTGCAGCTGCCAGCCTCTCCGAGTCTAGCCCAGCCTCCCCTGCAGCCTCCCCTGCACCTCACCCTGGGGTGCAGCCCTCAGGGTCCCACCTGCAGCAAGGAAGGTTCGCAGGGCCCTAGACCCCCAGCCTCGTGCCCGCTGTGTAGCACAGCTAGAAACGCCAGCCGCTGAGCTCGACCCCCATGGAGGAGCCTTCCCGGAGCATCCGCTCCTTCATGAGGCGTTTTCTTTGTGGCTTTTTCTGAAATGCTCTGTCAGGCTGTCTCGAGTCTCCGCAGACCAGGCAGCTTGCCTGCCCGCAGGTCAGCGCCTTGATTCTCACCAACGTCCTTTGACAGGCGGGGCACGTGCGGTCGCCGTCCGGGGAGGGGGGGAGGGGGCATCCTGGGTGCCCCGAGGGGGCCCCACGCAGGCCTCTCCACGCTCCCCGCTTACCTGTCTGGGAGCTTTCTGTCTCCAGACTGCTCTGGCTGGTGCTTCTGTAAAAACACTGCAGATTCCAAGCCCATTTCTTAATTATCAGATTCTAAGACGTGGAGTTACCCTGTCTGATTGCCGTGCTTGTTTCTCAGCTTCTCCCCTGAGCAGCTCCTGGACCCCTGCCAGCCCCCGGCCCCCGTAGGGACATCCCTCCAGTGGCCACCCTCTCTCCTCCCGTTGCTGCGGCCGCTGCCTCTGACCCCTGGCCTTTCCGTCTCTTCAGCCCCACACACCGGGCTGTGCCCCCGGGAGGGTCCTGGCGACCCGAGGGCCGCTGACTCTGGGCCCTCAGCCCCGGCACCCAGCCGTGCGGGCCTCCTGCTTGCTCTGGTCCACTCCTCCTGGGCCTGAGCAGGTAGCCCTCTTCAGTCCTGCCCCATGGGTCGTTCATTCTGGGCACGGAAAAAGCCACGGATGCAGCACGTCCCCCGGCCGTTCCAGCTCAGGCCTGTGTGTCCCCGAGTGTGGGCGTGTCAGAGTGCCCATACCCACTGGGCCATCTGCCCATGCCTCGCTCCCCCACCCACCATTTGAGGCATCAGGGAACTTTCCGGCTCTGCCTTCCAGGTGTTTACTGGGTCTGATCACCTGTCCTCATGCTGCTGAGTCTGTCCCTCTCCTTGCTGTTCTGGAACCTTCCAGACACCTGCTCTGTCCCCATCTCCTCCCGCTTCAAGCCTCTGCTCGAGTCCCCTGGTTAACCCGGGCGCCCTCCCGCCCTCAGCATCTCAGAGTCACGATGTGGGTGGCTCGTGTGGGCGTGGGGCTCCCTCCCCACAGTATTTTTGCCTCAGAGCCAGGTGTGGGTGGTTTCTGGATCAGAGAAGCTTTAAAAAAGCAGCACATACATCTGAAAGGACACATCTTAAAGACCCGAGAAAGGCCGTTTGTCGCAGGAGGGACGCAGTGTTCTCGTAGAGGGGAATTCTTGGGACCAGGCCCAAGCGGTGCTCAGGTCTTCAGGATGGGTGGCGCCCACTCGGTGCAGGCGGGGGACCAAGGGCTCAGGACCCACCTCGTGGGAAGTGTGGGCGGCGTGGCAGGGGCCCAGGGCCAGGGACCAGTGGGTAGAACCCCCACTTGTCCCCCAGGAAGCCTTTGTGTCCCTGGGGGGCCACCTGCGGGTCCTGCAGGCTCTGGGCGGGGTCTCCGTGCAGGACCCTTACAGGGGCTCCCCTTAGGGACCCAGGGGGGAGGGGGTGTCTGGGCCGCCTCGTGCCCCTGGATGGTAGAGGCGGCGTCCACAGGGCCCTTCGCTGCTTGGGTCCAGCCCAGGACCTCCTTCCTTCGTCCCACGGGAACCTGCTTCTCACCCACCCCTTTCTGCTGCTCCTTTAGTCTCTTGTTCAGCTTAGGAAAAAAGAAAAGAGAAAAAGTGAAAACATGTTTCACTTCCTCCAAGGATTTCTTACTCTTGCCTTTATGGATAAAGACACAGAAAAGGGGAGAAAATCAGTATAGTTGAGGCTCTTCCCTGGCCCCCTGGCCCCCTGGCCCCCTGGCCCCCGGCGTGAAGGTTCGACCGCAGTGGCCGATGGCACGGTGGCGCTCCGGGGGGTCTGCTTGCTGCTCACTCAGGGGTTCGGGTCTGGGTGGGTGTCCTCGCCGTGTGACCCTTCTGACTTTGGGTCAATCTTGCGCTCTGGATCTTTCCAGAGAAAACTCTGCTTTCTCAGGGCTCCGCTGGTTAGACCAGGCCCCTTTCTCACGGTCAACTCAGCCCCTTCTGCCCTGTGTTGTTACCACGGCAGCAATGCCAGAGGCACGGCTGGGACCCCAGTCCCGGGGCTCCTCTCTGCCCTGAAGGGTCTGTGGTTTTCTGAGTCCCCTCGTGAGCGACCTGGCAGCTTCCCTCCCGCTGTCCCACTGCCCCTCAGCCCCTCAGACCCCAAGCAGCTCTGCCCCGCTGCCCCTCTGCCCCCTGCCCCTGTGACCCCCTGACTCTCCGCCCCCGTCCCTCTGCCCCCTGTTCCTCTGTCCTTCTGCCCCCCGTCCCTCTGCCCCTCTGCCCACCTGTCCCTCTGTCCCCCGTCCCCGTGTCCCCCTGCTCCTCTGTCCCTCTACCCCTCTGCCTCCCGTCCCTCTGTCCCCCGTCTCTCTGCCCCCTGTCCCTCTGTCCTTCTGCCCCCTGTCCCTCTGCCCCTCTGCTCCCCTGTCCCTCTGCCCCCCGTCCCCGTGTCCCCCTGCCCCTCTGTCCCTCTACCCCTCTGTCCCCATGTCCCTGTGCCCCTCTGCCCAGTGCCCCCTGCGTCTCCCACTCCTGCTAGGCTGTACTCCTGCTCCTCCATCACCAGGTCCCTGGGGAGTTGTGCTGCCCGGTGGTCCTTACAGGACCATGTGGCCCCTTAGCCACCCCACGTGGTTCCCATAACACTGTCGTCCTCTGTCCTGGTGCTGACAGCATCAGAGCGTCGGATGGGACGGTGCCGGCCACACAGATTATCCACGTTTGTGCTCGTTTTCACCCCCCGAGTTGAAGCCCCAGGAGGGAGGGGGGTGGAGAGGGTGGCGTCCGCTGCGTGGCAGTGGCGGTGCCCACACCTGCCCTCCTGGGACGCTCAGCGCGTGTCTCCCCCAGGACGGAGAGCTGTACTGCATCGATGCGCGTTTCTATGGCAACGTCAGCCGCTTCATCAACCACCACTGCGAGCCCAACCTGGTGCCCGTGCGCGTCTTCATGTCCCACCAGGACCTGCGCTTCCCCAGGATCGCCTTCTTCAGCACCCGCCTGATCGAGGCCGGGGAGCAGCTGGGGTAGGTGCCCGCCAGGCGCACGCGCTACCTGCCCCGGACTGGACGGCTCGGGTGGGGCTAGGTGGGCCCAGACCCCCGCCCAGCTCTGCTCTCCCCGCAGGTTTGACTACGGGGAGCGCTTCTGGGACGTCAAAGGCAAGCTGTTCAGCTGCCGGTGTGGCTCCGCCAAGTGCCGGCACTCCAGCGCCGCCCTGGCCCAGCGGCAGGCCGACGCCCAGGCCGCCCAGGAGGACGGGCTGCCCGACACCAGCTCCTCCCCCGCCGACCCGCTATGAGAGCCGCGGCCCGGGCGCCCAAGCGGATGCCGTTCATGCTGCGGTTCGGGGGGAAAAGGAGAAGCGCACACGACGACGTCTGAGGTCCCGGCCTGGTGCTGGCGGGGCCGGGCTGCGCGGTGGGCGCTCTGGGACTCTGCACTGGTGTCGCCCGTGAGTTTCTGATGGTGATTTTGTCGTTTCCACGTTTCTCGTTTCCCCTCTGCTCTCCGTCGTTCCCGTCCCACCGCTGGGCCTGTGGGCAGTGTCCTGTCGACCCAGACCCCTCCGTGTGGCCCCGCCAAAGCCACCGTCACCCACCCGCGGCCCGAGGGGCTGGTGCTGGCTCCTGGGGCGGCGCAGACCCTGTCCCCACCGCTCCTGAGAGGTCAGGGCCGAGCCGCCGCTGACCTTGGAGAGAACGTGGGTTTGCTTTTTAAAGAAATCCTATATCTAGTCCTATATACCAGACCTCTAACGCGTTTCTTTTCGAGGAAGCGGTCTGGGGGTGCAGGAGGGCCATGGCCCACGGAGGACCCACACCTGCCCCGCGAGTGCCGTGAGGCCGGCACCTTCTGTTGATTTCTAAGCCACACGCTCTGATGATGAATAAACTGATTTATTTTCTACCATTATTGGACATTAGGACAAACAAAAAATAAAAAACACAAAACACAGACAACGGTGCTGATTCTGGTGTGGTTTCTACTCACCATGTGAAAATAAACTATCAACTGTATAAAGAGAACAAAGTGATTTTAGAATAAAATGCAGGAGAAAACTTTTTTTAAAATGTTAGTCTTGTAGTGTGAATAAATTTGCCATCACCTTTTGTGTGATGGCCTGCCAGGTCATATACTTTTTTTTGGCATATACTTTTTTAAATACTGTAATTAGTGCAGTAACAGTGGGTTTTTTTGTGCGACTCTTCTAAAACATTCATAATGCAGTCATGTTTATTTTTTCTGTTAAAATGTTTTTGACAGTTCTAAGAGCAGTCTTTTGGCTCAGACCATTTCTTGTTCTGTTTTCAATGAAATCAATAAAAAAAAAAAAAAGAAGTACTTTAAATGAGGTTTCATCATGGTATCATGTTTCAACTGGTTTCTGCAAAACACCCGTGTTTCCCGTGGGGTGCGGTGCTCGTGGGGTCCCACACGGCCCCGGGGACCAGTGGGCAGGCCCAGCCCTGTGCCGAGCCTGAGAAGGTGGACCTGACACCCCCGCTCATCCCTGCGGAGAGGACGCGGCCCGCCCCTCCCCAGGCAGGCTGTGCGTGCGTGTGCCTGTGCGTGTGCGTGGGGGGCACGTCTGTGTGTGCCCAGCTCTCTGGAGGCTGGCGGAGGTCTGGAGTCAGATCTGTGTCTGGACGTGGTGAGGCTGGGCCCTCTCCTCCTGCCGGACTCCAGTCCCAAATCTCATCGGGAGCCTCCGAGCACAAGAAGCAGCTTGAATGCTCTATTTTTTATACACAGACGTCATTCAGCTAGACATTTTCAGACATTTATCCAGAACCTGCATTTTGCAAACGGCGCAAACAGGGTGCCTTCCCTGTGGACGCGGATAAGGCCCGATGTGCGGAGCCAGGGGCCTGAGCTGTGACTGGTCCGCCCGAACAGCCCTTTCTTCCCGGAGGACTTGGGCTGGGTCCTCAGGGCTCGCTGCCTTTCTCTTCTGAGGGCAACAGGACCACAGGAGGGGCTGTGCTGGCGGGGAGGGCCCACCTGCAGCTGGTTTTCAGGCCCTGAGACCCGCCAGCCCTGTGTGCCTTTCCCCAGCCCAGCCCTCGGGCTCCAAGCCCAGGGGACTGCAGGGGACGAAGGTCCTTGTGTGTTGGCGGTCCGCCTGTTATGTGCTGGGCCAGTGTTGGTGTCCAAACAACTGTCTGTTGAATCAAGACAGTCTAGTTGCAGACCTTTAGGGTGCTGGGGGAGGTCTGTGGGGTGAGGGGCCCCCACGAGGTGCCGTCTCGGCAGTGGGTGCTGGGCTGCTTCCTTTGTCAGCCTGTCCTGGGGGCTGTGTAGTGCCCCTCAGCGCTGGCAAGATGCTCCCCCACCAATCCTGCTGGCAGGCCTGGGGCATAGGCCTGGGTCTCTGCTCCGTGGGACGCTGACTGCAGATACGAGGCTCTGAAGGGCTGGCCGGTGGGTGGGAGGCAGGCCAGAGGACTCCCACGGTGGCTGGGGCACACGTGGCTGGAGTGTGAGGGTCTCGCCCGGCTGCACTTACTCCCCAAAGGCAAACCTGTCACTGCCTCCCGCCTGCCTGGGGGTGTCCCTGCCCCCGCCCCGCCAACTTTGGACAGTGGGCCCCTCCCACCCACTCTTCCCTGACAGCTGCGTCCGTTTCCACGGGGCCGGAAGGAAGAATTCTGAGCGTCTTTTTCTACTTGTGCGATTACCCTCTTAGAGAAGAGACCAAAGGGCACTGCAGAGCCACATTTTGGAACCTGTCGCCAAAACCCCATTCCTAAGACCTGCGCTGATTTCTGCCTCCTCGAAGGGGGTCAATTTCCCCACGTCCAGCACTGAGCACTGTCGGACTTCCTTTTCTAATGTCTAGAGGAAAAATGATCAGTGTGCTACTTCACACTTGTTTGGTTACTGATAAACGCGAATGTCTGTCTTATTTATTACAGGTGGGCCTTTCCTCCTGTGTGAATTGCCTTGTAAAATTTTATTGTGGTGTTTATATTTCTCTTACTGATTTGTATGGGCTCCTTATATATTGTAGCCTTTTACCCATGCTGAACCTAAATTTTTATGTGGTAAAATCTGTCTTGTGATTTCTGATTTTGTACTGTATTTAGAAAGACCTCCACCTCCAAATTATAAAAATATTCTCCAGTACAATTTCCTAGTATTTTATTTGCAAGTTTATTAGCTCTTGAGTCCAGGTGGAATTTATTTGGTATATAGTTTGAAATAATATAAGATTTTTTTATTGAGGAATAATTTATATACCGTGAGATGCATGGCTCTTTTGCGTACAACTCAATAAGTTTTGACCAATGCCTTTGCCTGTGTAACCCATTTCTTAATCGAGACCCAGACTCTTCCCATCCCCCGGGAAATCTCTTCCCGTCCTTCCCAGCTGGTCCCTGCCTCCGAGACTCATTCCCTGTTCTAAACCTCATGTATGCGGGACATGTAGGTTACTCTTTCTGTCCAGCATCTCTTGCTTAGCTGTTTTTTTGTTCACATTTCATAAAGCACCGGTTCATCCATCCTTTTTATTGCTGAGGAGCATTCCACAGTAGGAATATACCAAATTTGTTTATCCATTCTCCTGTGCATGCACATCTGTGTTGTCTCCAGTTTGGGGCTATTGTCAATAAAGCTGCTGCCAGCATCCTTGTACCAGTCTTTGTCTCAGGTAAATTCCTAGAAATGGACTTGCTGGGTCAGGTTGAGTGTTGGTCTTTTTAATCTGCCTGTCCTGGTGGCATCTCACTGTGGTTCTGATTTGCGTCCCTTGGTGACTCGTGCTGGGCACCTTTTAGAAGCTTTTTGTCCACCTGTGTGTCTTCCTTTGCCAAGTGCCTGTTAAGTCTTTTGTGCGTTTTTTAATTGGCCTATCTTTCCATTACCGAGTGTAGGAGTTCTTTATATGTTCTAGTGCACGTCCTTTGTCACATAGAAGTATTTAAATATTTTCTCTCATCTGTAACCTTTTGTTCATTTTCTTAGGAACAGTTTAAAATTTTGTGCACGTCCAATTTACATTTTTTCCTCCTTGACTAGTATTTTCTCTATCATCAAGTGTCTTTGCCTACCCCAACGCTGAGAAGATACTCTCTTGCTTTCTTCTAAAGCATGATAGTTTTGGGTTTAATATTTTGGCATATGACCCATCTTAAACTAATTTTCATCAGTAGAGTGAGGTAGATAGAGATAAATATTTGTTTTTTCCGATGTGGGTGTCTAGTTGTTTCAGCTTCAGCTGTTGATTTTTTGAGAAGATTTCCTTCTCCCGTTGAGTTGTGTCGGCTCCTTTGTAGACCATTACCTGCTGTGTGCATCTTTATTTCCGGGCTATTCTTTTCCATAGATCTGTTTGCCTGTCTTTATGCCAGCATCATACTGTCTTTATTGCTGTAGCTTCATTTTAGGTATTAGAATCACGTGTAGTGTAAGGCCTCCCACTTTGTTCTTGTTCCTGAAGATGATTAGTTGTCCCTCAGTGTCCTCGGGGCCTTGGTTGCAGGACCCCCTGTGGATACCAAAAATCCACAGACGCTCAGGTCCCTTATGGTCGGCCCTCCATATCTACGGATGTGGAACCCGCGTGCACGAGGGCTGACTGTATTTCACTCTTTTGGCTCTTTCTATTTTTATGTAAATTTTAGAATCGACATATCAATTCCTACCGAAAAGGCTGATATGGGGGTTTTTAAGCTTTAAAAATCATCTTTATCGAGATAAAATTTACGTATCATAAAATGCACCCGTTTTGTTTCATGAGTTTTGACAAATGTCTATACTCATGTAGCCACTGCCACAATCAAGACATAATGACCGTCTTCATTACCCCAGAATCCCCTGGTGCCCCTTTGTGGTCCACCCTGCCTGCCCCGGGAGACACTGATCTACCCTTGATACTATAGATGAACATCTCCTGTTCTAGAATTTTCTATAATTGGAATCACACAGCATACTCCATTGTATCTGGCCTCTTTGGCTTAACATAAACTTTTAAAATTTTGAAACAATCTCAGATTTACAGAAAACTGCAAGCACAGTACAGGCAACTTTTCTCTCTAAATCATTGGGGAACAAATTGCCGCCTTGATGCTCCATCATCCCTGCAAGCAAGGCTGTTCTGCCGCATGAGTGGATGCACCACCAGCTCCAGGACGACGTTGCTCTGACCTGGCACTGACCCGCAGGTCCCAGGCGGCTCCTGCCCTCGGAGCAGGCGGGCCCGGTTCAGCCTGCTGTTCTGTGTGGTTATCGTGTCTTTCGTTGTTTCTGTCCGGAACAGGCCTGTCTGCCTGGTTTTCGTGGCCTCGGCGCGTGAAGATGACCGTCGGTTTTCTTGTAGAACGTCCTCAATTTGTGTTTCCTCAGGATCAGGTCCAGGGCTGCATCTTCGGCAGGAACATCGCGGAAGTGGTGCTGTGTCCTCCTGCGTCCTATCAGGTGGCCCACAAGTTGGGTTTGGTCCATTTATTGATAACGCAAACTTGAATCACTTGATTGAGATTCAGCCGCCTTTCCCACCAGCTTTGGTTTTCTCATTGCAGGAAACGGATCCCATCCTTTTCATACTTTCCGGTTGCTTGTGGGAGTTACGGACTCATGACCTTCTACTTGAGCGGGTTGTAGTCTGTTACTCTCATTATTCAGGTGCTGAAAATGTCAAAGGTTGGGCTGGTGACACGTCCTTGAGATGGCTTCTTTTGCTCACCGAGCACATCTTACTTGATGGCACAAGACGTCCCGGGCTCGTTCCCTGCCCCTGTCCTGGAACAGCCGGGTTTTCTAAAATTTAAATCCACCATTTTGCTATTTTCTGCCTATCTCGTTTGTTCTTTGTTCCTTTTCCCCCTTCTTCTGCCGTCTTTTGTATTGAGTGTATTTGTGTAATCCATCGTTCCTACTGCGTTGGCTTATTAGCTCTACCCTTTCTGTTTTCGTTTTTTAGTAACTGCTATAGGATTTACATTCTGCATCTTCAGCTGACCAGTCTGCTCTCCCGAGGTGCTGACCATGTTACAGCGGATGTAAGAACTTCACAACAGAACAATCCCATTTCCCCAGTTGTCATACATTTTAGTCCTTATAGTTTATACCCCAAGTCGTTGTTATTGTTTTTGCTTTATTTAGCCAATTATTGTTATTATTCTTAATTTGTACCTTGTGTACTCATTTTCTCCCTGGTTTCCTTTTTTGTATTCAGTAACAGCTTTATTGAAATATAAGCCCATACCATACAATCCCATATCCTTTTACAGCTTACCATTCGGTGGTTTTTTAGCATGTTCACAATTACACGCAACCATCATCACGATCAAATTTAACGTTGTTGTGACCCCAGTAAGAACCTTGGGCCCATTAGCAGCCATTTCTCCCCTAGTCCCCCCTCCCCCCAGCCCCAGACAACCACTAATCTACTTTCTGTCTATGTAGATTTGCCTATTCTGGACATTTCATATAATACTGTGGTCTTCTGTGGCTTTTTCCACGGAACATCATGTCTTTGAGGTTCATCCGTGTTGTGCCCTGTGCCGGTCCTTCCTTTTTCTGGCCAAATGATAAATATTCTGTTCTGTGGATGGGTTGTCAGTTGATGTGGGTTGTTTCCGCTCTTTGGCTCTTATGAGTAAAGCTGCTATACGCATTCATGTATTTGTTTTTGTGTAGATGTCTGTTGGATATATACCTAGGATTGAAAATGCTGGGTCGTGTGGAAACTCTCGTTTAACCTTTAAAAGAACTGCCAAGCTGTTATCCAAAACCGTTTTACAGTCCTCACCAGTAGTGTATGAAGGTTTTGATTTTTCCACATCCTCATCAACACTTGTTATCTGTAGTTTTTATTTGAACCGTCCCAGTGGGTGTGAAGTGGTACCTCACTGTGGTTTTGGTTTGCATTTCCCTGATGACTAGTGATGTCAAGCATTTTTCAGTGTTCTTATTATTGATCATTTGTATGTCTTCTTTGGAGAAACATGTATTCATATCCTTTGCCCAGTTTTAAGTAGAGTTCTCTTTTTATTATTGAGTGGTAAGACTTTTAAAAAAAAAAAAAATCCCAGATAGCGGTCACTTGTCAGATACGTGATTTGCAAATATTTTCTCCTATTCAGTAGGTTGTCTTTTCACTTTTTTGGTGGTGTCTTTTGAAGCACAAAAGATTTTAATTTTGATGAAGTACAATTCACCCATTTTTTCTTTTGTTACTTGTTCTTTTGGTGCCATATTTAAGAAACTGTTGCCTAATCCAAGATCACAAAGATTTATACCTTGGTTTCCTTCTAAGAGTTTTATAGTTTTAGCTCTTACTATTTATGTCTTAGCTACTGTTTAGTCTTTGACACATTTTGAGTTAATTTTTGTATAGGTGTGAGGTAGGGGTCCCACCTCATTGTTTTGCAGGTGGACATCCAGTTTTTCCAGCATTGTTTTTTTTATTTTTTAAAAATAAATTTATTTATGTATTTATTTTTGGCTGTGTTGGGTCTTCGTTGCTTGGCTCGGCCTTTCTTTTCTCGCTTTTTCTTTTTCTTTTCTCAGTCGGGCGAGCGGGGGCTACTCTTTGTTGTGGTGCATGGGCGTCTCATTGTGGTGGCTTCTCTTTTTGCGGAGCACGGGCTCTAGGTGCGTGGGCTTCAGTAGTTGTGGCACGCTGGCTTTAGTAGTTGTGGCCCACGGGCTCTAGAGCACAGGCTCAGTAGTTGTGGCGCATGGGCTTAGTTGCTCCGCGGCATGTGGGATCTTCCCAGATCAGGGCTCGAACCCCTGTCCCCTGCATTGGCAGGCAGATTCTCGACCACTGCGCCACCAGGGAAGCCCCCAGCACCGTTTGTTAAAGAGGCTATTCTTTCGCCATGGAATGGTCTTGGCACCCTTGTCAAAGATCAATTGGCCGTAGATATTGGGTTAATTCCTGGACTCTAAATTCTATCCCATTGATCTATATGTCTCTTCTTGTGCCAATATCATACTGGTTTAATGAGTGTAGTTTTGTAGTGAGCTTTGAAATGGAGAAGTGTGAGTATTCCAGTTTTTTTCTTCTTTTGAAAGATTTTTTGGCTATTCTAGGTCCTTTGAGTTTCCTTATGAACTTCAGGACCAGTTTATCAGTTTCTACAAAGAAGCCAACTGTGATTCTGACAGGGATTGTGTTTAATCTGGCCAATTATCTTTTAAAAAATAGACTTTTTAAAGAATATTTTTAGAGTTACAGAAAAATCGAGAAGATAGTGCAGAAGGTTTCCAAATACCCTGAACCAGTATCCCCTACTCTTAACATCTTATTAGCATATGGTATATTTGTTATAATTAATTAATTATTTAATATTGATACGTTGTTATTGACTAACGTCCATAGTTTATTCAGATTTCCTTAAATTTTACCTAAGTTCTTTTTTACTTCCAGGATTCCTTCCATGATATCACATTGTGTTTAGTTGTCAGGTCTCCTTAGGCTCCTCTTGGTTGTGGCAGTTTTACTTGTTCCTGATGAACTTGACAGTTTAGAGGAGTACCGGTCAAGTGTTTCTTAGGATGTCCCACTATTGGAATCTGTCTAATGTTTTTCTTATGAGAGGACTGACGTTATGGGCTATTGGGAGGAAGACCACAGAGATAAGGGGCCATTTTTGTCCTGTCACATAAAAATAATCCTATCAACATGATTTATGACTTGATGTGGGCCTTGATCCCCTCACTGAGGTGTGCTTGTCAGATTTCTGCCACTCTTTCCTCCCTTTCCATCCTGCTTCCTAGAAGGAGGGCTCTAGGCCCTGCCACACCTGAGGTCTGGGGTTAGGTCCCCTCTCCTTTGGGATAGAGTATCTACATAAATTATTTGGAATTCCTCTGCACTTGAGATTTGTCTCTTCTGGCTCATTTATTAATTTTTTTCAGTCATTTTTATCAATACGGGCTCATGGGTATTCATTTTATATTTTGGGTGTTTATTTATGTATTATCTGCTCAAATTGTTGCAGCTTTGGCCATTAGGAGCTCTTCATGTGGCTCCTGTTTACCACTGACACCCTCATCAACGTGGGTTGTGTTTGTGTGTGCCTCCAAGCACTTCCTTACTTTCTGGCACTGTGAGATGCTTCAGGCTCATTTTGTTTATTTTCTGCCTGAGTCCTAGACTTAGCCACTTCTCCATGGAGCCCTGATTCCTTTCATTGGGGGGTGGTGTTAGAAACCAGGATCTGGGTGCTGGGGTGCTTGTTGCTACTGGGTTGTCTTTTCTGAAAGGCCCTCTCAGTTGACAGGGGAAAGAAATATATGTGTGTACATATACACAAATCTACAAATGTTTCTGTATGTACCTACCTGTGTCTACATTAGGATAAATGTAAATTCACACTGACGTCTCCAAATGTAATTCCTTACAACATGGATCACCATAGCCTCCTGTCCTTGCTTACCTGTAAGCTCCTGCTCCAGCCGTGAGAAACCCAGCTCTCTCCACCGTCTATTTACTTAGTTGTTCAGTTCCAGGATACATGCATAGCTGTATCAGAGTCGTTAACCAGTTCCCTATGGGAAACAACCTTATTGACCAGAGACAGTGTTCATGTGCAGCTCCATTTGCTTTACTCTTATGGACCCACTCATTTCCAAGGTTACTTAGGTTAGCCCCTTCCCCCACCCCTTCAGTGAGGTTGTTTCATACATTGTAATAGATTATCTTGTCACTGTCTGCATTCCTTCCTGGGGTCTTACGGCCTCATAAGTGACTTTTCTTTTTTTTATCAGCATGCATTAAGATTCATTTTTATGCTGTAAAATCAAGAAGTTCAGTTGGCTTTTAAAGAAGTTAAAGAATGAGAGAAAAGGTATTTTACATTTATATACATTTACAATTTCTGGTGCTCTTCATTCCTTTTTGTAGATAGAAATTTCCAACTGCTGTCATTGAAAGAACTTAAATAAAAATTTTTAGCACAGATCTTTCTAGCAAAGAATTGTCTCATCTTTTGTTTGTTCAAAAGTAGCTTCGTTTCACCTTAATTTTAAAGGCTATTGCAGTGGGTCTAAAATTCTAAGTTACAAGTTTATTATCGCTTTTCAGCACTTTCAAGATGCAATCCCATTGCCTTCTGGACTGCTTTCTTTCTGATGAAAAATCAGTGGTTGTTCTGCAGTGTCACATCTTCTATTAAGCCCATCCAGTGAATTTTTCATTTTAGATACCATGATTTTCCGTTGTAGACATGCCATTTGGTTCTTTTATAGCTTCAGTATCTCTTTTGAGATTCACTATCTGTTATCTCATTATATTCATGTTTTCCCTTAACTCTTTGAACATACTAATAATGGCTATTTTTAATCTCTGTATGTTAATTCTGTCATAGCTGGTTTTATTTCTGTTGACTGATCTTTCTCCTAGTTCTGTCACCTTTCTACACTTCTTTTCATGTCTGATCAGTTTTAATTGGATGCTGGACAGTATGAATCTTGTGTTAAGTGTCTGGATTTTGTTTTGTTTCTCTGGAGAGTATTGGGTTTTGTTCTGGCAAATAATTACTTTACTTTTAGATCAAGTTGATCATCTCAAGTCTTTTCTTTTAAAGCTTTTTTGAGGGAAGGTCTAAAGTAGCCTTTATTCTAGGACAAGTTTGACTCTACACATCTTATGACGTGGCCTTTCTGGGCCTCTGCTGAGTTGCCAGAGTGTTCAGCAAGGTTTTCTACTCGTTAGGACTCGGATGACGCCTTGTCCTGTGTGAGTGTGGCATTTGTTCAGGTCACAGCTGCCCAGCATCCCTCCCGCCCCCATTTTGTGGGCTCTTACTGTGCACACGCACGGGTTCTTTTCAGCCAGAGACTCCAGGGCACTCCCGTATGGATTTCTGGAGCTCTTTCTCTTTTCAGTCCTTCGTCTCTGATGTCTGCCCCTCAAATTCCACCACCTTTGCTTCCCCGAACTCTGACCTCTGTCTTGTAATCTCGACAGGAGGACTTTGCTCTGCTTGGTGTCCTCACCTTTGTGCTACGATTGGAACATTGTCCCCTTCGGACAGGCCAGGGTGAGTGTGAACTAGTGTGCTTTGTGTTTTACTTTTTCCAGGAATCTTTTTCCTGCACTTCCTGTTGTCTAATGTCTGAAAATGGTTTCATATATATATTTGCCCATTTTTACAGTTTTTATGACAGGATGGTTATCTAGTACCTGCTACTTCATTGTGGCCAGAAGCAAAATAATAATAGAACTTTATTTTCTTCCAACTTGAAAGCCAATTATTCTAATACCATTTATTGACAAATCTTTCCTTTCCCACAAATCTTAAATCTCATCCACTGCATTTAGGTATACACACACACACTCCTTTTTATTCTGTTGTACTATTCTATTGCTTTATTCTGTTCCTCTATGTATTCTATTTCCTTATGATTTTATGTTTTTAAATTTAAAAACTCAATTGTAAATACAATACAGAAAGGAAAAAAGTTAAACCTCCACTCACTTCCAGTGTCTTCCTTAGATTAATCACTGTTTCATGAATATTCTCACATTTTATGTAAAAAAATATATCGATGAAAGAATAATACGTAATATTTTTAAAACTCTTACTGTTTTTTAACAAACGTAGTGTTTACCATATCCAGGTACTGTTCTAAAGTGCTTTACGTACATGATCATTTAATTCTCATGAAAATTCTGTATGGTGGGGGCTGTCCCCACCTTAATGGATGATAAAAAGGACACTAAGGACCTTGCCCAAGGTCACACAGCTCCGAGTGGCAGAGCCATGGTTGGGACCCCAGGCAGCGCGATTCAGAGTCCATACCCCCCAGTGCTGTTTCCTCATTCTCATAAATAATCCCATTGGGTCCATAAAGCTTCTAAGCCTTTGTTTGCTCACCTAAAATCCTGTCTTATTGCAAGTTCGTTCATGATTATCGGTGTCTTTCTCTGTGAGGCAACTTTACATGTCCTTTGCTTAGTTTCAATAGACTTGTTAATCTTTTTATTATTGATCAGAAAGGGCTCTTTGGAAATAAAGAAAATTCATCCCTTGCCTTATGCATTGACAATATTTTCTAAATGTGTTTATTTACTTTGTTTATGATGGGTTATTTAAAAATATATATCAGCTTCTAGGTTCTTTTTTACTTCTGCCTTTCTAGAATTTCAAATTCTTCTGTAATCCAATTTGGCAACCTTTTCCGTTAAGCTGGTGGTTTTCAGCCCGTGGCCGTGCGGTGTTGTTGGCAAGGCGTCCCAGGTGACTTCACTGTCAGCCACACGGAGCCTCCGGCCTTGGTGTCCCTACACCCTGAAAAGAAACCCCGTACCTATTACCAGTCACTCCCCACTCTCACCTCCTCCACTGGCACCACTAATCTCCTTTTGTCTTTGGATTTCCCTATTCTGGAAACATTTCATGAAGCAGAATCATGTATTAGGTGGCCTTCTATGTCTGGCTTCTTTTACTTAGCATGATGTTTTCACGGTTCATCCAAGATACAGATGGGATTAAATGTGCCAGGATTTTATTAGATTTTATTATATGATGATGAATATACATTATTATTATTAGAAAAAAATTGGGAGGGAGTGAGGAAAGGCTGGCAGAGCTGTCAGACTATGATGCAGCTCTAACTTCTAGTGACGAGAAAGGGACAGAAGGCCGGTGGGGACATCCTGATCACCGAGCATCTACTCCGACTCGGTAAAGCCGCTGCAGAGTCCAGGACCCTCAGCACAGGAGCAGCGGTGGGCTCAGCACAGCAACAGGCCCTTTGCCAGTCGTGCTGCAGGGCACATTTTCACGGCAACCACAACTGTCTAAAATAATAGTGTAGCGCGCACACGCATGTGTGTGTGTGTTTTTAAAGAAAGGCTGAAAATTAATCATCCAACTGAGAAAGCAAATAAACCTAAAACAAAGGAGAAGAGAGGGAATATAAAGAGCAGATATTAATGAATAGAAAACAAACATATGGGACTTCCCTGGTGGCACAGTGGATAAGAATCCGCCTGCCAATGCAGGGGACATGGGTTCGAGCCCTTGTCCAGGAAGATCCCACGTGCCGCAGAGCAACTAAGCCCGTGTGCCACACTGCTGAGCCTGTGCTCTAGAGCCTGCATGCCACAACTACTGAGTCTGTGTGCCACAACTACTGAGCCCGGGCGCCACAATGACTGAAGCCCATGCTCCTAGAGCCCGTGCTCCGCAACAAGAGAAGCCACCGCAATGAGAAGCCCGTGCACCGCAGCGAAGAGTAGCCCCCACTCGCCGCAACTAGAGAAAGCCCATGCAGCAATGAAGACCCAATGCAACCAAAAATAAATAAATAAATTTATTAAAAAAAAAAGAAAACAAACATATGATACAATCAGTGAAGCAAAAAATTGGTTCTTTGACAAGATTAACAAAATGGCAAACCTCGGCAAGATTGAGAGAGGGGGAGGGGGCAGAGAGGGAGGGAGGCGGGGGGAGAGAGGGAGAGAGAGAGGGAGGGGAAGAGAGAGAGGGAGAATACAAAGGGCATACAGCCACAGTACAACATAGATTAAAAAGATAGCATGAACAACTTTAGGCCAATACATTTCTAGAAAAGTATAACAGAACGAACACTGACCCAAGAGGAAATAGAAAACCTGAATAGTCTTATAACTCTTATTAAATAGTCAGCAATTAAAATCACAAAGAAAACATCAGGCCCAGTTAGTGAGTTCAGCTGAACTTTCAAAATACATATTCTCTATAGAAATGCTCCCCAAGGCAACCATAACCTTGATGCCAAAATCTGATAAAAATAGTGCAACAGAGGAAAACCACAGGATAATGTCATTCAGAGACCTACCTGCAACAACTCGACAGATTATTAGTAAACCAAATTTCAATAGTGTATAACAGCAATAATCAGTCATGACCACATTTGATTTACCACAGGAATGAGAGGTTGGTTTAACTTTAGGAAATCAATTAGCATAAGCCACTACCTTAACATAAAGGAGAAAAATATGATCATCTCCAGTGCAGAAAAATGATTTGATAGAATTCTTCATCTATTCATGATAAAAGCTCCTAGACGTTAAGACTAGAGGAGAATTTCTTAACCTGGTTAGGGGGTATCTATCTTTTTAAAAGAACATAGCAAACCTCATAATGGTGAAAGGTTGAAAGTATTTTATTTAACGTGAGGAACAGGACAGGGTGCCCACTGTCCCATTTCTGGACTTCATTGTACCAGCTAGCACAGGAATATAAGAAAAAGAAACAAAACATCTAAATTGGAAAAGAAGAAATGAAACATTTTTCAATGTTATCTACATAGAAAACAAAGAAATTAATGGTGAATTATTAATCAGAAAATTTAGCAGTATTGCTGTGTGCAGAGAACTGCACAGAATGTGAGCAACAGACAATGTAACTAGGTGGAGCCCTTCGTTATAGTGTGAAAACATGAAACACTAGGAATAAATCTCATATAAATGTGCAGGACCTTTATGGAGAAAATTATAAAACTACTGAAATAAACTAAATGAAGATACGTATTTTGCTCATGGGCTGGAAGTCTCAGTATCACAAAGGTGTAATTTGCCCCAAATTGACCTATTGATTCCATGCAACTCTTGTCAAAAGCCCACTGTATGTGTTTGTATAATGCGACAAGTTGATTCTAAAAATTATACAGACGGGATTCCCTGGCAGTCCAGTGGGTAGGACCTGGTACTTTCACTGCCTTGGCCCAGGTTTGATCCCTTGGTCAGGGAACTAAGATCAGGCAAGCCACACAGCAGGGCCAAACAAATAAATAAATAAATACAAATTATACAGACAAATAAAAGGTAAAGAATAGCAAAAATTCTCAAGAAGAAAACCAGGTAGGAATATTACCTTATTGTAAAGCTTTAGTAATTAACACAGTGTAGTATTGGCACAGAGATAGACAAATAGATCACCTGAGCAGAATTGAGAGCCCAGAAACCGACCCATACGTTTACAAAGTTTTGATATGTGACAGAGCTGACTTTGCAGTGGGGAAAGGATACCTTTCAAAAATGATGTTCTGACTGTTTAATTATATGAAAAAACAAAGTGGACTCCTGCCTGCCTCACTTCATACAGAAAAATTAGTTGCATCTGGTTTAAAGTGCAAAAAGCCAAAAATGCAAATTTTAGAAGAGAAGGTAGGAGACTATATTCTCAACATTCCAACAGAATATACAAAAGGATATCTTCACAATGATAAATGAAGGAAGAATTTTCTATGATTCAAAAAGCACAAAACATAAAGGAAAATTTGAATATATTTAGATACATTATAATTAAGAACTTCTGCATGTCAAAGAAGATTTTGCAACACACATATCTGACAAAAGTTCACAGCAGAACATATAAGAACTGGTACAAGTGAATAAGAAAAAAATGATCCAGTTGGAAAGTGGACATAAGATTTGAACAGGCACTTTGACCAAGAGGAAGATTAGATAAGTAATAAATATATGAGAAGTTGCTCAGCTTCCTTAGTGATCAGGGGAATGCAGATTAAAAGCCGTAGTGAGATGCTTTAAGTAGCCACCAGGTTGACAAAAATATCGATCACACCAGAGTGTTGGGAGAGTGAAGCCACTGGGACCTGTGAGCTGTTGGGGAGTGTGATTGGCCCACTGGCACTGATGGGGCAGCACCAGTCTCACCTGTGGCCCAGATACCAGGAGAACTAAATTAGATGTTCACCGCAGGACTGTTTGAAATAGCAGAAAATGTAAAGCAGCACAAACCTCCATCAAAGTAGAATGGACAAATAAATTGTCACACCAAAGACTAATATGTGTGGTGACAACAAATGATTCACATATGTGCAATGACGGGCACACTGTTGAGGAAAAGCAAGTTGCAGAAGAATATCTACAACTCGGTTCTTTCTGTGTATGTGAAGGTAAAAGTGTGGAAAACTGTACAGATATTGTGCAGGGGTACAATAGAGAGAGGATCGTGAGTACAGGATTCAGGACTGGGGAGGCCTCTGTGGGAAGTGGGGGTCTGGGAGGGGCACACGGGGGCTTTGCAGGATCTCCTGGGTCTGTTTCCTGGGCTGGTTGGTGGGTGCACAGGAGTTTGTGGTATTGTTATGCCTTAAGCCTTACACATATTTTATAATATGCATGTACTTATTGTTTGATTTTAAAAAGTAAATAGGGAGGTGGGGGCCATTAGGTAGGGTGTCAGAAACAGGTGGCAGGCTGGAAAGGTGTATGGGGCCCTAATTCAGAAGGGAGGGGCTGCCCAGTGTTTGAACGCTGTGGGGATGCAGATAAGTTGGAAGTACAGGGGTCCCTCTCCTTCATGGAGCCATTCCTGGCCTCATGTACTACTTACCCTTATTGTTTTAAAAATTAAATGTCAATTCTATATGAAAATGAAAAATTACTCCCAGTTTTCCCTCCCCAACTCTCCATATGGGAACCCAACACCTAGTGGCAGAGGTGGGACTTAGAAAGGGAGGTATATCCCATTTACAACAGCATCAAAAACAATAAAAAATTTAGGAATAAATTCAACCCAGGTGAAAGAACTGTACCCTGAAAACTATGACATTAATGAAAGAAATTGAAGAAGATGTAAATAAATGGAAAGACACTGCACCCCCCCCCCCCCACCGACCTCCTGTTCATGGACTGGAAGAGTTAATATTGTCAAAATGTCAGCTACCCAAAGCCATCTATAAATTCAATGTAATCCCTATAAAAAATTCCAATGGCATTTTTGGTAGAAATGGAAAAAACAGTCCTAAAATTCACATGGAACCACAAAAGACCTTAAATAACTAAAGCAAACTTGAGGAAGAATAAAGCTGGAGGCATCACACTTCCTGATTTCAAGCTATACTACAAAGCTACAATAATCAAAACAGTATGGCACTGGCATACAAGCAGACACAAAGACCAATGGAACCAAATCAAGAACACAGAAATAAACCCATGCGTATATGGTCAGCTAATATTTGACGAGGGGAAAGGATACTTGAGTACTCAATGGGGAAAGGTTAGTCTCTTCAGTAAATGGTGTTGGAAAAACTGGATATTGACATGCAAAAGAATGAAAATGGGTCCCTATTTTATACCACTCACAGAAACTAACTTGAAATGAATTAAAGATTTAAATGTAAGACCTGAAACCATAAAACTCCTGGAAGAAAACATAGGGGAAAAGTTCATTGACACTGGTCTTGGCAAAGATTTTTTGGACATGACACCAAAAGCACAAGCAACAAAGGCAAAAATGAACAAGTGGGACTACATCAAACTAAAAAGCTTCTGTACAGCAAGGGAAACCATCAACAAAATGAAAAGGCAGTCTATAGAGTGGCAGAAAATATTTGCAAACCACATATCTAATTAGGGGTTAATATCTAAAATATATAAGGAACTCACAACTTGGTAGCAAAAAACAAAAACAAAAACAAAAACACCCCCAAGTAATCTGATTAAAAAATGGGCAAAGGACCTGGCAGACATTTTTCCAGAGATGATATACAAATAGCCAACAAGTACATCAAAAGATGCTCAGCATCACTAATCATCAGAGAAATGCACATCAGAACCACCGTGCAATATCTGCTAGAATAGCTGTCATCAGAGAACCTAAGTGTCCATTGATGGATAAATGGACAAAGAAGAAGTGAGATATGTATACACTGAAATATGTGAAGTACGTTCAGCCATAAAAAAAGAAGGCAATCCTGCCATTCGTGACAACATGGATGAACCTTGAGGGCATCGTGCTAAGTGAAGTAAGACAGAGAAAGACAAATGCTCTATGATCTCACCTATATGTCAAATCTAAAAGAAAGCTGAACTCAGAAACAGAGCAGAATGGCGGTTGTCAGGGGCTGGGAGTGGGGGAAATGGGGAGATGCTGGTCAAAGGGTAATAACTTGCAGTTATAGGTTCTGAGGATCTTATGTACTGTGTGGGGTGACTATAGTTAATAATACTGTATCATGTACTTGAGAGTTAAGAGAGTAGATCTTAAGCCTTCTCCAAAAAAAAAACAAAAACCAAAAGGTAAACTATGCGAGATGATGGATGATGGATGTGTTAAATGACCTTATTGAGTCGTCATTTCACAATGTGTACACGTATCAGATCATCACATTGTGCACCTTCAGCTCACACAATGTTGTATGTCAACTGCATCTCAATAAAGCTGGGGAAAAAGGGGGAGGAGCTGAAGAGGTGCTGGAGGGGAAGGTGGGCAAGGGGCCTCCCGCCCTCTGGGAATGGGCCAGGGGCCGAGCTTCTAGGACACTGGAGCCTGGTTGCAGTGCCATTGCCAGCACGCAGCAGGACCAACTCAGGCCCCCTGAGGACTTCTGGGGGCACAGTGGGTGATACCCGTCTGCCTGGCGCGTGAACTTCCGCAGTGGCTGGAGCCTCGTGGGGGCGTCCCCGGGGGTTCGAGGTGAGTAGGACAGGGGGAGGGACCACGGACCCCTGCCAGGAGGGGTGTGGGGGGCAGGAGATGCTGAGGTCATGGGTGGGGAGCAAGCCCGCTGGAGGCCAGGGAGGAAGAGTAGTGTCACTGGGGCTGCCGGCTCAGCCCGGGTCCGTGCCCTGCATCCCCCGCAGCTCCTCGCTCCCCTGGATGAGCCTTCACACCTGCTCCTCCTTCCGCCAACCTCGACGCCCCCGCTCCCTCTCAGCTCTGATCTTGCCTCTGATTGCAGTGAGAAAATCACAATCCAGAGGTGGTCCTCCTCCCCCCATTAACCCACCAGCCTGCCTGTGTCTGCGGTCACGTCCTCCGACTGCTCTTCTGCTCAGCGAACAGGCTGTCTCATGTCCGACGGCCTCTGACCCAGACCGGGCAGCACATCCTTTCTCTTGCATCTGGAACGTGTCTTTCTATTGAGTCGTTCCAACCGGCACACAGAGTCCAGTAACATCCGCTTCCTTAAATAACCCACAAAACTCCCTTCATGCCCTGTGTCTCCAGCTATTGTTCCACGTGTCTGCTTCTTTGCAGGAAAACTCACCCAACAGGCTCTGTCCACCTGCTGTATGTACTTCCTCATGAGCCATTCTCTTTAATCCACTCCCCTCAGGCTGTTTCCCACTCCTCTATGGAAACTGCTTTTCTCAAGGGAACAGGCACGTCTGTCTTTCATGCCAGTGATTGAATGTCGGTCCTCATCTCTCTGGATCTCTCCGCAGCGTTTGGCAGATGACTGACTTCTCTCTGGACACACGCCCCGCCCGTGGCCCTGGAACACTGGACTCTTCTGTCCTCCCCTCTGAGGGCTCAGGCTGCTCCTCTGTCTCCCTGTCATCTACTCGGTCTTGCTGAGCACCCCAGGGGCCTCTTCTATCTGTCTGTACTTACTCCCTCAGTGATGATGACTGCTGATTCAGGCAGGGGTCTGGCACGTTCTAAGGGACTATCTACCTTGAATTGTGCAGGGCACAGTGAAACCTCGAGGGAGAGGACATTGCAGAAACAAGGGGAGGGGACAGAACCCTGGACCTGGAAGGAGAAAAAGGAGGGTGGAGAGGGCGCCTGACAGGAGCTGGGACCTTCATTTAGGGCTTACAGCCCACCCCAGGTGGTCAGTGGGAGGGGCTGGGGGATAAAGACCCTGACTTCGGTCTTTCCTCCCTCCAGGGGCTCACCGTTGGCCCAGCAGAAGCGGGAGCCAGAGGTCAAGGGAATGAGCTATGTGGTCTACATGTAACCGGACAGGACCCTGCGGGCTTTCCCAGGGACAGACCACCCTGTGTCCCCCGCCTCTTGTTTGTAGAAAAGCTTTAGCCTCCTAGGCCTTCTCCCATATCCAAAGAGCAAATTTAATCAGAGAAGTGAGAAAATGCAGCAGCAAAGGAAAACAGACAATAATAGTTTAGTCATAGAACAAAGTCAAGGACCTTAGTTTCTCCTCAAGGGCTATAGATAACATCCTGAGACGTACCCTTGGGCTGTTTTGCAGCTACTAAAATCCCCAGCAGGTGGGAGAGGTTAACTGCATGCTGCCCACCAGCACAAAGACCCCAGATCCGCTGGAACCAGAAGGTTTATGATGCTAATTCTCAAAATACCATCTGGTTACCTCACCACCAACCAATCAGAAGGACGAGCTGATCACGCACCCACCCTCTCCCTTTGCCTTGCCTTTAAAACCCCTTCCCGGAAAGCCTTTGGGGAGTTTGGGTCTTTTGAGCATGAGCTGCCCATTCTCCTTGCTTGGCCCCATGTTGGATGCCTTGGAACAAACGCTGCACTTCCCTTCACCACAACCCGGTGGCAACAGATTGACTTTACTGCGTGCAGCCAGGCAGACCCAAGTTTGGTTCGGTAACAGGTCAGCACACGGCACAAAGTGGGAAGGGTGGAGAGGGTGGGAGGGTCAGACAGGAAGTATTCACACAGCTTCCAGATTCACGTCTTCAGCTGTGACCTCGCCTCTGAGCTTCCCTTGCGATATCCAACTGCCTACTCAACATCTCCACTTCTATGTTAAATGCAGAATCCTGTGACCAACAAGCTCTTCCCTCATCTCCTGTCTCAGTAAAGAGCATCAGTCCACAGTTGCTTAGGTAAAAAACGAAGAGCCCCCATTTTCTCTTTCACGTCTCACAACGGACACATCAGCACTTCAGTCAGCTCTACGATAGGGCCACTGTGCATCATGCCCCTGGTCCAAACCACACCACCTCTCTCTTGGGCTTCTGTTAAAATCTCCTAACTGGCCTCCCCATTTCTCTGTGTGACAGGCCTATTGGCAGCCTCCCCTGCAGTCTCCCCTTCCACTCCCAGCTAAGTGAGCCCTGATGTGGTTTGGAGCTACTGTTTGCCCACCTCCGCGGGTGATGACACTCCTAGTCCTCTTTGCCATACGTTCACTTCCCCATCCTCCTGAAGCCAGGAGTGGTACATGGCCCAGGTCTGCCCAATGGAGTTTAAAGAGAAATTTGCCGGGGAGCCCCTGAGAAACCTTTCCTTTGTTATAAAACGATGTTGTATGTTTATTTTTTTAAATAGATGTCCTTACAGATGGCCAATAGGCACATGAAGAGATGCTCAGCATTGCTAATTATTAGAGAAATACAAATCAAAACTACAATGAGATACCACCTCACACCGGTCAGAATGGCCATCGTTAAAAAGTCCACAAATAACAAATGCTGGAGAGGGTGTGGAGGAAAGGGAACCCTTCTACACTGTTGGTGGGAATGCAAATTGGTGCAGCCACTGTGGAAAACAGTATGGAGCTTCCTCAAAAAACTGAGAATACAGTTGCCATTCAGCAGTGGGACTGCCAGCAGTCCCACTCCTGGGCATATATCCAGAGAAAACCATAATTAGAAAAGATACACGCACCCCTATGTTCATAGCAGCATTATTTACAATAGCCAAGACATGGAAACAACCTAAATGTCCATCGACAGATGAATGGATAAAGAAGATGTGGTACATATATACAATGGAATACTACTCTGTCATAAAAAAGAATGAAATGGTGCCGCTTGCAGCAACATGGATGGTCCTAGAGATTATCATACTAAGTGAAGTAAGTCAGACAGAGAAAGACAAATATCATATAATATCACTTATATGTGCAATCTAAAATATGACACAAATGAACTTATCTATGAAACAGAAACAAACTCACAGACAAAGAGAATAGACTTGT
This sequence comes from Balaenoptera acutorostrata, assembly GCF_949987535.1. Lineage (NCBI taxonomy): Eukaryota > Metazoa > Chordata > Mammalia > Artiodactyla > Balaenopteridae > Balaenoptera > Balaenoptera acutorostrata. The sequence goes on from NC_080069.1 coordinate 125,566,463, forward strand.
GGTTGCCAAGGGGGAGGGGGTTGGGGGAGGAATGGACTAGGAGTTTGGGATTAACAGATGCAAACTATTACATATATATGTATAAATGAACGACTTTGCTCTATAGCAGAAACTAATACAACATTGTAAATCAACTATACTTCAATAAAATAAAATTGAAAAAATAGATGTCCTTTTTACACCTGCCTGTTCCTTCCTATCTGAGATGGTGGTGTAAAGACATGATGTCTCATGCTATGGCAGCCACCTTGGGCCATGAGGTGACAAGCATGAAGACAAAAAGTGCAGGTGGTGACCATAGGAGGGAAGAGGGATAGGAAGAGTCTGTGTTCCTGAAATGGCATACTTTATGACTTAGTGAGGTTAAAACTATTGTATCGTCACTGACACCTGGGAATTGGGTTGCTTACCTCTGAATACATCCTAGGTGATGCACACACTGTACCCCTGCAGTCTGTTCCCCAGCAGCCAGAGGGATCCTTTTAGAACAGGAGTCAGGTGACCACCTGTCTGCTCAGAACTCTGCTCTGACTTCCCATCACACTGAAAACAGAAGTTGGAGCCCAGATCTTGGCCTGCATGGCCACCCCAGGGTCTCTGCACTCAGTGTCCTGTCTCATTCTACAACATTCAGGTCCACTCAAGGATCATTTCCTGAAAGTTGTCTTCCCTGACTGGGTAGTAGAAAAGCCGCCCCCTCCCCCCCCCAACCCCGGCATCCTTATCTCCTTGTTCTGTTTTCACAGCGCTGCTACCTGGTGCTGCCGGCAGTATTGATTTGCTGTCCGCGTGCTGGTGGAAGGGACACTCAGCTTACCTCCTCTGCCACTGACTCGGGAAAGGCTTCTTATTTGAACGTTGTGAGGACCAGATGAGCAAGTCATGTGTGAATCGAGTAGAACAGTGCCTGGCAGAAAGTAAGCCCACTGTGAACATTGCCATTCCTTGTAGGAGAATGTCTGCTCCGTGAAGGCTGAGCTGGGAGCCTAGCGTCTGGCATCTAATAGGTGCTTGGTGGAGAGGCTGGTTGGCTGGCTGGATGAATAGCATACAACAGGCTCTCTTTAACTTTTTATTGAAGGAATGGTGGGACGCAGGAATCTCTGAATTGAGGTTTTGGAGCTGATTCAGTGTGTGGTGATGGGAAAGTCCAGGATACGACTGAGGGCGGAGGGGCCCCAGGACAGAGCTGTGCATCCTGAAAACCCAAGACCAGGGAGTTGAAAGCATCCTCTATACTGATGTCGAAGACCCCGAAAGGATGGCAGGAGAGGGCCGGGAGCCAACATCTTCTGGGAAGAGGCCGGTGTCCGCAGCGAGGGGGAGGGGAGTGGGCGATGTGGCCGCTGGGAGGAGTGAGGTGTGGAAAGAAACGTGGGGAGCTAGGGGCCTCACCCCCCTTTGGGCTACAGCGTCTCGCCGCTGGTGATGCCTCCTGGGGGGAAGGAGGGGTTCGTTTGTGCCGCTCAGCGAGCCGTCGAGGACTCCCAGCCCCGCCCAGCTCCTGGCCTGAGCTTCCCAGTTCAGCATCTGGCCAGCGGCCGGCCGGGCGCGAGGCAGGACGCGCGGAGGGCGCACGCTCACCGCTGCCGCCCAGCCCGGGCGCAGCCCAGGAGGAGCTGAGGGCCGAGGCGCAGCCCCCAGGGCCGGCGGCCGGACCCGGCAGGGGGACAGGGCGGGGGCGGCCGGCTGGGGGCGGGGCGGGCGGGATCCAGGCAGGCGGGGCGGGCGCGGATTGGTCGGGCGCTGCCACGTGACCGGCCCCTTATAGGGCGTGGTGCGGGCGGCAGAGTCGGGTGCGGCGGCGGTCTGCCGGGCGAGGTCCCGTGTGGGTCCGGCGGCTCCGCGGCTGCTCCACTACGAGCGCCAGGCGCGCCCCGCGCCCTCCCATCTCCGCGGGGCCGCCGGGCCGGGGGATGCGCGCAGCGCCCGGGAGCCATGGTCCGTTTCGGGGACGAGCTGGGCGGCCGCTATGGGGGCGCCGGCGGCGGGGAGCGGGCCCGGGGCGGCGGGGCCGGCGGGGCGGGCGGCCCGGGCCCTGGGGGTCTGCAGCCGGGCCAGCGGGTCCTCTACAAGCAGTCGATCGCCCAGCGCGCGCGGACCATGGCGCTGTACAACCCCATCCCGGTCAAGCAGAACTGCTTCACCGTCAACCGCTCGCTCTTCGTTTTCAGCGAGGACAACGTCGTCCGCAAATACGCCAAGCGCATCACCGAGTGGCCATATCCTGCCGGGGGCCGGGCCGGGCGGGGACCGGGGGCCGCCCGAGGTCGCGGGGACGGCCACGGGTGCGGCGTCGGGCGTCCGCGCCTCGCCGGGTCTGGGAGGGGCGGCCTGGGCGGGGGGCCGGGGCGGGGGCCGGTCGCGTGCGGCGCCCAGTGGCCATCTTTCCCGGGGCTGGAGGAGGGTGCGCCCTGGGGAGAGGTGCATCGGGTCGGCTCGGCGAGGAGGGGGCGGGGCGGATTCCGGGCCCCCTCCGCGCGCAGCGTGTGCGTGCGTGTTTGTGTGTTTCTGTGTGTGTGTGTGTGTGTGTGTGTGGTCGTGGTGGCAGCGGCCGCGGGAGCGGGGTGGACGCTGGGCGGAGCCCCCTGCCCCTGGGCTCGTCCCTTCGCTTCCACGGTCTGGGCGCAGAGCGCGCGGCCAGCCTGGAGGGCACCCGAGGGCGAATCGGTGTCTGTGTAGGTGTGAGCACCCGGGGGACGCGAGCCCGTGCGCGCGCCTGGCTGCAGGTGCCTGCGTGTGTGCGGGCGCTTAGCATGAACCCGGTGCTGCGCGTGCGTGCGTTCGGGACTCTCGGTACATGTATGCTCACGTGCCTGTGTAGGTACATGTGGCTGCGTGTGTCTTTAGGTGGGAGTGTGCGCCTGCGCGGGGTCCTTCCTCCAGCCGCGCGCTGGGGGCCCACAGCCCCCTCCCTCGGGGCGCGGGAGTCGGGCGGAGCCGCGGCGGAGGCGCTGTCCGCGGTGCTGACGGCCGCGGGGACGTGCTGAGGGGCTGGTGGCCGCGACTGCGGAGGCGTCCCTCGCGGCGGCCCCGAGGATGAGGGCGGGAAGGGCGGGGTGGACTCCGGACCCGGTCATTCTCAGCCCCTCCGGAGGCGGCCTGGCCCCGGCTGCTGCACTGCGCGCTGTCGGCCTTGGTCTCCTCGCCTCTCCTCTTTGGCGCCTCCTGGCCAGTCCTTAACCCACGCACTCCGTTTGAGTACATGATTCTGGCCACCATCATCGCCAACTGTATCGTGCTGGCACTGGAGCAGCACCTCCCCGACGGAGACAAGACGCCCATGTCTGAGCGGCTGGTGAGTGCGGTGGCGGCCGGCCTGAGGGCGGGGCGTGGGGTGGCGGCAGCTTGTCTGATTCCACGACCCTTTAAGGATCCGTGATCGGGCACAGCTTCCTCGGGCAGGGTAGTCTGGGCAGCTCCCCCTCCTTCAGTGGAGGAAAAGGATAGAACCCGGGAAGCTAGCACTTCCCTGAAGGGCCAGGAGAGTGGGATAGCCAGCTCAGCCCCTGCTGGGGAAGGGTGGCTTCAGAGGGGCCATTTTAGCCGGCAGCTGCTCTGCCCAGTGCCGCTAGCCACCCCTACACCTGTCCAGTCCACACGGACTAAGAAACTAAGAGCTAAAGCTGGGGTGTGGGAAGGGCGTTCATAATGGCCCAGGTTGAGGAGGGTCGGGCTCCGTGAGTGGGGGTGGGGCTAGCTGCCCACCCTTCCCTGCAGGGCTGTGATAGTCTTCGGCCCCCGGGGTGCAGCCCTTGGTCTCGGGACTGTCAGCCTCTCCTTCAGAGCTGTCTTCCCTGGCTCTGCTTGGAATCCCTTCCCTGTGGGCCCGCCGCTTCCCGTGGGAAGCACTCCTTCCCAGGCTTTCTTCCCAAACGTCCCGAATATCGCTTCCACCCACTCTTGCCCGGAGCTCCCCAGACCCCTGTGTTTTCCCGTGTTGGAGTACAGAACCCACAGGAGTCAGGATGCCAGGTCAGGGTGTCTGGAGGTGCTGGGGCAGGGGGAAGGGTGCTGCTTGAGGAGGTGAGCCCCATTTCAAGGGTGAGGTTATGTCCCCCAGCCCCAGCCACCCCTGCTGCCCTGGCCCCTTTGCCTGGGCTTGGTGTGGGCTCCCAGGGGCCCGAGAGACCGAGCTTCAGAGCAGAGAGAAGGAAGAGCAGGTGCGGGCATTGGAGAGGGAGCGTGGGGCCTGGCTGGAGAGCTGCTGGAGGTCCTGAGGTCCCCGAGGAGGCACCGGGCAGCCAGAGGCTGATCCCTCTTTTCCACACCCTGGCAAGTGACCGGTTCTGTCCAAGCTCCTGCCCTAACTTCAGTGGAGAAAAGCGTCGATGAAACAGGGCCTGTTCAGTGCTCTGCATAGGCCTTGAACTCCAGGCCAAGGGGTGGGGAAGGGGAGACAGAGTAAGCCTGCCCTGGGGGTGCTCTCAGTTGGGTGGGCACCACGAGAAGGCAGGGAAGTGACAGCCTGGGTGGTCAGCCAGGAGATGGGGGATCACGGGGCAGTCGTTTCTCCAGGCGCAGGGACGGCCAGGAGGGGCTTCTGCTGTGGGGCTCGGGGGGAGGAGGAGTGTGAAAGGCAGCACAGCCGGGCAGAGTGGGGTGTGGTCCCTGCGTGACTCTTGCCCAGGTGTGGAGCCGAACAGGGTCACTCGCCTTCTTTGGGCCCCAGGTTCCTGCTGGTGTTGTGGGCCCCATGCCTGCCACATGCTTGGTGGTGGGGGTCCACTCTGGAGGCCGGAGAAGAGGGTGAAAGTGAGAGGGAACTGGGGTTTCCGGCAGGGAGCCTTGAACGCCAGGCCACAGGGTGTGGTTACATCTCTAAGGAAGTCCAACAGGGGTGGGGCCAGAGGGAAACAGGCCGGGGTGGGGCGGGGGGCAGGGAGGCCAGTGTGCAAGCAGCCAGGTTCCGGAAGCAGGCTTGAGTAGGCCAGCCGTGTGTCCAGCCACGTCTGAGCTCCTGCCTCACAGGTGAGGGCGGGTTTGCTTTGTGGTGATGGGGGTCGGTACGCTTGTAGGAGGTGGGGGCTGAGCTGTTGGGAGAATAAGCAGAACGTGTCCCCCTGGAGGCCTGGAGGCCCCTGAGATGGGTGGGAGGCCGGACGCAGCGGCCTGGGCGGGGGCCGTGTGGCACAGGGGCAGCCTGGCCGGGGGGGGGGGGGCCTCCACAGCTCCCTGTCTCTGGGGGCTCCGCTTCCCACACACCCATCAACTTCCTGAGTGGCCTTCAGCTGGAGCCCTGGGCTTGCAGTCTCACCCCTGCCCTGAGCCAGCCCTCAGCCAAGTGTGATCAAGGGTGGGGCTGGGGGAAGAGCTGTGAGGGAAGGTCTGGGGAGGGGCCCCGCCCCCCCGCCCCCCCGCCCCCCCCGCCCCGTCTCCTGGCGCTGGCTTGCTCTTCTTCTGTGTATCCAGAGGCTTCTGTGAACATCTGTTTGCTGGGGCCCAGCTGTTAACCCAGGGCAGGTGGTCAGCGGCCTCTTCTCTCGGGGAGAGGGGACCCTCCAACTAAACCAGACCAGAAGCCTCCGGGGAATGATCCTTCGTGAGTCAGCATCAGGGTGGTAGGACAGGAGAACTGGGCCATGGTGGACGCCAGGCTGGGGGTTCACCAGGTCAGGTGGGAGAGCCCTGGAGGGCCAGGCTTCTCTGGGGAGGAAGGCTCAGGCTGCTGGTCCTGAGTGGGAACTGGCAACACCCACAGGGAACCAGTCCGGCCCTCCCCTCCCCTGCAGCCCCGGGAGGCTGGGCCCTGGCCCCTGAGGCCCGAGCCCTCCCTGGCAGAGCAGCCTTCGGAGGACAAGTCCTCCCATGGCTCCCATAGTCCTGAGGGCAGAACCTTCCCACTGCCCCTTTGCCCACTTCTGTGTCCGTGGTCTGCACTCAGGCTGTTTCCCATGCTGACCCTCCCCCTGTGTCCCCTTGGTCCAGCTTGCGGGTCACCTGCACGGAGGCTCTGTCTGCCACCCTTCCCAAGTGCGTGATGCCCCTGGTCACTCTCCACCCCGTCTGTGTGTCTTCTCCGAGTGCACGCAGCTCATCCCCACTGTGCTCGCCACCAGGGTCCCGGCCCGTGTCGGCCCTGCCCTCTCCTGTCCCCATTCTTTTGCTCACACTGTTCCCTCCGCCCGGAATTCCTTTCCTTTTCGCCCAGCTGGATGCCTCGCCCTCCAGAGGCTCCCTGAGGCCCGGCCATGCTTGCTCCCCCCAAGATGTGCATGTTTTGCTTCTCCAGAAGGTGTGTGCTGAAGGGATGCGTGGGTCCTGGGCTGTCCTCTCGGGAGTTGGGCCGTTGTCCCCGTAGCGGTTTGAGCCCAGGATCAGACCCAGGTCACCTCTGGGTTAGGATTTGTCTCTGCCTCTAGCAAGCTGTGAGTCTCCGGCCCAGTTCCTGACCTCTCTGTGCCTCAGTTTCCTCTAGGATGGGGATGAGAATAGTGCTGAATGCATGTGAGGTGTTATCATGAGGATTGTCCTAGTGATTGTGGGAAACCCCCCCCCAATTTTGTTATTGTTGTTATTGCTTCCCCTGCTGCAGGGCTTCCGGGGGTGGGAGCCCCTTCCTACTGTGATCGGGTGTCGCTGGCCGCGGGGACAGGGCCACCTGCCCTGTTAGGGGAACTCGGCAGAGATCAAACAGGCCCGTGATGGAAGAGACGAGTCTGTGGGTGGTGGGGGGTTTCCTCGCCTGCCACACCCCGGGCGGTGGTGACCTTGCTCTGCGCTTCTCCTCAGGACGACACGGAGCCGTACTTCATCGGCATCTTCTGCTTCGAGGCCGGGATCAAGATCATCGCGCTGGGCTTCGTCCTGCACAAGGGCTCCTACCTGCGGAATGGCTGGAACGTCATGGACTTCGTGGTGGTCCTCACGGGGTGGGTGCTGGGCCCGGGGTGCCCTCTGCGAGGGGCGGGGTTGGGCACGCTGGAGGCCCCGGCTTCGTGGTGGTCCTCACGGGGTGGGTGCTGGTGGGACGGGCATTGTTTCTCCCCAGGAGGTGCCTGGGCTGTGACCTTGGCTGAGGGGCCGTCGACGGTGCTCTGTCCTCGGGCGAGGCTTGCTTACAGAGCTGCTGGTGCTGTGGGCAGGTCACCAGGGCAGGGGAGGGCTCTGGGCCTTATTCTGTAAATCCTGGGCTCCAGCCTTGCCTCTGTCGCCCCGTGACCTGGGGGGCACGTTTGTGTGTTTGGATCTCCTGCCGGAAGGGTTCTCGGGCACGTCTTCCTGGAGCTGTGCTTGGATGAGCCCGTGCTGGTGTGTTGTCACAGTTTCTGGTTCCAGGAAGGCGCTTAATCAGTGTGTCCTGCCACCCACTGTCCTCCTCAGGTGGCCCTAACAATTGCCAGCTTGTGGTTTCCGAACAACCCAGGAAATCCAGAAAGTCAACTTGGGCTGGGCTGCATTGGAGGGCGGGTAGAATGCCCTGCTCTTCATCATGGAGGCCCCAGCCTTCGGGGCCATAGTGTTTCCATCTGCCTGATGGGTGTTCAGGGCCTCCGCCCTGTTCCTCTGGCCAGTAGGCTGAGGCTGGGGCTGGGCTGGGGTTGGGGGTGAGCGCTTAGGTGTTTGCTCCACAGAGCCTGTTTGCACAGCCCAGGTCCCAGAGGCCCCGCCCTGGCGGACTGCAGCCGCTGCTTCTGGGACCTTGTGGTCCCAGGGAGGCTCGGAGCCCCACTGTGGCCCAGAACACTCCTTCCAAGGGGCAGGAGGCTGCGGCCAGGTCTCTGTCCTGTGCCGCATGTGAGGACAAACAGACTTGGCTAAATGGCCTCTGGGCTCCCGAATGAGGCCCCCCTCGCCCGCCCCGTCCTGGGGGGCCTGCCCCGCTGTCTGCTCGAACCGCCGGTGGCTTGGCCCCAGAGGTGCCTGCAGCATGCCTGGCACGGGCCAGAGCTGAGGTGGCCTCGCCTCCAGAGGGTCTCTCCCTGGAGGTGACGGAGGGGCTGGTGGGCCTCGTGCCTCAGCTTCCCTTTCGGTCTTTGCGCCTGTGGTACCGGCCCGTCGCCGGCTGTGACGGGGCGGGTGCCGCTGAAATCGGATATAATAGGCTCTCCGGGCATCTTGCTGTTTTCCTTTCCTTTTTCCTAATGACCGAGAAGGGAAGGGAGCCGGGAGCCGCGCGGTCCTGCGGTGCGGTGTGCGCCGTCCACACCCGCCTGCTGCCCTCGGTGGCGGTGGCAGCGGGGGCTTTTACAGAAAGCCCTTGAGGTCCCACCGATGTTGCTGGTGGGGGTCTGGAGGTGGGCGTGGCCCCTCGGAGGGCAGGGTGCTCCCACAGTCCAGTGGGCACTGCGCGGGCTGTCGAGGAGCGTCGCTGGCTGTTTACATCTCTCTCTCCCTCTAGATGTGAGTCCCTGAGGATAAGAACGGCGTCTTATTTTTCTGGGTGTCCCCAGAGCCTAGCTCTGGGAGGGCCCCCAGGAGGGTCAGGGAGCATCTGCTGAAGTAATGGGCTATTGAAGCTAGGGTGCTCTGTGCTTGGGCCAGCTGGGAGCTGGGTGGGATGGTGGGACCCCGCCTCTGGGGATGCTGTCCATGGTGCTGAGTGTTTGGACTGCTGGGAGCAAGGCGGGGAGGCAGGAGCCCTCACCGACCCCTTGGCAGGACCCCTGGGTCTCCCAACAAACATGTCCTGATTCCAGGTCCAGGGAGCCCCGTCCCCCTGTGAGGGCTGGGAGAGACCTCCAAGGGTGGCTGTTCTCTCTTGCCATTGACGACACTCTCCGGGGCACAAGAGAGAAGAGGATGGGCTCACTTTCCTGGGAGCCCCAGCAGGGGGATCCCAAGGGTCCCGAGACCTTAACTCTGCCCCCAGCCCAGACTTGGAGATCCTGACCTCGGTCCATCTGTTTCTCCACCTCCTCTTTCCTACCTCTCCTCGCTTCTGTCTCTTCTTCACGTGGGCCTCTCTCCTACCCCGCCAACCCTGTTTCTGTCTCTCTTTCCCTCCCTCCCTGTCTCCTTGTCTTACTCTCTTGGTCTTTGTCTCCCCATTTCTAATCTTCTCTGCCTCACTGACCCTTTATCTCTTCTTTGCCTTCTCGGTATTTCTTTGCCTCTCGACGTCTCTGTTTCTCTGTGTCTTTTTGCTTTTTCTCTCTCATTCTTCCTCTGTCCCTTTCTCTTTCTGCCTGTTCTGTGTCTCTCATCTGGGTCCTGGAGTCTCTGCTCTCGCTGTGCGTTGGCACCAATGGTTTCCAGGCTCCCTCTCTCTGCACCTTGTCCCCAGGGGTGGCGCTGGGTTGGGAGGGGAGCCCCCAGATGGGGAGGGTGATCTATGTCCCAGAGTCACGTGCGGGAGCTGCTCTGTTGCTCCTGCTTGCAGCACCCAGGGACTCGTGACCTGTGTGTGTACTCATGTATGCGTGCGCATGTGCGTCTGTGCACGTGTGTGCACCTGTATGTGTGTGTGCCTGTATGTATGTGCATGTGTGCACGTGTGTGTGTGTGTGGTGCGTGATGGAGGGAGGCCCTGGTCCATTTTGGGGTGAGTGCTTGCCCCAGGGAACCCAGGGAAGAACGCCTAACTCTAAGCCCTCTTGAGCTGAGGTCCCTGTGGGTAGCCATGGCGGGAGGGGGGGACGTTATTTCTCCTTCCCTTTTTAAAAAATTTATTTATTTATTTATTTTTGGCTGTGTTGGGTCTTCGTTGCTGCACGCAGGCTTCCTCTAGTTGCGGCGAGCAGGAGCTACTCTTCCTTGGAGTGCGCGGGCTTCTCATTGCGGTGGCTTCTCTTGTTGCGGAGCACAGGCTCTAGGCGCCCGGGCTTCAGTAGTTGTGGCTCGCGGGCTCTAGAGCGCAGGCTCAGTAGTTGTGGCTCACGGGCTTAGTTGCTCCGCGGCATGTGGGATCTTCCTGGACCAGGGCTCGAACCCGGGTCCCCTGCATTGGCAGGCAGATTCTTAGCCACTGCGCCACCAGGGAAGTTCCCTACTTTGTTGTTTTTAATTAGGGTTGACTTAATTGGTGCTCAGAGGGCCGGAGGCCCATGGTGGGGAGGGGAAGGGCTCTGGCCGGGGAGGCCCTGGTGCTGACTTGTCCCCGGAGGCCAGCTGGGCTCCCTTCTACTTCTGAGGCTGGCACGCAGGTTGTGGGAGGGCCCTGATGGAACGAGGGCCGCTCCCTGCATCAGGGAGGCCTCTCAACCTCACGTACTCGCCTGTAAACTGCGCCTGGGTGCACGCTCGGTGCTGCAGGGGGCACAGCATCTAGTCCTGGCCACGGAGCCAGGTGAGGGGCTGCCCTGCCTGCCGCCCTCTGTCCTCCGTCCTGTCCACGCGTTTCCAGCTCCTCGAGCTGCCCCGCCCGGCACGGCCCCGCCCACTCACCGTCCCTTGATCACTCATTTATTCAGATTCACTGAGCCTCTGCCCGGTGCTGAGGACACAGCAGTGAACAAGACCCCCAGGCGCCTGCCCTGTGGGCTGCGTTCTTGGGGGGCCCCGTCTCCCTGCTCCGCGCTGTGTCCTCTCGGCGCGCAGAGGCTCGGCAAGGGCAGGTCCCGGCCGCATCACGGCGCCTGGGGGCAGGTGTGCGGTGGAGACCGCTCCTTCTGTGACGGTAGCGTGCTTCGTCTTCCCATGTAGGAAGGGGCTCAAGGAGAACGCGGTGTGGACTGGGGGGCTGTTGCTTGGTGTCGGTGGTCAGAGGAGACTCGCTGGTGAGGTGACTTTTGAGGGGTGTGAGGGGATGAGCCATCTAGATACTTGGGGAGAGGGCTTGGCTGGCGGTGTCAATACCAGGACACAGGTGTATCCGTGGCCTTGAGAGCCTGAGACCGGACAGGATCCCCAGGGAGTGGGGAGTTTGGAGGAGAAGCTGCCCACGACTGAGCCCCGGGACCCCAGAGCTGATACGTTGGTGAGGTGGGTGGGGACGGTGCCGAGGAGGCAGGAGCGAGAGGAGGATGGGCGGCTGAGCGCGGCTTTGAGCACCGTGCGGCTGATGGGGTCTCCCGAGAGCTTGCAGGGGAAGGTCCCGCGGGAATGGGAAGGGTGCGTGGTGAGCACCTGGGGCAGCTCTTCCACCTTTGAGGGAGTTTTACAGCAAAGCCGGCAGAGGACTGGGCAGTGGCAGTGGGGAGGGGAGGGGCGGAGGGTTTAATTAGGTGGGGACCAGAGCCTGTGTGCAGACGGGCCAGGTCCGGGAGGCAGGGAGTAGCGGCCACGCAGCCAGGGCGCTGGAGTCATGTCCTGGGTGGACGAGGGGAGCCAGGCTCTTGCCACGCGGGGCGGTGGAGCAGGAGGCCGGGGCGGGGTGCGGTCAAGTTCCCCTTCACGGGGGTCAGGGAAGGTCCCTAAGAAGGACCTTGAGCAGAGGTGTCCGGAGCCCGGGAGGGGGCGGAGGGTGAGGATGCAGGGAGGCCGCGGGGCCTGCTGGGGGGCTCCGGGTGCAGGGGCCGGTCCTGGGCGGGGAGCAGTGCCCCAGGGAGGCGAGGGGGCTTGGACTGGGGTGGAGCTGCAGGAAGCGCTGGTCTGGTTGATTGTCCTCAGGAAACCCGTTGGCACCCCCGAGTGTGGCACCCGCGTCCCCAGCCTGGTGTGTCCCCACGTCACCACCTCCGCCCTCCCCATCCCGTCGGCAGCCCCCGGCCCACCCTGCGGTCCTGACAGGTTGATGGCAGCTGGGAGTAGGGGCAGCAACAGGGTCCCCTCAGAGCCCGGGGACCTCTTTGTGCTGGCAGAGGACCCCAGGACCCCGAGGCCATGGGTGTCCCTGCCCCCGTCACAGCCCCAGCCCCAGCCTGGAGCCTTCCTCAGGGACAGCAGAGAAACGTGTCCCAGCTCAGACAGGTGACTCCTCAAGGGGACATTTCCAACCACAGCCTCTCATTTCACTCCAAATTAAGCCGGGATTTCTCTCCAGGACCTGTAATTAGAGCTCCGGGTCCTCCCTCCCTGGCCTGGGCGTCCTGTGGCGCCGCTAGGGAGAGGCGTTTGCACTGGGCGTGGACGCGAAGTTGGTCAGAGGGCGCGGGAGAGCGCTGTGGGGAGGCCGGGCCGCGGAGGACACTGCCCTGGGCGAGGAGGGGCCAGCAGGTACGGGCCGAGGTGCGCGGTGACCCTGTGTCCACGTGTGGCAGCCAGGGACGCTGTGCCTCGCCGTGGGTGACACTGTGCCCATGTTTGAGGTGACTAGGGACACCGTGTCTGAGTGACCAGCTGCAGTGGGTTTGGACGTGGGCCGACCCCAGGGCGTGTCCGAGCGCGGGCACTAGAGCTCGCGTTCAGGGCTGGAGCTGCCGCCCACGGGCTCCTCCTGCGTCCTGTGACTGTGGTCCTGCAGGCGGGGTCTGTGATGCCTGGTCAGGTTGGGGGTTTGCCGGACTTTCTCTCCCATCCCCACCTGAGGCTGGAAGCGGTCGGGACAGAGGAGGGGCCTGAGCTCTGACAAGTGGCCCCTGGAGCGGCAGAAGGGGGCTGTCTGGCCCCCATTATTACGCTCCAGGCAGCGTCCCCGAGGCTTCACTGACGATTCAGAGCAGGCCCGGCCCCGGGCTCTGCAGGCCTCCTGTGCTGTGTGGCCGGGTCGGAGTTGGGGGGAGGCACCCTGTGCCCGGCCCCCAGGTGCCTGCCTCCTGCCAGTGGCCTCCCACGGGGCCTGTCAGTCCCTGGGGACAGGCCTGGAGCCCCGTGCTGGGCTGTGTGACCCCCGAGGCGGGCGGGTCGGGGGGGGATCCCAGCCTCCCTCCTCACGCTCGCCGCTGGGTGTTTACGGAGGAGCAGCTTACACCCCTGCTTGTGTCTCTGCGTCCCCCGTTCCTCCTCCCCCGTCTTCCTCTGATTTAGGGTTCTTGTCATTCTTCTGGAAGGGTGTGGGGAGCCGGAGCCAGGCCCCTCCTGGCCGCTGCCTGCAGACCCCACCCCATGTGTTGAGGGAGAGGCCCCACCGCCCAGCTCCAAGGGCCTGGGGGTCCTGGCAGGACAGGGAGTGCAGCCTGCCCGGCCTCAGACCTGGAGCTCAGCCGAGCTGTGCTGCGCTGCCGGCTCTCGTCCTGGGTGCTGGGCCCCCTGGGGCTGCCGCCGCCTGGTGCCCACAGGATGCCAAGCCCCGAGTGCCTCTGAGAGGTGGCCCGGGGCAACTGCTCACCTATCCATGTATCCTGTGCCTAGTGCACCTGCAGAGGTCACAGGAGGTCAAGTTCATGCCTGGGGAGGGCGGGAGCATTTGCCCATGGGTGGTGGATACACCTGCAGCTGTTTGGGTGGGCGGGGCAGTTGGGCCTTGGGCTCTGTCTTCCCGCTCAGCTCCAGGCGGCTCCCCTCACCCCCACTTCACACCGCTGAGCCCAGAGCTGCAGATTCACCTGGAGGTGAGAATGGTGGCTAATGTCTTCTTGGGTTACTAGGCCTGGAGCCAAAGCTGGTCCCTGGCCTGGGGAAGGGGACGGGAGAGCAAGTCCTTCTAGGGATGGGCAGGCCAGGCCTCATCTCCACCCAGGGCCTCCCCACCGCCTGCAGCCCATCTGCACTCACACGGACCTGGAACTCGCAGATCCCGCAGGTCACCTGTCACAGGCGCCTGGGTGTCCTGTCGCTCATGCAGCCAGCCGCCTCGCTGCTGCCCCACTGTGCCCCTCTTTCTCTGGGTCTCAGCCTCCCCCCGGGGGGGCCACTCTCAGAGCCCCCGACACTACAGCCCCTCCCGGAGAGAAAGAGCCCGTGCACACGGCTGGGCCCCCTGCTTCCTGTGGGATGGGCTGTGTGTCTGTCTTCTCTCAGCTCACCCCCCCCACTCCCCGTCCCCACCTGGCGGGCCTCTCTGCCCTTTCCTCGCCCCAAGGGGCTTCCCTACCGGCTGGCTCCGTGACAGCCCCTCCCTGCTGACGGACGTTCCCCCTGAGAGCTGTGTTAGTTCAGGCGCTGTAACAGAGGCCACAGACGGGGGTCAGGGGCTGAGACAGCAGACGTTCACCGTCTCACCGTCTGGACGCTGGACGCCCGAGATCAAGGTGCCCGCAGGGTTGCTTTAGGCGAGGCCCTCTTCCTGCCTGCAGGCGGTGGCCTTCCCACTGTGTCTTCACGGGACTGCTTCTCCGTGTGTGCAGAGGTCTCTGGGTTCTCTTCGTGTTCGGTTAGATTCGTCCTATTAAATTAAAGCCCATCCTTATGACCTTTGTTAAGCATTTGCCTCCTAAGAGCCCCGTCTCCAAATACAGCCCCTCTGGGGGTTAGAGCCTCACACAGGAGTTTGGGGGGGGGGGACACAGTTTAGTCCATAATAGGCTGTGCTCAGACCCCAGGCTCCTCTGATGAGCGTCCGTTGGCCCCACTGCCTCGGTGCCCCGGTTCCCAGTGTGCGGCAAATACTGTGGGATTGGAATCCAGCTGGGAGAGCAGGGAGCCTGCCCCGGCCCCGACGGGCACAGGGTGCCACGTGACTGACCCGGGCGATCGTGCGGCTCCTGGCCCGGCTGTGGTGCGGCCGCCGTGTCGTGGGCCCGGGCGAGGCGGCTGTAGGGCCGGCGTCCTCCTCCCCGCCTCACCTTCCGCTGGCCGTGGGCCCTTTCTCACTCCTCCAGGTCTGTTGTCAGCCTCCCGGGCCTGGCAACACACCGCAGCACCAGGCACTGAGGACGGGCTGAAGGCAGGGCTGCCCGCCCACCCTAGGACCCTCTCCAGCCTGGACCGGGGCAGGGGTCGGGGGGCGCTGCTGAGCCCGGGGGAGGTCCGGGGGTGTCCTGGGCATGGTGAAGCCTCCGGTCTGAGGGTGGGAATCCCCAAGGGAGCCGCCAGCCCTGCCACCCCCTGTGCCTGCGGGCCCTGCACCTGCGATCTCGGGCCTGGGTTCTGAGAATGCAGTGATGGGGAGGGGACGGGCGTGAAGCAAGAGCTCCCTTCTTCCCGTCACCGAATCAATTCTGGGGCACAGTGTTTCCACTGGGGTACAGTCCAAGGCCGGCCAGCCCTGCAACACACACTGATGCAAGGACACAGCAGAGGCACGTGCGAGACCCCTCCAGCCCTGTCCCTGCCCACATGGCCTGGACTCGGTCTCCATGAGGGGCTCTTTCCAGGGGGTAAGACCCCTGGGGTGGTGCACTTACTTGTGCTTCTCTGGGTCCCCAGCCTGGGAGGTGGGCAGTGGGGGTGCAGAGCCCTCTGGTGAAAGCACCAGAGCAGGTGGGCAGAGGGAGGTGGGCAGCGTGAGCTCCTGAGACATGGAAGGGAGAACGAAAGGTACAAGCTGACTCTTCCATGAAGTTTCCTGCGTGCTGGCTGGTCTGCTAACGTAATCATCCTACAACCATCCTGGGCTAGATGCTGTTATTAACATCCCCTTTTAAAAAACTAAATATCTTATTTTGAGCTAATTGTAGATGCACAATATGCAGGGAGGGTTCTGAGGGTGATGTCCTGTGAAGCTGTAGCACAATTTCACAACCAAGACGTCGACAATGGTACAGTCAAGACACAGAAACTCCATCCCCACCAGGACCCCTCCTGTTGCCCGTTTGTATCTGCTCCCACTTTCCTCTGACCTCACTGCTTCTCAGTCCCTGACAGCCACAGTCCAGTCTCCATGTCCATCATTTTGTCACTTTAAGAACATTATGCAAATGGAATGGTGCCTTTGGGATTGGCTTTGTTCCCTCAGGATGACTCTCTGAGGATGATTGAATCACGCTGTTGCATGTGTCTATACTTTGTTTCTCTTTACTGCCCATTGTCTCTTTAACTATTCACCTGTTGAAGGACATGTGGGTTGTTTCCAGTTTTTGAAATATCACCCACAAGGCTGCTCTGCACATCCATGCACAGGTTTTGTGTGAACATAAGTTTCCATTCCTCTGGGATGAACGCCCAGGAGTGCAATTACGGGGCTGTATTGCAGTTGCATATTTAGTTTTTTAACAAATTACCAAACTGTTATCCAGAGTGGCAGTACCATTTTACAGTTTTTTAAATTCCCACCAGGAATGTATGAGTGATCTAGTTTCTCCATATCCTCACAAGAGTTTGGTGTTGTCACTATTTTTTATTTTAGCTATTTTGATAGGTATGCAGTGATACATCGTGGTGGTTTTGATTTGAATTCCCTTAATGGCCAGTGATGTTGGACATCTTTTCATGGACTTATTTGCCATCTGTATCTCCATTTTGGGGAAGTGTCAGTTCATATATTCTGCTCAGGTTCTAATTGGATGGTTAGTTACTGGTCAGTTTTCTCCCAATCTGTCGCTTATTTTTTCATCCTCATAACAGGGACTTTTGCAGAGCAAAAGTTTTGAATCTTAATGAAGTCCAATTTATCAGTTTTTCCTTTTATGGATAGGGCTTGTGGTTTTGAGTCTAAGAACTCTTTTCAGCCCTAGGTCATGATGATTTTCTCCTATTTTTCTTTTTTTCTGAAAGTTTTATCATTCTATATTTTATGTGTAAGTCTGGGATCCATTTTGAGTTAGTTTTGTATCAGGAGTGAGGCTTAAGTTGAGATTCTTTTTTGTTTGTTTTCTTCCTGTGCGTGGCTATCCAGTTGCTCCAGCACTTGCTGGAAAGGCTATACAGTGTATTTCCTCCACTGAAGTGTTTTGTGTCTCTGTCAGAAGTCAGCTGGGCATGTTTGTGTGGGTCTGCTGCTGTTCCGTAGATCCGTGTGTCCATCCCTCTACCAGTTTCACACTGTATTGATTACTGTAACTATTTAAGTCTCAAAATTGGGCAGACTCATTCCTCCCACTTTATTCTTTTTTTAAAAAAAGTGTTTAAGAGTAAATTTAAAAAAAAAACTGTTTTAGCTATTCTAATTTCTTTGCTTCCATATAAATTTTGGAATAATTTTGTCAATGTATATGCAGAATCTTCACAGGAATTGTATAAAACCTGTGTGTTAATTTGCAGAGAATTGGTATCTTTACTATATTGAGTCTTCCAATCTGTGGACATGGTACGTCTCTCCATTTATGTAGACCTTATTTGATTTCTTTTTTTTTTTGTATTTTATTTATTTTTTATACAGCAGGTTCTTATTAGTCATCAATTTTATACACATCAGTGTATACATGTCAATCTCAATCTCCCAGTTCATCCCACCACCACCCCCACCCCCCACCACTTCCCCCCTTGGTGTCCATACGTTTGTTCTCTACATCTGTGTCTCTATTTCTGCCCTGAAAACCGGTTCATCTGTACCATTTTTCTAGGTTCCACATCTATGTGTTAATATACGATATTTGTTTTTCTCCTTCTGACTTACTTCACTCTGTATGACAGTCTCTGGTCCATCTGGTCCAGACTCTCCCCATTAAGTCTCTGGTCCATACAAATGGCCCAGTTTCATTCCTTTTTATGGCTGAGTAATATTCCATTGTATATATGTGCCACATCTTCTTTATCCATTCATCTGTCGATGGACATTTAGGTTGCTTCCATGTCCTGGCTATTGTGAGTAGTGCTGCAGTGAACATTGGGGTGCATGTGTCTTTTTGAATTATGGTTTTCTCAGGGTATAGGCCCAGCAGTGGGATTGCTGGGTCATATGGTAATTCTATTTTTAGTTTTTTAAGGAACCTCCATACTGTTCTCCATAGTGGCTGTATCAATTTACATTCCTACCAACAGTGCAAGAGGGTTCCCTTTTCTCCACACCCTCTCCAGCATTTGTTGTTTGTAGATTTTCTGATGATGCCCATTCTAATCGGTGTGAGGTGATACCTCATTGTCGTTTTGATTTGCATTTCTCTAATAACTAGTGATGTTGAGCAGCTTTTCATGTGCCTCTTGGCCATCTGTATGTCTTCTTTGGAGAAATGTCTATTTAGATCTTCTGCCCATTTTTTGATTGGGTTGTTTGTTTTTTTAATATTGAGCTGCATGAGCCGTTTATATATTTGGAGATTAATCCTTTGTCCATTGATTCGTTTGCAAATATTTTCTCCCATTCTGAGGGTTGTCTTTTCGTCTTGTTTACAGTTTCCTTCGCTGTGCAAAAGCTTTTAAGTTTCATTAGGTCCCATTTGTTTATTTTTGTTTTTATTTCCATTACTCTAGGAGGTGGGTCAAAAGAGGTCTTGCTGTGATTTATGTCAAAGAGTGTTCTTCCTATGTTTTCCTCTAAGAGTTTTACAGTATCTTGTTTGACTTCTTTCATCAGTATTTTATAGTTTTCAGGATTCAAGAGCTATGCATGTTTTGTTAGATTTACATCTAAGTTTTTCTTTTATTTTTGCACGAGTACAAATGGTATTATATTTAAAATTTCAGTGTCCACATGTCCACTGCTAGTATATAGAAAAACAGTACATTTTTGTATATTTATCTCTAATCCTGCAACCTTGCTGAATGCACTTATTAGTTCCAGGAGATTTTTCTTTTTTTTTTAAGATTCTTTGGAATTGTCTATGTTGACAAGTATGTCATTTGCAAATAGGGACAGTTTTATCTCTTTCTTTCCAATCTGTCTCCCTTCTCATTCCTTTTCTTGTCTTATTACACTGACCAGGACTTCTAGTACTAAGTTGAATGAGAGTGGACACCTTTGCCTTGTTCCCAGTTTTAGGAGGAAAACATTCAGACTCTCCCCATTAAGTATAATGTTTGCTGTAGGTTTTTGTAGATGCTTTTTATTAAACTGAGGCAGTTCCCCTCTATTCCTTTTTTTCTGAGACTTTTTGTCATGAATCAGATTTCTTCTTGTCAGTGTCAGATTTCATCCAATGCTCTTTCTGCATTGGTATGATCATGTGACTCTTTCTTCCTTTGCATGTTAATATGGTGGATTACAATGATTGATTTTTGAGTATTGAACCAGACTTACTTCCTGGAACAAACATGGTCATGGTATATAATTCCTTTTTATATATTGCTGAATTGTATTTGCTAGTATTTTGTTAAGGATTTTTGCATCTGTATTCATGAGGGCTATTGGTCTGTCATTTGTTTGCTTTGTTTTGTTTTGTTTTTTTTTTTTTTTTTGGTACTGTCTTTGTATGGTTTTGATATCAGGATAATACAAGCTTCCAAAAATGGATTTGGAAGTGTTCCCTTCTCTGTTCTATTTTCTGGAAGCCATTGTGTAAAAATGCTGTGAATTCTTCTTTAAATATTTGGTAGAATTCTGCAGTGAATCCAACTGGGCCAGGAGATTTCTTTTTAGGGAGTTTTTTTTTTTTTTTTTTTTTTAAAGGATTTTCTTATTTATTTATTTATTTATTTATTTATTTTTGGCTGTGTTGGGTCTTCGGTTCGTGCGAGGGCTTTCTCCAGTTGCGGCAAGCGGGGGCCACTCTTCATCGCGGTGCGGGGACCGCTCTTCATCGCGGTGCGCGGGCCTTTCTCTATCGCGGCCCCTCCCGTCGCGGGGCACAGGCTCCAGACGCGCAGGCTCAGCAATTGTGGCTCACGGGCCCAGCTGCTCCGTGGCATGTGGGATCTTCCCAGACCAGGGCTCGAACCCGTGTCCCCTGCATTAGCAGGCAGATTCTCAACCACTGCGCCACCAGGGAAGCCCCTTTAGGGAGTTTTAAACTTATGGATTCAATTTCCTTAATAGTTATAGGGATCTTCAAATTATCTATTTCCTGTTGAGTGAGTTGTGGTAGTATGTGTTTTTTGAGGACGTAGTCCATTTAGTCTAAATTGTCAAATTTATGTGTGTAGAGTTGTTAACAGTAGTCGCTCATTATCCTTTTGATGTCTGCAGGGTCTGTAGTGATAACCCTTGTCTCGTTTCTTATATTGGTAATTTGTGTCTTCTCTCTTGATCTCTCTCTTTTGGGAGGTTTAGGTTAGTCTTGCTAGAAGTTTGTCAATTTTATTGATCTTTTCAAAGAACCAGCTCTTAGTTTCAATGATTTTTTTCTTTCTTTTTTTTCAGTTTTACTTATTTCTGCCCTTATTTTTATTATTTTCTGCATTCTGTTTGCTTTGGGTGTATTTTACTCTTTTTTTTCTCAGTTCTTGTGGTGAGAGCTTAGATGCATGATTTGAGACGTTTCTTCTTTTCTAGTGTATGCACATGGCATATTAAATTTGCCTCTCAGTACACTTTAGCTGTGTCTCACACATTTTAGTATGCTGTATTTGCAGTTCAATTCAGTTCCATGTGTTCTTAAATTTTCCTCTAGACTTTTCTTTGATCTGTAGATTGTTTAGAAATGTGCTGTTTAGTTTCCAAATGTTTGGAGATGTTCCAGTATCTTTGTGTTATTAATTTCTAGCTTGATTCCATGTGGTCAGAGAACACACTGTATGATTTTGGTTATTTTAAATTTGGTAAGGTTTATTTTAAGCTCAAGATATGGTCTATCTTTGTTTATGTTTCATGGGCACTTGGCAAGAATATGTACACTGCTGTTTTTGTGTGGCATGTTCTATAAATGTGGATTAGATCCTGTTTGTTGAAGGTGTTAATAAGTCTTCTGAATCCTTGCTGATTTTCTGTCTGGTTCTGTCAGTTGTCAAGGTGGGTGCTGAGGTCTCCATTTATAGTTGTGCATTTGTCTATTTTTCCTTACAGCTCTATTGGTTTTTGCTTCACATATTTCGTGGCTCTGTTGTTGAGTACATACAGGCACACCTCATTTATTGAGCTCCACTTTATTGTAGATAATGCGTTTTTTCACAAATCG
Source organism: Balaenoptera acutorostrata (assembly GCF_949987535.1). Lineage (NCBI taxonomy): Eukaryota > Metazoa > Chordata > Mammalia > Artiodactyla > Balaenopteridae > Balaenoptera > Balaenoptera acutorostrata. The sequence continues at coordinate 125,587,030 of NC_080069.1, forward strand.
AAGGCTTGTGGCAACCCTGCATAGAGCAGATCTATTGGCGCCATTTTTTCCAAAAGCATTGGCTCACTTTTTGTCTCTGTGTCACATTTCGTTAATTCTTGGAATATTTCAAACACTCCTAAAAGATTATGACTTGTTGAAGGCTCAGATGATGGTTAGCATATTTTAGCAATAAAATATTTTAAAATTAAGGTATGTACATTTTTTTAGACATAATACTATTATAGCACAATTAGTTGACTACGGTATAGTATAAACATAGCTTTTGTATGCACTGGGAAACCAGAATATTCATGTGACTTCCTTTATTGTGATACTCATTTTATTGTGGGGGTCTGGAACGAAACCCAAAATATATCCCAGGTGTGCCTGTGCATGTTTAGTGTTGCTGTGTCTTCTGGGTAGACTTTATTATTATATGTTCCTCTGTGTCTCTAGTAGTTTTATTTGCTATGAAGTCTACTTTATCGATGTTACTGTAGTCACTCCAGCTTCTGTTTGATTAATATGTGCATGAAGTATCTTTTTTTATCTTTTTACTTTCAACTTGCCTGCATCATCATATTAGAAGTGAGTTTCTTATAGACAGCATATAGTTGGATCATATTTGTTAATCCGTTACACCAATTCTGTCTTTTATTTGGTTTATTTAGACCATTTCCGTGTAATATAATTATTGCTCTGTTAGGGCTTAAGTCCACTATTTTATTTTTTGTTTCTGTTTGAGCTCTCTGTTTTTTATTTCTTTGATTTCTTTTTCCTGCCTTCCTGTGGGTTATTTGAATGTACTTTAGAACTCCGTTTTGATTTATCTATAGTATTTTTAAGTGTATCCTTGTAGAGGATTTTTAGTGGTTGCTCTGGGTATTGCATTATATATACATAATTTATCCCAGTCTGTTGGTGTAGTTTTACCAGTTTGAGTGAAGTATAGAAATTTTATGGAACTTATGTCCCATTATCCTCTCCAATGTATAGTGTGATTATCTTAAATATTTCCTCTACATGTATTTATTTATTTTTAAAATTTATTTATTTCATTTATTTTATATTTTTGGCTGCACTGGGTTTTCATTGTTGTGTGCGGGCTTTCTCTAGTTGCGGCGAGCAGGGACTACTCTTCGTTGCGGTGTGTGGGCTTCTCATTGTGGTGGCTTCTCTTGTTGTGGAGCACGGGCTCTAGGCGCGCGGGCTTCAGTAGTTGTGGCACGCAGGCTCAGTAGTTGTGGCTTGCAGGCTCTAGAGCGCAAGCTGAGAAGTTGTGACGCATGGGCTTAGTTGCTCTGTGGCATGTGGGATCTTCCCGGACCAGGGCTCGAACCCGTGTCCCCTGCATTGGCAGGCAGATTCTTTTTTTTTTTTTTTTTTTTTTTTTTAATGAGGATCTTGAATCAGATGCGTATGTTTTGATTGATTGATTGATTGATTGATTTTGGCTGTGTTGCGTCTTCGTTTCTGTGCGAGGGCTTTCTCCAGTTGTGGCAAGCGGGGGCCACTCTTCATCGCGATGCGCGGGCCTCTCTCGTTGCGGAGCACAGGCTCCAAACGCGCAGGCTCAGCAGTTGTGGCTCACGGGCCCAGCCGCTCCGCGGCATGTGGGATCTTCCCAGGCCAGGGCTCGAACCCGTGTCCCCCGCATTAGCAGGCAGACTCTCAACCACTGCGCCACCAGGGAAGCCCAGGCAGGCAGATTCTTAACCACTGTGCCACCGGGGAAGCCCCTCTACATGTATTTAGAACTGCATCAGAGAGTGCTATAATTTTTGTTTCAACCACAAGCATAGTTTAGAAAACATAATTTAGGAAACTGTACTGTATTGATATTTACCCTTATTTTTATTCTTTCCATTCTTCTTCCTTCCTTATGGTCAATGATTCCTTTTTTTGATCATATTCTTTTTATTTAGAGAACTTTTTAAAGTCACTCTTTGAAAATAGGTTTGCTGGTGACAAATTCTCTTAGTATTTCTTCATCTGAGAATATCCTGATTTCTCCTTCATTCCCGCAAGATATTTTTGCTGGGTACTGGTGTCTAGGTTCACACTTCTTTTCTTTCAGCATTTGAAAATATTGTGCTACTTCCTTCTGATCTCCATGATTTATGATGAGAAATTCACTGTCCTTTGAATTATTTTCCCTTATAGGGATGTGTTTCTCTGGCTCTTCTGAATATATATATATTCATATATATATATATCCACTTCTATTATGAAAGTTTTCAGAGGATAGTTGGGTAGTACAATGAACAACGTATATGCTCCACCTAAATTCAATAAATTTTAATTTTGCAATCCTTTTCCTTCCTGTATTATATATTTTGCTGTACCATTTAAAAGTTGTAGGTATTATGAAGTATCATCCCTAGTGTTCTAAGAATAAGGGCACTGGCCTATGTAGCTATAATAACATTATCCTTCCTCAGAAAATAAGTCCATTATCACCTAATTTATTCCATTTTAAAATTTCTAATTGTCACAATCAAGATTTTTTTCTTTGTTTTTAGTTTTCAGAAGTTTGACTATGATGTGTTTTGTGGATATCTTTAAGTTTATTTTGTTTGGGAGTCACTCAATAGGTCCTTGAGGCTCCCTCCTCCCCCCCTTCTCTTCTTCTACTTCCCCTCCCCCCACTGCTCCTCCTCCATCTTTCAGCCTAATTTCTCTCTGTCGTTCACATTCATACTGTACTGTTGTTATTCAGTTCATTGACTCTTTCCTCTGTTCCCTCTCTTCTGCTGTCAAGCCCATCCTCTTAGCTTTTTATATTGGTTATTGCAGTTTTCAGTTATAAAATTTTCATTTGATTCTTCTTTACATCGTTCATGATACTTTCTGTTTTTTTTGGTTTGTTTCAAACATGTTTGCAGTTGTTTGCGGTAGCACTTTTATCATCACTGCTGCAAAATCTTTGTCAGATAATTTTAGTATCTCTGTTATCTTAGTGTTGGAATCTACTGATTGTCTTTTTTCGTTCAGTTTGAGATCTTCCTGGCTTTTTGATGAATGAGTTTTGATTGAAACCTGGACATTTCCACATGTTTTTCTGAGACTCTGGATCTTATTTAACCCTTTGTTAGCTGAGTCTCTGATCCTGACCCATAAGAGGCAGGGGTCTTCTGCCTTGTGACTTCTACATGGGGTAGAAGTCCCAGTTTCCTACTCGACCTTCATTGGCAGGACCCCTCATTACTGCAGGGGGTGGGTAACGCTCCCACTTTACAGACTGGAGACTGAGGAAGCTCAGAAATTTGTTCTGCAGGAACCAGTAAGGATTCCAGCTAGACTGAGCCAAAGTCCAAGCTCCTAACCACTAGCTACCCTGACCCTCAGGATATTCAGGAGGAGTAAAATTTACCCTAAAAAGAGGGGTCTGATGGCAGTGACCTGGAGGCATCTCCTCCTGGGGTTTCCATGGCTGCGGCGAGTGAGTGTCCTGGGTCACAGTGACCTCACTGGTTGGAGCTTTGCTGCACTTGACCAAAGTAGTAGGCCTCTTTCAAGCTGGACAGAGCACTTCAGGCAGTCTAAGGGCACAATGTCCATCTGGGGGCCATCTTTTCCCAGCACAGATTGGGGGTGGTGATGGTCAGGGAGGGGCTGTAGAGCATCCCTACGATGGTCACCCACTGTGCCCCAAAGAAGCTGGTGGCCTGGAACCCTTTCTGTCCACTCTGTGTGGTCCCCACCTGTCTTGTAGCCCGATTTAGGCTGGGGAGGATGATCACGTGTGGCTGGACTTTCCTGTGCTTTGGGCAGTGACTACGACAACGTCTGTTGCGTGTGAGGCTGACCTCAGCATGAGTCAGTGTGTGTCACTGTGTGTAACCATGTGGGGCACGAGGCACTGGGCCATGTCCCAGCTCCACCTCTTCTTGGGTTGTGAGCCTGGACACTTGGATGTGCTCTCTGAACCTCAGTTTCTTCCTCTGTATGATGGGGCTAATGGTGCTGACCTCCGAGAGTCCCTGGCACGTGGTAGACAGCCCATGATGTTTTTATTTGAATGAGATGTGAATGTCATGTTCTCTGGCATGGCGGCCCGCACATGCCAGGCCTGGCCCTTCTTCAGCCCTGCCTGGTGTCTCTGGGCTTTGGAGCAGGCTCAGGGCCTCTAGTGCAGGGGGCCTGCACTTCATGCTCAGCCCAGGGTGGGGGGTGGGGTGAGGAGGGTGGAGGAGGCTGAGACCCACAGGCTCTCTCCATGGCAACAGCCAGCAGCCTCCTGGCCAAGAGCCAGCACCTGGAAAGTCAGTGACAAAGCAGTTCCTGGAGATGGTGCTTCCCCTGCCACGCGTCTGCCCTCAGCTCCCGTGTCTCCCTGGGCCGTGGGCGGGTGCTGTGGGTACCCGCCCCCCGGGCCTGACCTGGGGACTCGGCACCTGCCCAGCGGGAACCGGGACTGGGGCGAGCAGGTGCTCCTGGCTTCCCCTGGAGCCCGCCCCACCCCCTCCCTGATGACGGTAGTAACGGCCCCAAGGACGCTGGTGCCGCTGCCCCTGAGTGCTGGTGGGTCCCGATGCTGCCGGGCACGTCTTCTGAGTGTCATCTCGTAGCAGCGTCACCATAGCCACGGGACCCTCACGCTGTCACCTCCATGTCTCAGGTGAGGGACCGGACAGGCCGTGCCTTCCCTGTGACCAGGAGGACCCAGGCTTGGACTTGAACCCCGGCCACCTGCTCCAGGGTCCTGGCTCTGGTGTCCCAGGGCTGAGGTCCTCCCAGGCAAGCCCTGCGGAGCCCGGGGTGCTCACGTCTGGGAGGGGAGGACATGGCGCCCCAGCCCCCTGCTCGGCAGGGCCTGAGCTCCCTGGAAGGGGCTGAGCGGCACCGCTGAAATGCGTCCCGCCTGGGGCCCCAGCGGGGTCGGGGCCCTGCTCAGCTCGGCCGACTTGGAGCCAAAGCCACCACTGCTGGGGTCACAGCATCTCAAAGGGTCGGGTGGCCCCTGCACCCCAGGTCCTTCTTGCTGATTCGTTGCCCAAACTGAGGTGTTTTTGAGAGTCAGAGGGACACCAGTAGCAATTGTGCAGGCTCAGCAGTCCAGACTAAGGCTGTCCTGGGCGCCTCTGCTCCCTTTGCTGACTTGGTGGGTTGGGAGCCTGAGGAGGAGCCCCCAGCCTGGGGAAGGGCAGAGGACGAGCCCCCATCGTGAAACACAGGTTGAAAGGCAGCGTGACCTTCTAGCCAGTATGTTTCATATGCAGCTACAAAGACCCAGCCGAGACCCCAGACTCTGGGCGGGTGGGGGGTGCCCGGGTCAGGGTCAGGGCCCCAGGCCAGCACTGCAGCGGGTGTTGCCACCTCCCCCCACCCCACGTGGCCGGGAGCACCCCCCAAGCTCAGGTGCCCGTGCGGGTGGGACTCCACACAGGGACTGGCTGATGTGTGTGCGCCGTGTGGGCCTGGCATCTGTGGGCCTGGCATCTGTGGGCCTGGCATCTGTGGGCCTGGTATCTGTGGGCCTGGCATCTGTGGTCCAGGCAGTGTGTCCGTGGCTCCTGCTGTCCACCCTGGGCGCTTGGGTACCCATGGGGCTGTGTGTCTGAGCACGTGCCACGCGCCTGTGTGCCCCCAAGTCCCGGCCACGTCTTTACGCCCTGTTGCTCCATGTGCCGGGGTGACCTGGGCCTGGGGGTTGGGCTACAGTAGTCACTAGCTGGCCCCAGAGTGTGTGCTCTGGGGCCTGAGTCCCTGCATATTTTATGTAGTTGTTATCACAATTTGCATAAAACTTGCATTTTACCCTTTTTTATGCAACAGCGTATTGAGGTAAAATTCACATACCATAATATTCATCCTTTTATAGCGTACAATTCAGTGATTTTTAGTATGTTCTCAGCGTTGTGCAACCATCACTACAACCTAATTTTAGAGCATTTCCATCTCCCCGAGAAAGAAACACCTTCCCATTCGTAGTCACGCCCCGATGCCCCTCCCCGCCGGCCCCAGTAATCACTCATCTCCTGTTTGTCCCTGTAAACGCGTCTGTCTGGACACTGAATGTGATGCCATCATGCGATGAGTGGCCCTTTGTGTCTGGCTCCTTTCACTTAGGACAATGTTTCTCAGGTTCATCCATGAATCAGTTCATCTGTTTCTTTTAATGTTATTTCACAAACACGTTAGGTCCGATGCGATGTGTTATTATTTGTAATGAGCACCCAGGATTCCACTGTCGTTGCACGCGAAGATGGTTCTACATGAGTTTTTTTTCTTTTTTTTAATGTATTTATTTATTCATTCATTCATTTACTTATTTTTGGCTGTGTTGAGTCTTTGTTGCTGCACGCAGGCTTTCTCTAGTTGTGGCGAGCGGGGGCTACTCCGTTGCAGTGCGCGGGCTTCTCACTGCAGTGGCTTCTCTTGTTGCGGAGCACGGGCTCTAGGCGTGCGGGCTTCAGTAGCTGTGGCATGCGGGCTCAGTAGTTGTGGCTCGCGGGCTTAGTTGCTCCGCGGCATGTGGGATCCTCCAGGACCAAGGCTCGAACCAATGTCCCCTGCATTGGCAGGCGGATTCTTAACCACTGCGCCACCAGGGAAGTCCCTCTACATGGGGTTTTAACCTCAATAGTGTGATGTCTATCTTTGTAACTTTGGTTTCTGAATTTTTCATTATTTTGATGGGACAGATTCCTAGAGCAGACTAATTGAAAGTGTTTAAGCGTTTTATGGCATTTTATTTTGCCAAGTTATTTTACAAGTGGGATGCATTAGTTTACATTCCCACTAGTTCTATTTAAATCATTAGTTCAATATCAACTTCACCACCACTGGGGGTTACATTTCTAAAGCTCTTGATAATGTATCGGGTGTAAGGCCACTCCTTGTTGCTGTTTTATCTTTCGTTTCCGTGACTGATGCTTTGGACATGTTTGCACATTACTGAATTGTGTTTACTCTTATGAGTTATGTGTGTGGATTCTTTGCTGTTTAGTTTTGGAAACGTCAGGGCTTCTTCACTAACATTTATTGAGCACGTACTTCCTACCAGGAGCCTTGCTGGGTGTGGGCTGAGAAGGAAGGCCCCCAGCCCCAAGCCAGCCCTGCCCCCCCTGCAAGGTGACCTCCTGCCTTGCTTTCCAGGATTTCCTAGAGCCTAAGACTTTGGGAATAGTAGTCACCAAAGTCTTAGGCTCTAGGAAATAGTAGGATGTAGTAGGATGTATGCTAGTAGGATGTATGCTATAATTACCCTTTTGTTATTGTTGTTAATATAACATCTTTTTTTTTTTTTTATTCAATGACTTTCTATATTTAGTCATCACTTTTCATTGCTAAACTCACTTCATATCTCATTTGCATCACAGTTCTTCATCCTGGATTGTGAAGTCAACAGGCCAGGGCGAACCTGTTAGTTATGATTTACACTGACTAGCATGGCGTCACAATCAAAGAGCTCTGGGTAAATGCTTGTGGTGAAAGAGGATGAGGATGGAGATGAGGGTCCTGAGGAAGGGTCCAGACAGGCTGCCCAACCCATGGAACCTGAGGCCTGAATAAGGCCTGGGGTCTGCTTTCCCCTCTGCCCTGAAGGGTCCATCTATGGGCAATTCTAAGGCACAGTGGTGAAGGACATGATTGGCCCACCAAGCGCGGTCCTCTGGTCCAGTGGCAGCCCCTTGCCTAGAACACAGTGCAACAAGCATTCCATTTAGAAGATCTTCCTGAACACATGCAAGCAGCATTCGCTAATGGAAATGGAGACAAGGTCTTTCTTGGAAGAGAGTGTCCCAGAAGACACTCTGCCCCAAGACCAACCAGGTCCCTTTTAAGGTCCCTGAGAACAGCAGCCTGGGAGCAACCAAGTCTTTCAAAGGCTGACAAGGCACAGAGTGGATGAATGAAAAGATAATAATACATGGAAAACAACAACAACAACTTTGGCTTATAAAACCTCCAACTCGAGGCAGGGACATCGGTGTCCACCAACATGCAAAACCAGGCATGATCGTAGCAGATGGTTATCAGAAATGGTTTAGCATTTCCCACACCGCCCACATCCCTGCCCCTCAGCCCCCGGGCCACACACACCCACAATATCTGCAGAATAAGTCAGAGGTTGGCATCCAGAGCCTGATGTCAGGATAGAACTCTTGGCACTCTGCACTAAATCACCGTGATTAGTCCTATCTAGACAGCAAAAGTAACACTGGCCTAAGCTTGAATGGCAGGGTCTGTCCAGTGAGGAGTTAGGCTGCACCCAAGACTGCCAGGTCTGGAAAGTCTTTCACTTCTCCTCCTTCGCTGAAAGGCTGTCCACCCTGGTTGAATGTCAGCTTATACCGTAACCGATGGGCTCTTTGTGTGGACTGTCAAGCAGCAGCACCTGAGAGGTCACTGCTGGAGGCATCGAAGGACTGAAAGCGGGAAGCTTGGGGCTGGACGCTGGCTGTAGTTTCACTCTCATTGACTTTGGCACAGCTACTTGAAACATGATGTCCCAGACAGGCCGGGTGGCCGTGCTCATCATGGTCAACAGTGGCACCTGAACCTCTGGGTGGCCAGGGGCCCCAGTCTCGGAAAAGTGGAGTAGAATTCTGAATCCATTCCGGTCATACACGGTAAGAGGAGGCAGGTTGCTGGGCTTAACAGACTCCAAAGGGACAAACACTTGAGCCAGAGGTGTATTCTGGGAAGACGGAGAAGAAGCCAGTGGGCCAGCCTCCCAGGACCAACCTGGGGAGGACTTAGTACCTGGTGGCACTTCCTTGGGGATACTTTTCGGCGGAATATAATCAGAGGTCCCGGAGACGGCTGTGGGGAGAGGAGATCCAGCAAGTTCCTTTCTGCAGAAGGGCTCTGAACACCACCACCCGGCAGCGTGCTGGTGGTAGGGTTCCTCTTTTCCTGACTCGCCGCCGTTTTGGTAACTGGGCCATCACTGATCGCTAAGGCTGCCGGGTCCTGATGCAGTGTAGATGACGCCGCAGTCCCAGCCTGCTCGGGCCCACTGTCCACCTCCAAGTCAGTCAGGGGGCAGTTCCTCATGCAGCCTGCTGGATTCTGAAACACTCTGGAGACAGGTATGTCTCCCAAAGAGCTGACCACTGTGTTCCCAAGGGTGACACGGCCCTCCATCACCTGTTTGTACAGCAGAACTCCCTGGGTGAGGAGGTCATTTGCCTGGAGAACCTCCGCGAGTGCATCGTCGTCATCGGTGGTATCGCTTGCCAGCCGGAACGGGGTGGGCCGCAGCTTCTCACACCTCTCGTACACGACCTGCAAGGCTGCCTGGTCTGGCGGGGCCTGCCCTGGCCTGCGGTACGTGCTCAGCCTTTCCTGCGGCACCTTCACGTGGCTCTGTACCTCCTCCACAGCACTGACTCTCTTGGACACCTTTTCTGATTTTTCTTGTTCCTCCTTGACCAAATTCTTGATCAGCCGGTTTGCAGCCTGAAGATCCTCAGGATGGCTGCTCTTCAGAAGCCTTGTCAGAAGCTTTGACTTTTCTTCATCGGCATCAGAGATGGAGCTCTTGGGCCAGGGAGAAGGTGGGGGCAAGATTTTATCCACTGGTAGTTTAGGGTCTTGCTTTATGATTCCTTGCTTCTTCAGCATCTGGTAAGCATCTCGGATCTTGATGTCTTCTGGAAACCAGACCGTCCAACTGAAGAGTATTTCAATGACTCTTCCTTTAACTTTCTCTGTGGTCCAGGAGCCTAGGTGCTTTGCGGACAACACTTTGATGAGCTCGTTCACGAAGCAGAACTTGGCCACCTCATTGTGGAACTTCTCCCCACACTGGTTCACACACACCTCCAGCGCCGTTAAGGCATAAAGAGCTTCTTTCTCTTGTGGAGACTGGATCTTGTGGGCCAGTAGCCAAGGTGCATGGGTTGAGCCATTGGGATCAGTGTTCACTTGGTCACAGAAATTCTGGATAGCTGACCAATCCTGTTCTGACATGCTTGGGTCTGTGGCTTTATTGAGCCACAGCTCCAGCGCCGCCGCCGGCCCCGGGGGCCCCTCGGCCGACTTGGCCCCCGCCACGGCCCCGGCCCCCGCCGCCACCGCCGTCGCCGCCATAGGCCCAGCCCCGCCTATAACATCTTTAATTAAAGTACCTCCAAGTTATTTTATTATTTTTAAAAATTTCAGCGGAAGGTACACATTTTCCTTTTCTGTATAAATAAAGAATATTGATTTTCTCACTTTAAAATGCTCATATTGGAAAGAGTAAAAACAATGACCCACAATCCCACCATCCTGAGATAACCACTATTAATATTTTGAGCTATTTCCTTCCGAGCCTTTTCTATGTGTAAGTTTTTAAAATACACAGTTGGCATCATACTCCAGGGGCGTAGGGGCAGGCTGCCTCGTCAGCTGCGCAGGGTTGCCCAAGATGCCATGCGAGGGGTCCCCAGGGGGCCCGCTGCACACAGGGGCCTGGTGTCTGAGCATCCTGCACAGCTGAGCACGCGCTGAAGACACGGTTCTTCTGCCGTGTGGACTGACCCCAGTCATCCCCTTATTGTTGAGCATTTAAGTTATTTCCAATTTTGCTTTTATAGAAAAGACCAAAAAACATACATCTGTGCCACACCTCTGATTATTTCCTTGGGACAAATGCCTAGAAGTTGGATGACAGTAAATCATATTAAAAAACTCTTCGCTCTCCCGTCATTTGGTTATGCTTCCTTTATCACATATTTAAGTGCTTTTGTGTGTGACAGGCGCTGCTTCTGCTGTGATTTGAACCCGTCTGGCCTGTGGTCTAGCTGTTGAGCTCAAAGTAGCATTTCAGTATCTCATGAAACAAAACCTTCTCTCTTTGCTCTTCTTTTCTGAATATTTCTTTAATTTTTTTGCCTATTTAGTTTTCCAGATAACTCTGAAATCATGTTGCTGTAGTCCAAAGAATTCCTTTTGGGAGATTGTGTCAATTATTGAGAACCTCTAAGTCAATTTTTGGAGAATCAGGTTTTAAAAATCCATGTTTTGGGCTTCCCTGGTGGTGCAGTGGTTGAGAATCTGCCTGCCAATGCAGGGGACACGGGTTCGAGCCCTGGTCTGGGAAGATCCCACGTGCCGTGGAGCAGCTGGGCCCGTGAGCCACAATTACTGAGCCTGCGTGTCTGGAGCCTGTGCTCCGCAACAAGAGAGGCCGCGACAGTGAGAAGCCCGTGCACCGCGATGAAGAGTGGCCCCCGCTTCCCACAACCACAGAAAGCCCTCGCACAGAAACGAACCCAACACAGCCATAAATAAATAAATAAATACTTTAAAAAAAAAAATCCATGTTTTTCTGCCCATCCAGGAGTAGCATGTATCTTAACATGTGTTTGATGCTCCCCTCCCAGTAAATAAAGTCTTGTAGTTTTCTTGGTGTAGGTCACTCACATTTTTTTTTAAAAAAAATTTATTTATTTATTGGCTGCGTTGGGTCTTTTTTTCTTTTTTTTTAACTTTATTTATTTATTTACATTTATTTTTGGCTGTGTTGGGTCTTCGTTTCTGTGCGAGGGCTTTCTCTAGTTGTGGCAAGTGGGGGCCACTCTTCATCGCGGTGCGCGGGCCTCTCACTATCGCGGCCCTCTCACTGTCGCGGCCTCTCTTGTTGCGGAGCACAGGCTCCAGACGCGCAGGCTCAGTCGTTGTGGCTCACGGGCTTAGTCACTCCGCGGCATGTGGATCTTCCCAGACCAGGGCTCGAACCCGTGTCCCCTGCATTGGCAGGCAGATTCTTAACCACTGCGCCACCAGGGAAGCCCCTGCATTGGGTCTTTGTTGCTGCGCGTGGGGTTTCTCTAGTTGTGGCGAGCGGGAGCCTACTCTTCGTTGCGGTGCGCAGACTTTGGGCGGGGGCTACTCGGCTTCTCGTTGCAGTGGCTTCTCTTGTTGCAGAACACGGGCTCTAGGCGTGCGGGCTTCAGTAGTTGCGGCACGCAGGCTCAGTAGTTGTGGCTCGCGGGCTCTAGAGCGCAGGCTCAGTATTTGTGGTTCGCGGGCTTAGTTGCTCCGTGGCATGTGGGATCCTCCTGGACCAGGGCTCGAACCCGTGTCCCCTGCATTGGCAGGTGGATTCTTAACCACTGCGTCACCAGGGAAGTCCCGGTCACTCACATTCTAGTTATTCCTCAGTGGTTTGTGTGTGAGGCCATTGCGACTGAGGAGTTTTGTTTCATTAGATTTCCGACTGGCCACGTTTGGTCCCACTCCGGCTTTGGGGAATTTGTGCTCTCGTCGTGCTCCCGGGCTTGGCCCCTGCAGGCCACTCTGAGGGGACTTGCTCTGGTCTCTGTTTGCTGATTGATGGTGAGCTTGCAGCCAAGTTTTGTTTTTTTTTCCAGCCCAGATTTCTCAGCACTGTGATGACAATATCTAAAGGTTGCTTTTCCGTGCCTGTTGTTGTTTTTCTATAATTGCTCTTGTGCTGTACTTTTCTCTTAAGGCTTTGTTCTACTTTCTGTCCTCTGTGGAAGTCGGGAGTGGAGGGTGAGACTTGCAAACCTGCAGGAAGGGGTTCAAGGTGATGTTCCTGACCAGCGGCCCGCACAACTTGAGTGGGTGTCAGAATCACCTGCAGGGGTTCCCTCAATCCTGGTGCTGGGCCCACCCTCCGAGGGCCAGTGGGTGGGGCCCAGAGTTCACACCTGCTGCCGGTCCTGGGATGGTGCTTTGAGAAACTCTACTCTCGACCAAGTTCCTGGGAGTTTTATCATTGTCTTCCAGAAATACTTATTTTATCTATTCCTTCCCTTATGTCTTATTCACATTCTGTTATGTTAGCCAGAACTCTTGAAGGAAGATTAAATGAGATTTATGGTAGTAATTCTTATTTTATTATCTGATTTAAAAGGAAATCCTTCATGATACATGTGGGTTTGTTGGTACTCTTGAGAGTGGATTTTGTGCATAGAAAATTTTTAATTTCTAAAAATCATCATTCAGTTTATTAACGTGACAAATCCAAAAATATAATTCTTTTAAAGAAATTTTAGATTCAATTTGTGACAACATAGATGGATCTTGAAGGTATTATGCTAAGTGAAATGAGTCAGACAGAGATAGACAAATACTGTACTTATATGTGGAATCTAAAAGAAACACATCCCACCAAACTCATAGGAAAGGAGGTCAGATTTGTGGTTCCCAGAGTGGGGATAGAGGGTGGGGGAGGAGGAACTGGAGGAAAATGGTCAGAAGGTACAAACGTACAATTACGAGATGCATAAGCCCTGGGGATGTGATGTGTGGCATGGTGACCGTAGCTCACACTGGATATGATCTACAAGAAAGCTGCGGAGACCGTAGATCCTAGGAGTTCTCATCACAAGGAGGAATTTTTTTTCTTTTTTTTTCATTGTATCTACATGAGATAATGGATGTTAACTAAGCCTATTGCGGTAATAATTTCACAATATATGTAAATCAAACCACCATGCTGTATGCCTTAAACTTTTTTTTTTTTTAATAATGTGAGTTTTTTTTAAAAATTATTATTTATTTATTTTTGGCTGTGTTGGGTCTTCGTTTCTGTGCGAGGGCTTTCTCCAGTTGTGGCAAGCTGGGGACCACTCTTCATCGCGGTGCGCGGGTCTCTCACTATCGTGGCCTCTCTTGTTGCGGAGCACAGGCTCCAGACGCGCAGGCTCAGTAGTTGTGGCTCACGGGCCTAGTTGCTCCGTGGCATGTGGGATCCTCCCAGACCAGGGCTCGAACCCGCGTCCTCTGCATCGGCAGGCAGATTCTCAACCACTGCGCCACCAGGGAAGCCCGCCTTAAACTTTTATAGTGACATATGTCAGTTATTTCTCAATAAAACTGGAAAAAATATTAACTGTTTTTAGATTCAGCTTATGAAAAATTATATTTATACATTTTGCAATTTTTAACAATCACTTTCAAGGAGACTCTAAACAGGGTTTTTATTCCATTTCATAAGCTTAATGTAAAACATTTAATATTTCATTTATACATTTATTGTAACTGGACTTTCCTAAGTACTTAAGTTTTGTATATCCAGCTAATTAGAGTGTAAATATGGTGATTCATACGTTTGCTTAAATGTTCCAATACTTTTTACAAACTTAAGTTTTCAACTTAAAATCACACGTCTAAATCAATTTTTCCATTACATTTAAAAATTAGAATCACAGGGCTAATGTGATGCTAAACGCAGCCTGGTTAGCGTGTTAATGTGTTCTGATAAATTCTTTTAATCCTAACACCGTAATATTAACACAGAAGGTTTGATTTTCATAAACATTTCTGTATTTAATTATGATTCTTCCTAGGAGTTTAATATTGCTGATCCACTAAGGAAACTGTCATCTCAGAACAAATGAAACTGAATTTCCTTTATATTGATTTTTCATGTGGTGGATTACATTAATAATTATTCTACTATTGAATTATTGTTACATTCCTATAACAACTCAGTTGGCCATTATAAACTCTTAAAATATGTACCTTTGCATTTGATTTACTCTAATATTTTATTTAAAATTTGTGTTCATAATTGAGATGTGTATAAATTTTTCTTGCCCTTTTCCAGTCTTTTAAAAATTTTTTATTATTTTTTAAATTGAGGTATAGTTGATTTACAATGTTGTGTTAGTTTCAGGTGTACAGCAAAGTGATTCAGTTATACATACATATATATCTATTTTTATCAGAATCTTTTCCCTTATAGGTTATTGCAAAATATTGAGTATAGTTCCCTGTGCTAAACCATAGGTCTTTGTTGGCTATCTGTTTTATATATAGTAGTGTGTATATGTTAATCCCAAACTTCTAATTTATCCTTCCCCTACCTTTCCCCTTTGGTAACCATAGGTTTGTTTTCTATGTCTGTGGGTCTATTTCTGTTTTGTATATAAGTTCATTTGTATCATTTTTTTAGATTCCACATATAAGCAATATCATATGATATTTGTATTTCTCTGGTTTACTTCACTTAGTATGATAATCTCTAGGTCCATCCATGTTGCTGCAAATGGAATTATTTCATTCTTTTTTTATAGCTGAGTAATATTCCATTGTATAAATATACCACATCTTCTTTATCCACTCATCTGTCCATGGACTCTTAGGTTGCCTTCATGTGTTGGCTATTGTAAATAATGTTGCTATGAACACTGGGGTGCATGTATCTTTGAATTATGGTTCCAGTCTTTTTTTTTTTTTTTAACATCTTTATTGGATGGTTCCAGTCTTGGTATCAAGATTATACCAGCATCATAAAATGAGTTGGGAGCTTTTCTTGCATTTTTATTCTCTGAAACAGTTTGTATAACATAGAATTTTCTGTTCTCTGAATGTTTGTAAGAACACACTTGTAAAATTGTCTGGATCTGATATTCTGGCAGAGGAAAACTGAATCCAAATTAATTCTTGTAAATGGTCCAAGATTCTGGTCCCCTGCCTGCCCACCTGCACAGTCATCTCCCCTTGCGTGCAGGCAGATCCTGTGGGTATGACGAGATATCACTCCTGTGGTTAGTCTATGAATCAGTTGACTCTGAGTTAACCAAAAGGGAGATTATTTGGGTGGAACTGACCTTATCAGGTGACCCCTTTAAAGGGACTGGGCTCTTCCTATAGTCAGAGAGTTTAGAAGTGTGAGAGGGACTATTGACGGCCCAGGTGGCAAGGATCTGAGAGTGGCCTCCAGGGGCTAAGAGAAGTCCCCGGCTGACAGCAAGGCAAGGGGACTCCATTCCTACTGCAAGGAAGTGAGCTCTGCAGACAACCTGAAGGGGCTGGAAAGCATCGCTTTCCCTAGCTTAGCTTCCAGACGAGGATGCAGCTGGCTGTTCCCTTGATTTCAGCCCTGTGAGACCTGCAGCAGAGAATTTAGCCACGATGTGCCCTGACTTCTGGCCCACAGAACTGTGAGCGAATAAATGGGTGCTATTTCAAGTCACTAAATTTGTGGTAAGTTTCTACAGAATAGAAAACTAATACAATTGTTCATGGTTTATTCAGGTTTTCTACTTCTTCTGTCACTTTTGGTAATTTGCTTTTCAAGAGGATATATCCATTTCCTCAAAGTTTTAGCATCTATTGGCATAAAATTGTTAATAATATTCTCTCGTGATGCTAAGCACCTCTCCTGTCTGTAGTCGTGTCTCCTGTACTTTTATACATTCCTGTGCATGCGTGTACACATGTATGCACACACAAGTGTATGAGTGTACATGTGTGCATGCATGCATATACCATGTGTATTTGTATATGTATCTTTTGTATGCATGTGTACATTCTCTTTTTCTTGATTATTCTTGCCAGAAGCTAGTTCATTTGATTAAACTTTCAAAGATTCAGCTTTCTATTATTTCTCTATTTTCTATTTTCACCATGTCTACTCTTTTCCCATTTTTCTACTTTCTCTAAATTTACCCTGCTATTCTTTTATAAGATCCTTGAGACATAGCAATACTTGGTTTATTTATTTTTAATCTATAAAAAAATAAAATCAGTTAAGTTTATAAATTTCCCCTAAGGCATCACTTTGACTGAACCTCACACATATAATATGTAGTATTTTTGTTGCTGATGAGTTCTAAATATTTGGTAATGTCTTTAATTAATGAGTTATTTAGTTGTGCATTTTGAAGGTTTCTATAATGCAAGTTTTTTAAAATGTGTTTTTATAGTAGTATTCTTTTTTATTTATTTATTTTTTTATTTTTTTAATTTTTTTATTTTTGGCTGTGCTGGGTCTTCGGTTCGTGCGAGGGCCCTCTCCAGTTGCGGCAAGTGGGGGCCACTCCTCATCGCGGTGCGGGGACCGCTCTTCATCGCGGTGCGCGGGCCTTTTATCGCGGCCCCTCCCGCCGCGGGGCACAGGCCCCAGACGCGCAGGCTCAGCAGCCATGGCTCACGGGCCCAGCCACTCCGCGGCATGTGGGATCTTCCCAGACCAGGGCTCGAACCCGTGTCTCCCGCACCAGCAGGCAGATTCTCAACCACTGCGCCACCAGGGAAGCCCTATAGTAGTATTCTTATTTAATTGGAGAAGTACAATAATATATGTTACTAAGTTTTTGAAATTTGCTGAGGCTTCTTTTGTGATGTAGGATATTTTCAAAGCTATTCCCATGTACTCCTAAAAATATATATTTTCTATTTGTTAGGAACACATTTTGTTAGAAAAATAGACAGATTATAGATGATTGATAGATGATAGATAGATGACAGATAGGTAGGTAGATAAAGGTAATATATGAAAGATGTAGAAGATCAGAACAATAAAATGGATCAAGGGTGCTAATTCTGTTTTAATCTTTTTCAGCCTTACTAAATTTTGGTGTTTAGTCTTTCAGGTTCTGATGGGAGCTTTGTTAGGATCTTCCACTATGTTGGAGGAGTTCTTATTCTTTATCTGTTTTGAGTTTATGAGGTTGGGTGCATAAAAAATTAATGATGATCATATTCCTTGGTGTAAGTTTGCTTTCAATATTATGCATTATATCTCTCTTTAGCCTTAGGATTGTTTTTTGCTTTAAATTATATTTTGTCTTTAGTATTATATACCAACTTCCTTTTCTGTAGCATTTACTTAGTATATTCTTTTTAAAAATCTGTTTATTTTCAACAATTTCTGTATTTTTTTCAGGTATGTCTTTTGTAGGTAGCAACTTTTTGAAAGTTGGACTTTCAGAAGCTCCAATCTAATCATGTATGATTTAATAGGAAATTAAAATTCATTTATCTTTCTTATTATTACTTGTGTGTTTGGACTTAAGCCTAATATCGTATTTTGTTTTTTCTCTTTATAGTCTTTCTTTGTTTTGGGGGAGTCTTTTTCTGACTTTTGTAGTGTGACAAAATATTCTATATTACCTGTTCCCTACATACCTTTTTCACCTCTGATGGTTTTGAAATAGACTGTATTTCTATCCATTTACTGGATATCCTTAACATTTTAAACATATATTCGTAACTATACATTTGTCTAACACAGAGGACAGAAAATTATAGCCCATCTGTCTGGCAACCTGTGCTTATAAATAAAGTTTTATTGGAACACAGCCTTGTTCATTCATTTACATATTATCTGCTTTTATGCTACAATGATAGAGTTGAGTGGTTGTGACAGAGGTTCTATGACTCACAAAGCCTAAGTATTTACTAATGGCCCTTTTCAGAAAATGTTTGCCATCCTCTGGCCTAATACAATGAAGAGTAATTTAGCCTCTGTAACATAATTTGATGCAACTACACATGGAACAACCCCTTCTGTAAATACTTTTATTATTGCCTAGGTTGTTAGTTTTGCATGTAGAAAATAATGAAAAATTGGACATCATAATTTTAAAAATCAATGATTAATTAAATTTAACTATTTAAAAAATTTCTGTGCCTACCATTGCTCTTGTATACTGTGCTTTCCCTTTAGGTTCAGTTCCCATGTTTTACTGAAGATCTGGGGTGATGACTTATTTTATCTCTGAAAATATGTTTATTTTGCCCTCACTCTTCATTAACAGTTTAGCTGGATATAAAGTTCTAAGATGTCAATTATTTTCCTACTGCTTTTTTGGAGGTATTACTTAATTGTCTTCTAGCATATTTTTTTTTTTTTTTGCTGAGGTGAAGTTTTCTCTCCTTTTAATTATCCTTTTTTCCCCTAGATATTTCATCTTTTCTTTTTGGTAGCCTTTAATACTTTCTTTTTATCCTTGATATTCTGCAGTTCCTCACACCATTTCTAGTTGGATGTATTTTATTTATGTGATTGGTACCTTGTAATGCACTTTAAATTTGAGAAAGCAAGTCTTTAATTCTGGAAATTTCTCATCTGTTATCTCTTCAAATGTTGCTTCTTCACCATGTTCCCTCTGTTCCCTTTTTCTGGAACCTACATTTGATGTGTGTTAGATATATAATCTAAACTCCATATCGCTTAATTTGTCTTTCATTTTTTTCTTTGTCTTTCCAATGTCTGTGAGTGATTCCTTAGTACTATTTCCTAAACCATTAATACACTCCAACTCTGTCTCCAGCCTAGAGTATGATTATTATTATTGATATTATTTTAATAACTATTTGTTTATTTCCAAAACTTCTAGCTAGTTTTTAGAATATCTACCTGTTTCTGCCTATTTTTGTTTCATAATTTGTTGATTTCATCTGAACAAAATTAATCTTCCAATAGTTGATTTTAGTAGTTGAATATCAATCACTCTTAGTATTGGATTTTCTAACGTGCTATGGAATTTTGGTTTGTATAGATTTTCTTGTTGCCCTTCTTTTCTTCTCCCCTGACCATTTTATCTTATTTTTTTACCCCAGCTGCATCTCAAATTTTATTCCTTGCTGCTCTGTATTTAGAGTAGGGGGACAACAATCCTTTTTCACCAAGCATCCAGGATCCATTTTAAAGGTAGAGCCAACAGGATTGTTAGTGAATTGGATGTGGAGTGTAAGAGAGAGAGGAGTCAGGTATGAAGTCTTGGTTTTGGCTTATGAAACACTTGACTAGTGCTATTCACAGAGAGGGGGGAATACTGGGGAAGGAGCAAGATTGGGAGAAAGAATAAAAAGTTCTTTAGTCACCGTCGTGTAACAACTCTGAACTTAAAAAATACATGTTTTAATATTTACATTAAAGTTTTAAAAAGAATTCTTTAGTTTTATTAAGGTTTGATATGCTTTTTTTGCTATCCAAGTGAAAATGTTAAAAAAGGCAGTTGGATGGATATATGAGCCCAAAGTTCCAGACTTGAGTTAAAGATATAAATTGGGAGTAGTAAGCATATGGTGGTATTCAAAGCTATTGTGCAGATCCTATATGGTGTGAGCCTTGAGGCATCCAATTTTTCAGTCTGTTAGAGGAGGCAAAGCTTGCAAAGAAGACCTAGAAGGGACTCCCAGGATGTTAAGAGGAAAATGAGAGAATTGACCAATGGGCAAGAGAAGAAACCATTTATAGAAGGAGACTTAACCATTGCAATTGGCAGGAAGCCTTGACAAAACATTTCAGTGGAATGGTGTGGGTGAGAACATAGTTGGACAAAGCTAAAGAGAGGCGGAAAGATAAGGCAGTGGGGAGACCAAGGATTGACACTTTCAATGAGCTTTGGAGCGAAGGGAGCAGAGAAATGTGCTGGGGTTGGAGGCAGATATGGAATTTTCTGTTTTGTTTTAAGGTGGGAGACATTGGGCTATGTTCTTATGCTAACGGAGTCCTCTGAACCCTCTATTCACTTTCCCCACTGTTCGTTCCCGTGTTCTCCTGTGGTAAAGTGAGGAATAGGCCATGTGGCATCTGTTCAGAAGTCCCTCAAGTTCCATTCTACTCCTGCTCCTGCTATCACCACCTCTCATGAGGCAGCTTGGAGTGCAGTTGGGGTTGCTTGGGGACATGGTTCAGGCTTGGACTCAATTCAAGGACAGATTCAAGGCCAGGCCAGGGACCAGAGACCAAGTGTCCTCTCGGGGTGACGCCTGGAAGGATGGTTATGCCGGTAAAAGCCATTCCTAACATTGCTGGCGAGGACGTCTGAATTCAGTTCCTGGCCTCCCCTGCCTAGTACGTCCCCCATCCTGTACCAGCCCTGTGCTTGGACAGCGGGGGACACAGGCACGAAGGTGTCACTGCTCTTGGAAGACAGGACATGGGTGGTGGGAGGGGCGTGCCCTCTTCTCAACTCCATGCGGAAGCCCTTACTTCCCCCTTGTCTTTGTTCCTGCCAGGATCCTCGCCACAGCTGGCACTGACTTTGACCTGCGAACCCTGCGGGCTGTGCGTGTGCTGAGGCCCCTGAAGCTGGTGTCTGGGATTCCAAGTGAGTCTGGCAAAAGCAATCAGGCCCAGCCTACCTGGACACTGACCTCTCTCCCAACCCCTGTCATGGCCAGTTAGGCCCTAACAGTGGGCCCTTTGGTGACTCTGAGCTTGCTGCCCTTGACCCTGGGGAACCAGGCACGAAGAAGGGAGGAGTGGCCCTTCTCTAGTCTCTCCCAACTCCGTGAAAACCCAGAGGGTAACTTGGCTTCCCTACGTGGAAGCTTTGATCCTCCTCCTCTGCTGTATTTCCAGCTCTTTGCTTCTTTTTCTGGGGTTAAAGGGCAGGTGAGAGATCGACCAAGGTGGTGGGGCAGGATGCCTGAGAACATATTCAGAGGCTGCAAAGGGCCACCTGTCTTGGCTCAGGCTGGGCAGGGCTGTTGGGGCCTGTGGCCTGGTTAAGGCGCGCTCCGGGACTGGGCTGCTCAAGAGGCCACGCGAGGGCAGGGGGTGGCCAGGCTACCTTGAGAGCCGGTGACCGCCTGTGCCCGTGTTCCTCCAAGCCAGTGGAAGTTTGGGTTTCCCTCAGGGCCTGGGTGGCAGGGCCCTGAGGCTGTGTCGCCCGAGCCCACTGCAGGGAAGACCGCTGGTTGGCTCCGTGTTCTGCCCTAAGACCCTGCCAGGCAAAGGCTCAGGCCTGTACCCAGGAGCTGGGGTGAAGCTGGAAGTGGGGATAGTGGGGTTCAGCCTCTTCTGCCCAGTTCCTCTGGTCTGGACATACTCATGGTAAAACACTCCCTAGGAGTAGGCCCCCTGCTTTACTTTCCCTGAGGGGTGGGTCTGTCAGGAACCCCTGCTCTTAGTTCCCAGGATCCCCTGATTAGTTCCCAGGATCCCTTGCTTGTCCCTCCCAGGATCTCCTGCTCATCCCTCCCAGTATCCCCTGCTCTTAGTTCCCAGGATCCTCTGCTTTTCCCTCCCAGGATCCCTTGCTTTCCCTCCCAGGATCTCCTGCTCATCCCTCCCAGGATCCCCTGCTCTTAGTTCCCAGGATCCCCTGCTGTTCCCTCCCAGGATCCCTTGCTTTTCCCTCCCAGGATCCCCTGCACTTCGTTCCCAGGAACTCCTGCTTTTCCCTCCCAGGATCCCCTGTTCTTCCCTCCCAGGATCCCCTGTTCTTCCCTCCCAGGATCTCCTGGTCTTAGTTCCCAGGATTTCCTGTTCTCCTCTCCCAGCATCCCCTGCTTAGTTCCCAGCATTCCCTGTTCTTCCCTCCCTTGATCCCCCGCTCTTAGTTCCCAGGATGCCTTGCTTTTCTCTCCCAGAATCCCTTGCTTTTCTCTGTCAGGATCCCCTGCTTTTCCCTCCCAGCATCCCCTGCTCTTAGTTCCCAGGATCCCCTGCTTTTCCCTCCCATGATCCCCTGCTCTCAGCTCCCAGGATTCCCTCATCTTTCCTCTCAGGACTCTCTGCTGTTGCTCCACCCTGAGCCCTCCATGGACTCAGAGATCTCACCAGAACTTCATACTGACACCCCCACACGCTGCTCCTCCCTTGAACGGGGACGGTGCTCGGTCCACTCCCCCCTGCCCCGAGACCCTATGCTTTGTCCGCCTCCCCAAGGACTCTCCGCTCTGCCCCAGGCAGGCACTCACTGTTCTGTGCTCCTTCCCTCAAGGCTTCTTGCTTCCCCACCATTCCCTGCTCTGTCCCCCACTTTGAGGGCCCAGCTCTGTCCTTTGGCCTCATGAGTACTCATTGCTCGACACCTTGCCCAGGACTCAGCCCTGCCCGCCCAGGCTCTTGCTGTTCTGTCCACGCCCCCAGCCCACTGCCCGCTCTGCCCACTGTGCTCTCTGACCTGCCTGCTTTGCCTGCTCTGGCCCCAGGTCTGCAGGTGGTGCTCAAGTCCATCATGAAGGCCATGGTTCCGCTCCTACAGATTGGGCTGCTTCTCTTCTTCGCCATCCTCATGTTTGCCATCATTGGCCTCGAGTTCTACATGGGCAAATTCCACAAGGCCTGTTTCCCCAACAGTACAGGTGAGGCCTGGCAGCGCTCCTCAGACCCAGATGAGGACCACAGACTCATTTATCCTGGAGAGATGCAGTGTTCTGGGCCCTGGCGGGGGGGTGCCCTCTAGATGCCAGACAAAGGAGGTGGACCCAGACAAGATAAACACAAACACATAAAATAATTACAGATTGTAGTAACTTCTAGGAGGGAAACAAGAAAGGTATTTGCAGTAGAGTAATTTGGGGGCCTGCTTCACAGAGAGTGGCCCGGGGAGGCCTCTCTGCCAAGGTGACAACTGAACAGCAGTCTGAGTGCCGTGAGAGGGGGCCTGTGTGGTCGCCAGCCAGAAGCTCCAGTTACGAGGAACAGTAAGAGTGAAAGGCTGGAGTGGGAAGCAGTGGGCGCAGAGGGGGTCCTGTGGGTTCAGGCCGTGCTAGGACTCTGAGTCCGGGAGAGATGGGGGCTGGGGCCAGGCTGTTTGGCAGTTAGAACGGGTCAGGTTCTGGGTCTATTTTGCATTGAGGCCTGCTGAGCCAACTGGGTTTTCTGGGCAATTGTATGTGGAGTAAGAGAAAGGGAAGAGTTAAGGGTGACACTAAGGTTTGTGTCTTTTTTTTTTTTTTGGCCGCGTTGGGTCTTCGTTGCTGTGCGTGGGCTTTCTCTAGATGCAGCAAGCAGGGGCTACTCTTCGTTGTGGTGCGGGGGCTTCTCATGGCGGTGGCTTCTCTTGTTGTGGAGCACGGGCTCTAGGCGTGCGGGCTTCATTAGTTGCAGCATGCAGGCTCCGTAGTTGTGGCTCACAGGCTGTAGAGCACAGGCTCAGTAGTTGTGGTGCACGGGCTTAGTTGCTCTGTGGCATGTGGGATCTTCCCGGACCAGGGCTCGAACCCGTGTCCCCTGAATTGGCAGGTGGATTCTTCACCACTGCGCCACCAGGGAAGTCCAGGGTTTGTGTCTTGAGCTACAAACACGTTAAAGGAGAAAATCTGTATGATCATCTCAATAAATGCAGAAAAAGTTCTTATTAAAGTTTAAATCATGCATTATTTAAAAAACCTCTTATCAAACTGGAAATAAGGGGAATTTTCTTAAACTCCCTAAAATTCCCTGCAAACATCATACTTTGTCATAGGTTTTGTGAGCTTTCCCTTTAAGGTCAAGAACAAGATAAAGGCACACATGGTCACTTCTGGTCCACGTAGCCTTGGTGGTCGTGGCCAGTAACGTGAGGCAAGAAAAAGAACTCTATCAAGAATGTGAAAGGAGGAAATAAAACTGTCATTATTTACAGAGAATATGATTATCTACAAATAGAAAAACAATGACTTCCTAGTCTTCTTTATGAGCATTTATTAAGATATTTTAAGATGAATGAGGCCTCAGCATGTTTACATAGTGATGGGCAGGTTCTAGTGGGGAAGGAGAGGTCGACCAGCAGTTCCTGAGAGGGTGGGTCTGAGGGTGGGTGGGGGCAGACCGTAGGCACGGGGACAGAGCCGGCGCAGGCGCAGGAGCGGCAGGAAGCGGAGTTTCCCTCGGTGCCTGACTCCTGTCCCACTGAGGTGAGGTCTCTGGGGCCCACAGTCCCAGCAGTGGGAGGAGAACTTGGTGTCTCTGAGCTCAGCCTCGCTCCCTTCTTGTCCTCGCAGACGCAGAGCCGGTGGGCGACTTCCCCTGTGGCAAGGAGGCCCCAGCCCGGCTGTGCGAGGGTGACACCGAGTGCCGGGAGTACTGGCCGGGACCCAACTTCGGCATCACCAACTTCGACAACATCCTGTTCGCCGTCCTGACGGTGTTCCAGTGCATCACTATGGAGGGCTGGACCGACATCCTCTACAACGTGAGTTCTGTCTTGGCCCTAAAGCTGCTGGGGCCCCGCTGGTGCGGAGCTTCTGTTCAGCCCCAGGCTCCCTCCTCGCCCCACAGGATGGAACACAGGCTCCTTCAGGCGGCTCCACCTCGGGGCCACTGACCTGGGTCCTGGGGTCTCCGGGACAGCTTTTCTTGTGAACGTAAAGCTGAGGGCCAGGTGGTGGAGGTCAGAAAAGAAAGTTCCAGAGAAGGTGCTCCTGCTGCCGCTGCTGACGACGGCCCACTGCGTGACGAGCTCTGTCCCTGTGAACTCGTGGACGTGTCTCGAGAGCCCCGCGTGCAGACGATGGGAGTGAGGCCTGGAGAAGCTAGGCAGCTGGCCTTTGGCCCGAGGCAGCAGGTGGCTGCCTGGTGAACAGGGGAGGAGCAGGGCTGAGCGCAGGGAAGCGTCCCTGATTGCGCCAGGGTCCTGGGGGCGGGAACGGGCGTCGTGTACCTTTGTGTCCTTCCCACTAAGTCTACCTGGTTCTCTTTCCTCCAGTGTTCCCTGTCGTTAGGATCCAGCCCGTCCCAGCAGTGCAGGGCAGTCTGGGGGTTGGTGCCTGTGACAGAAGTTGGGTATAAGGCCCTCGGGGGCTTCCTGGTGACCCGTCTCACTCCCGCCTCCCCTCCACCTGCGGCTCTTCTTGGGGGACCTGCCATCGACTCCTGGGCGGACCTCTCTCTCTTTTTTTATGTGATGACCCCCTCACCCCTACAGAGCTTCCTTCTACCCCCTAGAGTCCTGTGGGCTGTGGGCATGAAAACAATTAAGTTAGTGGAAGTGGAGAAAGAAGGTGCACTTGACACAGGAATTTTGGGAGGTCTGGCTGTTGGGCTGCTGTGTTTTGGTAGCTAGAGGGTGTGTTGTGCTCGGGAGCTGCGGAGGGGGTGCCCTAGAGCGTGAGGCACTTCACCTTGAACCTGACACTGGTGCACGGAGGGTGGGGCTTGGGCCACCAGCCCCTGGGGCAGCTACATGCTTCTGGCATGAAGGTGGGCAGGAGGGAGGGGACAGCCTGGGGCCCTCTGCTCTGCGCCCCTGTGGGTCTCAGGGCTGGGGATCCAGCAGGCGCTCGGTAAGTGCTGGCTGAGCAGGCAGATGGCAGAGGGCGAGTTAAGGAAAAGCCAGCCTGAGGTCCACTGAGCCAGAGCCCTCCCTGGAGTGGGAGTTGTGTCTGGTGACAGTCTCGGTTTGATCGAGGAAAAGAGGAATGGAGACAAGGGCGGTGATGAGGAGCTTGGCTGTTCTCTCCCTACCCCCGATCCAGGAACAATTTCCACAAAGACGAACCCTAAAACTAGCTGGAGCTGGCCACGTCCCTGCCAGTGCCACCCGAGCGGGGCACTGCGTGAGCAGCTCTCCACAGCCCTTCGTGCCATGGGGCTTGGCCAGGTGACTCAGCCTGGTGGGCCTGTGCCCCCAGGGGAGGGGTGGGCAGGAGCCAGACCTCGGGGCAGGAGGTGCCGGTCAGGAAGGGCCACAGAGGCTCACCCGACACATGTTTCCAGGGGACCCACTGGGTGCAGATGCTGCAGGCACAGTGGTGGCAGGAGGCCTTCAGTAAATAAGGGCCTGGTAATGGCAAGCTGCTGTGAAGAAAACAAAGGAGGATGAGGGGCAGGGGCGACAAGTCAGGGGACGCTGGGAAAGCAAGACCTGGTGGGGTCTGGAAGCCAGACGGGCAGACGCAATGGGACGGTGCTGCGGAGTCTGGCGGCAGGGCACCGGGACACAGTGACGGGCAACGCAGTGACGGGCGTGGGTCGTGAGGCTGGTGCCCAGAGCCGCTGGCCAAGAACTGTTGGATCCATCCTCCACACTGAGGGATAACAGGGTCGGTTGCGGGAGATCAGACAGGACTTTGGAAGAGGATTCTTTGGAGGGCGAGCCTACCACTCCCCCAGCCCAGTGAGAGGGGCATTCGTGGTCCCCTCAGACATATGCTCCTTGATGGAGCCCGAGCGACTTGCCTTCAAGGGCTGGAGCCAGAGGCCTGCCGCAGCGGGGCTGATGGGGGGGGGGGTGAGCCCCTCTGCAGTCTGGGGAGAAGCCAGGGCCCTTTTGAATCCTGGCTGGAGGGAATGAGGGGGTTCTGGAGAGAGACCAGAGACCGACTGCTAAAACACTGGCGGTGGTGGGCGGGTGGGTCCTCAGCCTGGAGGAGAAATGGTCTGCCTGGGTTTTGAAAAGTGTGGTCAGATGGGGTCCTGCAAGAGCACACAGCAGTGCCGCCAGGTCTGGGAGGTGGGTTATCTCGGGACAGTGAGCCCCATGTGAGGAAGGGCTTGCCCCCCCTGCCCCTGGCTTCGATAGCGCTGGGGTCAGTGACCCAGGAAGGAGGAAGAGTGTGCGGCGTCGGGAGCAGAGAGGGGCCACACCGTCCTCTCCCTTTGAGAACAGCCAGCTGTGCAGGCCAGCTGAGGAGAGAAGATCTTCTCAGTGTGAAGCTCGTCAGCAGGGACGGGACACTTAATTGTGTTTTATACTTGAGGTGGTTGTAGAATTTTCTATTACCCAGAGTTATCAGAACAGTCACAGGACTTATCCACATTTTCATCCCGGGCTATGTCTACGTTCAGAGTGTCGACTTAAAAAAATGCACAACGTGAGAGTTGCGAGTCAAGTTTTATTTGGGGCAAAATGCGGACTGCAGCCCGGGAGACAGCGTCCCAGATCGCTCTGAGAAACCGCTCCACAGAGGCGGGGGGAGGTCAGTATAGATGTGATTTGGGTGAAGGGGGAGTACGTGCAATCACGCACACATTTTTTACAGAAGGTTTCTGCTAGTCTCGTGCAGGTCACTGCCAGTCATGCGGAGCAGGCGTCGCCATGAAGGATTTTAGTGCTTGTCTAGATATGAGGAGATACAAGAATTGGGCTCATAAAATTGTCTCCTGAAAATATCCATCTATCGGAAGACCTGTTCTGCCAGTTTTACGCAGAGCCCAGAGGGCCTCAGTTCAGCTCTCCAGCTGAACTCCTTTCAGGGGGTGTAGAAAGTCAGCAGCTGCAGCAGCACATGACTGAATCCTTGTACAGGTAGATGGCAAGTGCCAATGGGGAGTGCCAATTTGTAGTTGACAAGAGGAACGGTAGGAGGTAAATAATGTGGGTTTATGGTTACATACATGTGGTTCTGCATCTGTTCATTGCACTAGTTTCGTAAAGATCTGAGGAAGGCGCATTCAGATATGTAGGTGCAAAGGCTCCATTTTGAAGTTAGTGCAGACACAACCTGCTCGTTGGTTGGATGTGATATTTAATGTGAAAGAAAGAAGAATCAAAGATCGTGTGACTGGAGCCGTTGGAAAAGGTGGTGCCTTGTATTGAGAAGGGGAGAATGGGGAGCAGGGTAACTGGATTTTTGTTTTAGCGGAGCGTCATGGTGGAAACTGAGAACTCTGCTTTGGCCCTGGAAAGCTTTAGACAACTGTTTCGTCCAAGTGGAGATGCTGAGAATACAGTTGAATGTATGAGAGGGGGTTCAGGGGGGACAGCAGGGCCGAGGGTGCAAGTTTGAAGTCATGGACGATGCTTAAAATTATGGGAGAGGATGAGATCGCTTGGGTGTGGATGTGTGGATGGAGAAGCAAAGAAGGCTACAGACGGAGCCTTGTCTGAACCTTTGGCTGTCAGGAGAATTCCAACATTCAGAAACCAAGTAGGAAAGAAGGAGGCAGCAAAAGAGAGCGAGGCGGGGACTTGCGGGGAATAGGAACAGCAGAGCAAAGAGAGTTTCCAGAAAGCGATCGACCAGATCAGCTGTTGCTGAGAGGTCACAGGAGCTGTTGGTAAACTTGACAAGAGCGTTTCGGCAGTGGGGATAGAACCTTGGAATGTATAGGTTAAAGGGAGGAGGTATGGAAGTGAGGACGGCAAGTATAGTCAACTCGTTCAAGGGTTTTCCCTGTGAAGTGGAGCAGGGCAAGAGGCTGTAAGTGCAGGGAGATGTGGGAATTGGCTTTTTTTAAATGAAACTTTCTTTTGAGGTAACTGTAGGTTCACATGCAGTTGTAAGAAATAATGCAGAGAGAGCCCTTGTATGCTTTGCCCTTTTCCTGTAACGGTAACAACCTGCAGAACTAGTAGCTACCGGAACCAGGGCAGTGACACTGCTACAGTCAAGGCACAGGACGTTCCATCACAAGGGACATTGTGCTGCTCTTTTACAGCCACGCCCACTTCTCTCCTGCCTTCACCCCTGGTAGCCACTGATCTTTCTGCCGCATTGATAATTTTGCCATTTCAAGAATGTTATACAGATGAAACCGTACCCTATGTGACTTCTGGGTATTGGCTATTTTTCACTCAGCATAATACTCTGGAGATGCATCCAGATTATTCTGTGTGTCAGCAGTTTCTTCCTTTTTGTTGCTGAGTGGTGCTCCAGGTGTGGGTGGACCACAATGTTTAATACTCACCTGTTAATGGACATCTGTCTTGTCTCTGTTCAGGGTTATCAGGAATAAAGTTGCTCTGCACATTTGTGGGCAGGTTTTTGTGCAAATGTAAGTTTTCATCTCTCTGGGTTAAATGCTCAAGAGTGCAATTTCTGGGTTGTATAGTAGTTGTGTGTTTAGTTCTTTAATAAATTAACGCTTTTCCAGAGGCCTGTATTCTTTTGCATCTCCACCAGCAGTGTATGAATAATCTAGTTTTTCGGCATCCTCACTGGTATTTGGTGTTTTTAACTTCAGCCATTCTGACAGTGTGTAGAGATGTATCTCAGTGCACTTCCTAATGGCTGATGATGTTAATTAAGCATCTTTTCATACGTATTTGCCGTTTGTGTATCTTCTTCAGTGAAATATCTCTTCATATCTTTTGCTCATGGTCTGGATTGTTCTTTCACTATAGAGTTTTTATATATTCTAGATATATTCTAGTTCTTTGTCAGATGTGTGGTTTGCAAATGTTTTCTCCTAGTCAGGAGCTTGTCTTTTCATACTCCTCACCTGGTCTGTGAAAGAACCAGCGATTTTAATGTTGATAAAATCCAGTTTATCAGTTGTTCCTTTTGTGGATTGGGCTTTTGGCATCAAATCTAAGAACTCTTTGCCTAGTCCTAAATCTTAAATATTTTCTCCTATATTTTTTTCTAAAAGTTTTATTATTTTATATGTAAGTCTGTGATCCATCTTGAGTTAATTTTTGTATAAAGTGTGAGGTTTAGGTTGAGGTGCATGTGTTCTCTCTCCCCCCTCCCTCCCCCCTTCCTCCCTTCCTCCCTCCCTCCCTCCCTCCCTCTCCTTTTTCTTTTTCTTTCTTTCTTTCTTTCTTTCTTTTTTTTCCTTTCTTTCTCTTTCTTTCTTTCTTTCTTTCTTTCTTTCTTTCTTTCTTTCTTTCTTTCTTTCTTTTTACTATCTTTGCCTGGTTTTGTTATCAGGGTAACACAAGCTTTATAAAATGAATTGAGAAGTAATTACTCCTCTTCTATTTTTCTAGAAGAGATTGTGCATAAGTGGCGTTAATTATTTTTTAAATGTTTGGTAGAATTCTATAATCTGGGCCTAGAGATTTCTTTTATTTTTATGTTTTCATATAACACTTATTTTTATTCACCTACCATGAAATTCACAAAGTGGTGAATGGCTCAGTGCTTTTTGTATGTGCACAGGACTGTGCAACCATTACCATTACTCATTTTTGAAGATTTTCATCAACCAAAAAAGAAACCCTGTACCCATTAGTAGTCACCTCCCATTCCTCCATCCCCAGCCTCTGGCAACCACTAATATATTTCTATCTCTTTATATTTGTCTATTCTAGACATTTCATACAAATGGACTCATAGAATATGTGGGATTTTGTGTTTTTAAGGTCCATCCATGTTGTAGCAAGTATCAGTATTTCATTGCTGTTATTATCAAATATGATTCCATTGTGTGGATATACCATCTTCTGTTTGTATTTCATCGGTTGATGGACATTTGGGTTGTTTCCATTTTTTTACATTATGAATAATCCTGCTATAAACATTTGTGTACAAATTTTTGTGTGGAATATGTTTTCATTTCTCTTAGGTGTACACCTAGGAGTGGAATTTCTGGGTCATATGGTAACTCCATATTTAACCTTTTGAAGAACTGCCAAACTGGTTTCCAAAGTGGTTGCAACATTTTACATCCCCACCAGGAATGCACAAGTGTTCCAAATTGTCCACATCCTCACCAACACTTGTTGTCTATCTTTTTAATTTTAATCATCCTAGTAAAATTACAATTTAATTTTAATTTTAACCAACCAACCATGGAGTGAAGTGGTATTTAATTTTATCTTTGATTTGCATTTCCCTAATGACTTATGATGTAGAGCATCTTTTATATGCTTATTACACCATTTATATATCTTCTTTGGAGAACTATGTATTCATATCCTTTGCCCATTTAAAAATTGGGTTATTTGTCATTTTATTATTGACCTATAAGATTTCTTTATATATTATGGACACTAGACCCTTACCAGATATTTCAGATGATTTGCAAATATTTTCTCACATTCTGTGTATTATCATTTCACTCTCCTGATGGTATCATTTGAAGTAAAAAAGATTTTTATTTTGATGAAGTCCATTTTTTTCTGTTTTTCTTTTCACTTTGTACTTTTGGTGTAGTATCTAAGAGTCCATTACCTAATCAAAGTCATGAAAATTTACTCCCATGTTTTCTAGTTTTGGCTATTATATTTAGGTCTATGATCCATTTTGATTTAATTTTTGTATATGGTGTGAGGTAGGGATCCAATTTCATTCTTTGGCCTGTGGATATCCACAGGCCAAAGAATCCACTTGTCCCAGCACCATTTGTTGAAAAGACTATCCTTTCCCCATTGAATTGTCTTGGCACCCTTGTTAAAAAAAATCAACTCATCATAAATGTAAGGGTGTATTTCTATATAATTCTTTTTTTAAAATTAATTAATTAATTTATATATTTTGGCTGTGTTGGGTCTTCGTTTCTGTGTGAGGGCTTCCTCTAGTTGTGGCAAGCGGGGGCCACTCTTCATCGCGGTGCGCGGGCCTCTCACTATCTCGGCCTCTCTTGTTGCGGAGCACAGGCTCCAGATGCGCAGGCTCAGTAGTTGTGGCTCACAGGCCCAGCTGCTCCGTGGCATGTGGGATCTTCCCAAACCAGGGCTCGAACCCGTGTCCCCTGCATTGGCAGGCAGACTCTTAACCACTGCGCCACCAGGGAAGCCCTAAGGGTGTATTTCTAGATCATCGATTCTATTTCATTGATCAATGTGTCTATCCTTTTGTAGGGGAAGTTTTAAAATCACAATATCACTTTCCTTAATAGTTATTGGACTATTTATCTATTTTGTATTGGGTGAGTTGTAGTAGTTTGTGTTTTTGGAGAAATTGATCCATTTCATCTATGTTGTCAAATGTATAGAGAGTTGTTTGTAGTATTCCTTCATTATCCTTTTGATGTTTGTTGGTTCTCTAGTGAAATCCCCTGTTTCATTATTGATATTGATAAGTTGTGTCTTCTCTTTTTCTTAGTCAGTATTGCCAGAGGTATGTCAATTTAACTTTTTTCAAAGAACAAACTTTTTCAAAAATTGATTTTTTCTATTGTTTGCATTTTCAACTTTGTTGATTTCTGCTTTTATCTTTACTGTTTACTTTCTTCTACTTGATTTGGGTTTGTTTTGCTCTTCCTTTGCTTGTGGTGGAAGTTTAGATTATTGATTTGAGACTTTCCCTCTTTTGTAATGTATGTATTTAGTGCTGTAAATTTCCTTCTTAAAACTACTTTAGCTGTGTCTTTCAAATTTGATATCTTGTATTTTCATTTTCATTCAGTTCAATGTATTTTTTAATTTCCCTTGAGACTTCCTCTTTGATCCATGGACTATTTAGAATTGTTTGTTTACTTTGTTTGGAGAGTTTTCTATTATATTTCTGTTATTTGTCTCTGCTTTGATTCTATTATGGTTAGAGAATACACTAAATTTGAAAAAAATTCAGTTCTTTTAAATTTATTGAGACTTGTTTTATGGCTCAGGATATGGTCTATTTTCATATATGTCTTGTGGACACTTGAAAAGAATGTGTATATAATGTGTTGTTGTGTAGTATGTGTATAAATGTCAATTATACATCCTGTTGGTTGATGGTGAGCTCTTTTATATCCTTGCTGATTTTCTGTCTAGTTGTTGTATCAATTTTTGAGAGAGAGGTGTTGAAGTTTCCAACTATAATTGTGCATTTGTCTGTTTCTCCTTTCAGTTCTGTCAGTTTTTGCTTCACATATGTTATAGCTCATTTGTTAGGCATGTACACATTTAGAATTGCTATGTCTTCTTGATGAATTTACCCTTTTATCATTGTAATGTATCCCCCACTTTTCAAAAGTTCTCTTAATGCCACTTCACTTTTATGAAAGACCTACATTAATACCTATTTCCAGTAACCAAAAGAAATCCATGGAAGATTTATGCTTTTATGAAAAAAGGTGAAAAGAGAAAATAGTGTTCAACATTTGCTTTACAGTGAGCCATTATAAAGGCAGTGTGCACCCCAAGCAGCAAGAGTGGTACTGCCAAGCTCCTTCCCTGGGAACTACACTCAGCATCTCAGCATCATATCGCCATAGCTCTATTGTATCTGTGAGCATCTGTGTTTTATCTTATTTTCTGTATGTGTTAGCTGATGTGTCCTATGGTGATTGTTTCTTTGCTTTATGCCTTTGTGGCTTAGGAAAGGTTTCATAGGAATGCACTGCTTTCAAATAGTGGGGGAAACCTGTATATGTTCCTCTGTGTCTCTAGTGAAATTTTTTTTGTTCTGATGTCTACTTGGTCTGATATTTATTTTCTGATATTAATATAGCCACTACAGTTTTCATTTGATTAATGTTTATATGATACTTCTTTTTCCATATTTCACTTTCAACCTACCGAAATTGTTATATTTGAAGTGAATTTCTTATAGACAAAACATAGGTGGGTCATGTTTTTAAAGTCACTAGCCAATCTTTGTCTTTTAATTGGTGTATTCAGACCATTTACATCTAATGTAATTATTGATATGTTAGAGCTCACATCTGCCATTTTATTTATTTATTTTTTGTTTACTATTTGTTCTGTTTTTTTGTTTCTTTGTTTTCTTTTTCCTACCTTCTTGTGTGTTACTTGAACTTTTAAAAAAATTCCATTTTGATTTATCTAGTTGTTTTTGAGTATATCTCTGTTTGGTCTTTTAATGGTTGCTCTATATCTTATTCCAGTCTACTGGTGTCATAATTGTACCAGCTCAAGTGAAGTATATACACCTTACCTTCTTTATATCTCTTTACCCTCCCCCATTTATAATACAATTATCTTAAACATTTCCTCTACATATGTCTATAACCACATCATAGCGTGTTATAATTTTTGCTTCCACTGTCAAACATAATTTAGGAAACTCAAAAGGACAAATAAAATCTATTTACCCCTATTTTTACTCTTTTCATTGTTCTTTCTTCCTTCCTAATGGTTAACAATTCCTTTTTTAATCATTTCCTTTCTGCTTAGAGACTTTCGTTAGTCATTCTCTTAGGGTAGATCTGCTGGTGACAAATTCTCCCAGTTTCCCTGGTTTTTATTATGAGAATGTCTTGATGTTCCCTTCATCCCTGAAGGATATTTTTGATGGGTGTAGGTGTCTGTTGACAGTTTTTTTTTTCTCTCAGCACCTGAAAAGTATTGTGCCACTTCATTCTGGCCTCCATACTTTATGATGAGAAATCTTTTGAGTTGTTTCCCTTTGTAAGTAAGGTGCCCTTTTTCTCTTGCCACTTTCAAGATTTTTAATTTATCTTTAGTTTCCCTTGGTTTGACAATGAAATGTCTTGTGGATTTCATTGAGTTTATTCTGTATGGTATTCACTCAGCTTCTTGAATCTGTAGGTTTATGTCTCTTGCCAAATTTGGGAATTTTTCAGCTATCATTTCTTTGAATACTGTTCAGCCTTCTCTTCTTTCTCCTGTACTCTGCTCCTCTGAAAAATGAATGTCAAATATTTTGTCATAGTTCCCTAGGTTCTTGAGACTCTGCTCTGTTTTTTCTTACTTGTTTGATTTTTGTTTTTTAAGTCTATTTTCTCTCTCTTTTTTAGATTGGATAATTTCTATTATTCTTTTTCACCACTTACTGATTCTTTCCTTTGTTGTCTTTATTCTATTGTTGGGCCCTTCCATTGAGATTTTAATTTTGATTATTGTATTTTTCAGTTCTAAATTTTCCATTTTGTTCTTCTTTGTATCTTTTATTTATTTGATGATACTATTTCTTTGTTGAGACTTTCTATTTTTTCATGTGTTTCAAGTGTGTATACAATTACCCTCTGAAACATTTTTATGGTGGCTGCTTTAAAATCTTTGTCAGATACTTCTATCATCTCTGTCATCTTAGTGTTGGCAATCTATATCAGGCAGGGTTCTCCAGAGAAATAAAACCAATAGGATGTGTGTGTGATGTGTGTGTGTGTGAGACAGAGAGAGATTAAGAAAAAAGAGGTTTATTATTAGGAATTGACTCATGTGATTATGGAGGCTGGCAAGTGCAAATCTGCAGTAAATTTAGGCTGGCAGGCTCAAGACCCAGGAGATGCTATGGTGCAGTTTCAGTCTGAAAGCCAGTAGTTGGAGACCCAGTAGTGCCAATGGTACAGATGAAGTCTGAATTCTCTTATAGAGAATTTTCTCTTACTTGGAAGAGGGTCAGTTTGTTGTTCTATTCAGGCCTTCAACTGATTGTACAAGGTCCACCACATTATGGAGGGCAATCTGCTTTACTTTATCAATTAAAATGTTAATTTCATCCAAAAACACACTTGCAGAACCACCCAGAATAATGTTTGGCTAAATATCTGGGCGCCCCATGGCCCAGTCAAGTTGACACATAAAATTAACCATCACAGCATCTATCAATTGTCTTTTTTTTTTTTTTTTTAAATTTATTTATTTATTTTATTTATGGCTGTGTTGGGTCTTCGTTTCTGTGTGAGGGCTTTCTCCAGTTGTGGCAAGCGGGGGCCACTCTTCATCGCAGTGCGCGGGCCTCTCGCTATCGCGGCCTCTCTTGTTGCGGAGCACAGGCTCCAGACGCGCAGGCTCAGCAACTGTGGCTCACGGGCCCAGCCGCTCCGCGGCATGTGGGATCTTCCCAGACCAGGGCTCGAACCCGTGTCCCCTGCATTGGCAGGCGGATTCTCAACCACTGCACCACCAGGGAAGCCCCCAATTGTCTTTTTTTTGTTCAGTTTGTGCTCCTCCTGGTTCTTGGTATGGCAAATGAATGTCAGTTGAAAACTGGACATTTTTGGCATTATGTCCTGGGACCCTGGATCTTATTTAAGCCCTCTGTTTTAGCTGGCTTCCTCTGACCATTCTGTCACTGGAAGCAGGGGTTGCTTCCTTGCTACTGCAAGGTGGGAGTAGAAGGCTGGAAAGTTTCCCCACCTGGCCTCTGTTGACACATTGTGGGAGTCTTTTCCATACTGCTGAGTGGGATGGTAGTTCTGGCTCCCTCTTGCCTCTAGGATACTTGCCTCTAGGATACTTGCCTGGTTGGGAAGGTTTTGTGTGCCTCGTTTCTGCTCTCCACGTGGTCTCTGCCCACTATGGGGGTGGGGGGGGTGGCCTCGTTACTGGGTGGTGGTGAAAGCCTGACTTTCTGGCTGCACCTCAGTGGGGAGGGGGTGGCGTGTCTCATTACTGTCACGTGGGGGTGGAAGTCCAGGCTCCCCGTGTGTCTCCACTGATACCACAGAGGTGGGGTGGGATGGGGGCCTCGCCAACCATCTGTCGAGGAGGACGTCCCACCTCCCTGCTTGTCGTTCTCTGACATCTCTGTGGTTTGGGGGTGTGCGGAGGTTGGTTACCTCATTACAGTCTGGGGAGGGTGGTCGCCTAGGCTCCCTCCTGGGTCTTTGCTGGCAGGGTTGGAAGTTTCACCACAGTTTTTTCTGCCCTGTTTGGCTGGAGTAGTGCAGTTATTGTCTGCCTTGCAGGGTGGCCCCCTTCCTGGCCCTTTGGTTAGAGAGAGAGTGCTGGCTTTTGTTGGTGTGTTTTTTGTCTGTGTCTCTTGGCATTTCCAGGTTGTAGGCTTTAAAAGCCCCAGGTCTGGGATATATGAGGCAAAAACAAAACAGAAACACAGGGAACTCACCATGGGTCCAGAGGTCCCAGCTGATCTGCTTTCTTTTCTCCACTTTTCAGAGTCTTCTGTGAAATATATATTTGCTCTAGATGTAATGTCCAGGGTGTTAATTGTACCCAGTGGGAGAAATAGGGAAGAGTATGTCCACTCCATCTTCCCAGAAGTGCAAGTCCTTGTTTGTTTTGTCTTGTTTGTTAAGAAGAGAATAGGGTGCTTTGGCTACTGATGGGAACGGTCCATGAGAGGGAAACTGCAGGAGCCAAGTCCTCGAGTAGGTGAGAGGAGCTGAGGCCACGGCAGCACAGCTCTCCTTTTTCCCAGAAGGAGGCAGGTTTTGAGGGTGCCCTTTGGGGAGAGTGGCGGCTTTGGTGGTCATCATAGCCCGTAGGTCGGAGTTGCATGTGGGGCTGGCAGAGGTGTGGTCTGGGAACACCGGCAGCACGTAGAGCTGGGGGTCTGAGTGTCTATTCTGGTCAAGGCCCGGGGGTCTCAGCGGCCAGCCTGGAATCAGTGTCCCGGAATCAGAAGCCACAAGCGGCAGGCAGTCCAGGGGACTCAGGACTTGCAGGGATAGAGTCCGCAAATCTGCCGAGGCCAGCAGACGCTGGAGGGCAGGAATTCCGACAGCAGCACCTGGAGGTCAGCCCCAGCCTCAGGGCAGTGCCAGGCCGTCTTCCTGCCTCTGTCCTGCTCAGGGCCCTGGCCCTTGGCTTGTGAGCCGCCTCTGAAGAGAGGAGCAGAGGGGCCAGGTGGTCACCTGCCCACAACACCCACCCCTCTTGGTTCACTTCTAGCACCAGACTCGTGGGGAGAAAGAGGCTCTCCACCCCGTCTCAGCTGGGTCTACGGGGGGCCCCTGAAAACAGAACAACAGTGGAAATGAATTGGATTCAGAGGGCCTCACCCTTTTGTGGGCTGTGCTCTAAAAATCAGAAGGTCTGGGAAGACCTTTTGCGTTTGGTTATTTAGACGAGGCCCTGGTGCCGGGGTCTGTCTTAGGCCCAGCTGTTCCCTGGGGACTTGTGCGCTTGCCGTCGACGGGGGAGTGCGGCACAGCGCTTACTGCTCTGAGCTGTGGAAACTGCAGGAGACAAAAAGAAGATCAGACTTGGGCCTTGGGGTCTGTGGGCTTCACAAAGGAGGAATGTCTTTGGAGCTGCCTGGTGTGTCCAGCAGCCTGGGAAGCAGAGGGGAGGTGTCCAGGCGGGGTACCTGGGGCAGCCCTTGGCCCCCTGGGACTACTCCTGGGCTTTTCAGTGTTGCTGGCAGTGGCCAGGAGCAGGAAGCTCCTTGGTCCTTCGGGGGCCCCAGCCCCAGAGGGGGCTCTGTGGGGCAAGGGCAGGCAGGTGTGATGGTGGGTCCTGCCTGGATTACCTGTCTGGACCCGCCTACACTTGGACTCTGCCGGTGTGTGAGAAGGGCCGGGGAGCTTCCGTGGCCAGGGCTCTGTCCTGCCCACCGTCCTGCACATCTCCTCTTGCTTCCAGACCAACGACGCGGCCGGCAACACCTGGAACTGGCTCTACTTCCTGCCCCTCATCATCATCGGATCCTTCTTCATGCTCAACCTGGTGCTGGGCGTGCTCTCGGGGTAAGAGGCCATGCGCTTGTGTGCCACCTTTGTGTTTGCAGCCCGCGGAGGGGGCTGATGGGGCTGGACATGGCCCGTGTGGTGGGGGAGGCTCGGCTCGGCCTGGCCCCGGGACGGTCACTCCCAGCGTCCTGAGCTCCAGCCAGCCTGTCCTTGGTGCTACCATTCTGACCTCTCCCTTGGTGGTCCCTGGCCCTGGCCTCCTTACCCCTAGCTCTTGGCCTTCACCCCGGCCTCTGAGTCAGGGGAGGGGCTGCTGCTGCCTCTTATCTGGGTTCGTGGTGGGGTTTCTGAGCAGCCCTGGGGACAAGAGAGCCCTTCTGTGTGACACTGGAGAAGGAATGGAGCGGCCCTGGGTCTCCACCCCAGCCCTGACCCCTGGCTTGCCTCGCCTCTCTGGTCACCTGTCCCTGCTGACCTCCAGGAGAAGACAAGGGAGGATGCAGGGCTGGGGTCCCTCCTGGGGAAAGGTGCTTCTTACCCTCATTGGTAGTGAAGTGTAGCACACCTGCGGCCCATAGAGTCCTCCTGTCCTGCACGGGGCCGAGGACCAAGGAAGTGCTGTTGGCTTCAGAGAACAACCGGGGCTGCTATCTGGGGCTCCTGCCCTTGTCCGGGGCCGAGGAAGCTGTGTAGACAGAGGGAGAGGGCGTTGGGCTGGCCTGCCTCCCTGCCCCCACCTGAGCATCAGATTCCCTGTGAGGCTGGAGGGTAATGTTTCCATTCCACCCGCCCTGAAGATTCCTGCTCAGGCCCAAGGCTCCTGAGGTCGTGACCCCGGGGCAGCTCTCATATTGGTCTGGAAGGAACAGCCGCGGCGAGGACAGCGGCTGGGCCCACGGGCTCTGTGCTGTGGCCCTGGCGCGCGTTCCTGCCTCGGCCCCCTCCTGTAAGACTCTGTTAGTAGTGGGTCTTTCTAAGCACCTCCGCCGGGAGCAGGCAGGCCCACGGCACAGGGGACCGATGAGAACTCCTAGTCGGGGGGGGGGAGCTGTGGTCTGAGCTGGGATGCGGAAGCCAAGGGAGGCCTGGGGCTCAGAGAAGGCTCCTGGGGAAGGGGCAGCTCAGCTGAGGCCCAGAGGGGACCGGGAATGAGCTTGGCAAAGGAGAGGGGAGCGTCTCCCAGGCAGAGAATTGTTGGGGCGGAGGCACGGAGGGTGTGGTGTCTGCGATGCGCAGAGCTGGGGCTGCCAGCTGTGGGGGCTTGGCCAGGGGCCAGGCTCGTGAGGCGGGCGGGCCCCGTGCTGGGCGGCGTGGCGGGGAGACTGGCCGGACACAAGTGGGTCCTGCTCAAGCTTACTCTGGAGAACGTGAGAAAGAAGCAGGGGTAGCAGCGGAGACTGGGTGAGGGGCCCCGAACTTTGTGTTTCCCAGCCCTGCCCCCACCTGCGGGCATCCTTGCCTCTGGGGACCAGGCGATACAGGCTGATTTTCCTAATGAGTCTCAGCTGAGCCCTCCCTCTGGCCTCCAGCTCCAGCAGCGGGGCCCCCGGGTTCTCTGCCAGCCCCGGGGAGGCTGGAGACTGCACGGCCCCTCAGGCCAGTGGTCAGCACACAACGTGTGGCTCTGCCACATCTGGAGGAGGGCTGCCGGACGGGCCGGCCTGGAGCTGGTTCAGCCTTGCTCCCCGCCACGCCCCAGGCTCTCACCCTCCCAGTGCCCAGACAAGCAGAATCGGTGGTTCCTCTCACAGCCCTTCCTGCCGGTGGGGCCAAAGCCTGGGGAGGGCAGGCCACAGCCAGCCGCCTCCTGAGCAGTGGCTGCCCAGCGGCCAGGCCTTGGTCACCGCGAGTTTCTGCTGGTGGCTCTCAGGCCAACCGGGCAGTATGGTCACGCCCCACTGCCACCCCCAGGCCCTCCTGCCCTCCGGTGTGGTTGATGGCGCTGGCCTGGTGGGGAGACCACGAGGGGCCCTGCGTTTCTGCAGATTCAGGACTTGGTGAGAGGTCCAGGTGGGAGCCGTCTCCTCTCATTGCCAGGGTTGCAGCAGCTCAGGCCCTGGTGGACACCAGTCTCAGGCTTGGGGTCCATCCTGGTCGGAGCCAAGCTCTCCCTCTCGCAGTGGCTGCATGACAGGAGCCAGGCCTGCCGGGCCTGCCCCCTCTGCCAAGCCCAGCAGCTGCTTCTCCTGGGGGAGAGACAGCCGCTCGCTGGGCAGAGAACAGGCATTGCTGTTTTGCCCTGAGGGTGTGCCTGCCTGCCCTCTGGGGACCTGAGCTAAGGTGCGCGCGCGCGTGCGTGTGTCTGTGTGTGTGAATGGCTTCCTTCTGGCCTTTTGAGCCTCTTGGCTTCTGAGCTTGGCTGGGAGACTGGGGCGGTGGTGCTGAGGGCCCAGGAGGGCAGAAGAGCCTCAGTGGTTTGGCTGAGGAGCTGGGTGACTCTAGAGTGTCTCCCTGTCATCTCTGGCCGCCCTCAGCCGATCCAGTGCCTGCCTGTCTCTCCTCCTTCTAGCAATGGCTCTGGGTCTGAACCAGCAGAAGAAACAAAGTGGAAGTTCTCCTCTGGGGGATTGTTGTCCAGAAGCTCTCTGTAGGGTCTCTGTCCAGATGACAGGGCCCGGCCCTCGGAGGGTGCATGCCCAGGCCTGCTCTAGGCCAGGGGGAGGTGGAATTGTCCCTGCCATCTGGAGCCCCCTCTCTGGGCACTGAGGTGCTGTCCCTACGAGCTGCAGGAGCCTGAGGAGGGAGGGCTCACCTGGGCCTGTTAAGTGCTCGGTGGGGGGGAAGAGGCCAGGTGATGGGAGGCACCGGGAGAGGTGGCCCGTGGCCTGCTTCCCCTGTCCTGGCCTCTTCCTGAGTCCCTGTGCCTCTGGCCGCACACGGTGGGCCTGTGGGTGTGCTCACACCCGCCTGATCTGCTTCCTGCTCCGGCCTTGCCCATCACAGAGAGTTCGCCAAGGAGCGCGAGCGGGTGGAGAACCGCCGGGCCTTCCTGAAGCTCCGCCGGCAGCAGCAGATCGAGCGGGAGCTCAACGGGTACCTGGAGTGGATCTTCAAGGCCGGTGAGGACAGGGCTGTGTGGTGCTCCTGGCCTGGCCTCTGCCGGCTCCTTGTCCCCAGCACCCTCCCAGGCTTGAGCTCACCTGGGGCGGGGGCTGCTCTCGGGAGGGCGATTTGTGAGGAGAGCAAGCCAGGCCCTCGTCACAGGGTGCCGTCTGTGGGACCCATCAAGGGGTGTGTCTCGGTAGGAAAAGCTCAGCCATGGGCCCTGCCGGCTTCTGGAAGCGTGAGGGCCGAGAAGGCAGGGTCTCACCTCCTTCCTGCTGTGTTCCTGGGGGACGAGCCCTGCTCAGGGGTGGGCACAGGGGGGCTCTGGCCTGAGGCTGTGTCTCACTCACAGAGGAAGTCATGCTGGCCGAGGAGGACAAGAACGCAGAGGAGAAGTCCCCTCTGGATGGTAGGTGACCGCTGTCAGCACTCCTTGCCTGGCCACAGGGCTTTGGTGGCTGGGTGGGCGGTGACACGCTTGCATGCGACGCATGATGCCCTCTGCTCAGCCAGGTGCCTGCGCGTTGGTCACTTAACACGGTCCTGGGCGGGGCCTTCCCGGAGGCAGGCCCTGGGAGGGTCAGCTGCACGCTCCTGCGGAGCTGCGTGCCGTGCACCAGAGTGGGCATAGCCAGCGGTGGGCTCAGCCTGGGGGTCACAGGAGCCGGTGCTGAGGGCTGTGTTTTCCGGCATGGCAGCGGACAGCTGACACGTGACTGTGTGAGCTTGCAGGTGCGTATGTTACAATGAAACGAAAGTGAAAATCCAGATCCTCAGTCTCGGCATGTTTCAAGTCGTTATAGAAAGTTCTGTTGGACAGCGCCGCTTCTAGAAGCTTGAAAACTGCTGGTTTAATCCAAGCTGTATCTGTCCCCAGGGCTCAGGGAGATGCCCCCAGATTGCTGTAGAAAGACCCCTAGCACAGCCTGGGGCCACGGGGGCAGGGACGGGGGCCAGCACAGCCCTGGTGGCAGGAAGTCTGCTCTCTCTTCACACCTGCTGCTCAGGACAGGGCCAGACGGCATGGCCACGCATGTTGCGGTCTCACCTGGGCCCACACCTGGGGCCTTGAGCAGTCTGTGCTGGCCGCTCTGCAGCCTTGACCTGATTTCTCTGGTCTCACCTGGCCTTGGGGTGTGGGCTGTTGGGGCAGCCGGCTGCAGCCCTGGCCCTGTCCCACATGGAGGTTTCCTGGTCTCCATGGTAGCCAGGCCTTCCCCATGGACATCACCGTGGAGAGAAGGACAAGCAGGGCCCAACCTCAAAATCCCTTGTCCCTTTTGCTCTGAAGACCGAGAGGGGCCCATGGGGGCCAGGCATCGTCCTGCCTCCCCTCGGCCGCAGCTTCAGGAGAGATCTGCAAAGGCTGCCGGTTCCTGGCACGGCCCACAGTGGCACTGCCCCGCCCTGAGGCAGGTCATCTGGAGGCCCGGACTCATGCTGCCTCCTCCCGCCCTTTGTTTAAAGCAGTGTTGAAGAGAGCAGCCACCAAGAAGAGCCGAAATGACCTGATCCACGCGGAGGAGGGGGAGGACCGTTTTGCAGACCTCTGTGCTGTGGGTGAGTCTCTGTGGGCCTGTGGCTGCAGGCGGAGTGTGCACCCCACTCCCT
The DNA here is from genome assembly GCF_949987535.1 of Balaenoptera acutorostrata. Lineage (NCBI taxonomy): Eukaryota > Metazoa > Chordata > Mammalia > Artiodactyla > Balaenopteridae > Balaenoptera > Balaenoptera acutorostrata. The sequence goes on from NC_080069.1 coordinate 125,629,925, forward strand.
CCCTGTCACCTCGGCTTCCCTCCTTCCCTACCGCCCACACCCCCCAAGTAAGCCCGTCCCGTGTGTGTCCCCCCGACAGTGAGAAGTGCAGCACCCTGGTACTGGGGTTTCTGCCTGGGGCCAGCCCTTGGGGTGGGCTGCACGCACAGCTCCTGGGAGTTCCTTTTTGCTCAGGCCTCTCACGCATTCATTTCAGTACACTGCTGGCTGCTGGCTGTTCTTGGCTCTGCCGTCCTGTGTGGACGTGGAGCCCTTGGGCATATCCCCAGGCCGGAGGCTGCGTGTGTCACTGACTCTGCAGGGACCGAAAGTTTCTTGCCATCTCTCTTCTAAGCCCTGTGTATCTCCCATGTTCCTTGGATCTGCTGCCTCTGAGGGCTTGGCTTCATCCCCTGCTTCTCAAACAGTAAAAGGGGAACCTGGTTCTTTTATCTTTTATCGTTTTAGTACCTCCTCTCAGCCTGGTACCGGAAGTCTAGCACCAGAAGTGCCCAGGCCTTTTTGCACTAAATGCCCCGTCATTGTGCATTCTGCGGCAAAGGAGGGCTCAGCCCTGGGTCTCCACCTTCGGCAGTGTGGGAGGGGGGCCAGCGCTTGGCAATGACAGCTTTTCATGACAAGGTTCCAAGTCACATCCAAGGCAGACCTCCTTGCTCTCCAGAGATCCTGAGTGGACTGGAGTTGGAAGAGCTGCTTCCCATTATATTGTTATGTTTATATACAGACCTCTCTAATAAGTCATTTGTGTATTTGTTTATCTGTTTGTTTCCACTTTCCCCTTCTTTGTCCCCAGTAAACACATGTTAATAGCTTGGGGTTTATCCTTCCTTGTTTCTCGATAACACTCATACACTCACGCGCACACACACGAACATATACATGTTGTAGAGTTTTGGGGTCTTTTCATGTTACAGAAATAGTTTCATACAAATTTTTTTCATCAGTGCCTCTTGGAAACCCCTCCCCATCAGTTGGTCTGATTTGAGTTCGCTCTTGTAAGTAGCTGTGTGGTGTTCCGTGGTGTGGATTCACTGTCAGGTAATCGGCTGCCCCCCAAATCCTATAAACATCTGTCCTTCCTCACCAGTGCTTTATGTCCCTCGTGGGATGGGTTCCCAGGAGCAGGGCTGCTGAGGTGAGGGGTGTGTTGGCACCTTCAGGGCTGCCGCCACACTGCTCTCCAGAAGGGCTGTGAATTCACATCCATCAACAGGGCAGGAAGACGTCTGCCCTCGTCCTGCTTGGATGTTGCAGCTACTTTTGACTGTTACCAGTTTGAGGGCAATTGAATGATTATAAAGTGATATTTCAAGGGGACTTTACTTCTCATTTCACTCACTACTAGTGATTTTGAAGCTCTTTTTAAATGTTTGTTTCCCATTAAAATTTAGGTGTTGGTGACTCTTCGTATACTCTGTACATTCTTCTATCGGGTTGTTTGTGTTTGTTCATAAGAGACCAATGTATGTTGTGGATCTGAATTTTGTTAAATTTTTTTTCAAGTTTATCTTGTGAGTGTTATATTTAAATAGTTCCCTCCGTTCCTATTTTACCTAGAGTTTTTATTCTGATTTTGTAAAATGAATTGGAGAGTTAAAAAAAATCTTTTTCTATAGCTTGGAATAATTTAAATAACACCTAAATTTTCTATTCTTTAAAGGTGAGATAAAAATGTGAACCCATCTAGTTAAAAAATGAAAATAACTTGGACCAGTTTTATAAATTATATTTTGTTAGGAAATCTTCCATTTTGTGGCCTTTTCTAACTTGTTTCTATAGAGCTGCATGTAGAGTTCTCTTATATTCTTTTCATCTCTTCTGTATTCAGTCATTTGCTGGTCCATTCACTCAACAGATATTTACTAAGTGCCCAGATGTGCTGGGAAGTGCCTGAGGCACTGGGCTATGGCACTAAGCAAGGTGCAGAAGCCTTTCATTTTTTGGAGTTTCCATTCCGGTGCTAGGTGTGAAAAAGAAAAAAAGTAGAGGAGGGGGCTTGAAGGGTCTGGGGGGTGTTGGAATTTTAAACAGAGTGGCCGCAGATGGCCTCGGGAAAGGTCGCCTTTGAGTAAAAAGCTGAAGGAAGTGAGCAAGCCAGCTCACCTGGAGACAGAGAATCCCCACGACAGGTGAGAGGACCCTGAGGCAGGAGAGTCCAGGAGGCCGGTGTGGCTGGAGCCAAGTGGAGGGGGCTGGGTGTGGGGGTGGGGGTGCGGGGGCAGCAGGAGAGGAAATGACCGGGTCAGGGGACTCTGGCTGCCAGGGTGGTCTTCAGAGGGGAGGCAGCATCTGGCTCCTGCGGGGCCCTGAGGACAGACTGACGTGCAGAGAGGGCAGGAGCAGGACCAGGTCAGAGGCCGCTATGAAGACCCCGCGGCTGGTGGCAGCCATGGGGGTGGTAAGTGGTTGGATTCTAGATCTATTTTGAGGACAAGCCCACAGGATTTGCTGACCAGTCGGACGTGGGTGTGAGAGAAAGAGAGAGACATCAAGCACAGCTCTGCAGGAAGTGTCCAGAGTAGCCCTCCCTGGGAGGAGGGGATCTGGGACATGTGCGTTCTGGGGGATGATGTCCGGAATTTGGTTCAGAGGTGCTGAGTTTGAGACGCATGTTGGAGATGCAGTGGGGTGTCAGGTGGGTGCTTTATGTGTTGGGCTCTGGCATTCAGGCTGCAGAGGCTATTTAAAGCTCTGAGACTGACTAGAGTGTGTTGAGTTTGGTTTTGCTTTTTTCCAGTTGTTAGTATGTTTACCTTTGCTTTCTATTTTCTGAATTAGGATCATATGAGGTTAGTCTGTATTAATGATCATTTAAAATAACCAGATTGTAGATTTCCTTTCTTCTACTTTTTGTTTTCAATTTTATTATTGTTATTTTTAATCTTTATTAGGTTTATCTTTTTACATTATTTTTATTTATTTTATTATTATTTTTCTAACTTCTGAAAATGTGTAACTTGTTCTTTTTTCTTCTTTAACAGCAAAAGCAGTTAAGGCTGCATATTTTCCTCTGTACACAGCTTTGCTGTGAAGTCCCCCTCTGTACTGGTTTCCAGATAACAATTTCTTTACTTTCCTCTTGAGGCAAAGGTTATCTGCGAGTGTGCTTCTTAATTTATAAGTAGCAAGATACTTTGATCATGTTTTTATTATATCTAATTTTATCAGATAATGGTTGGGAAATGTGGCCAGTAAATCTCTAAGTTTAGAAATTTTCAAACTCTAAGTTCATGACTGATTTTAAAAAGTTTCACTGACGGAAAGTGTATGCTCTGTTTTGGAGAGTTGTCAGGTTGTATGGGTATCTCTTAAAATCAAGTTCATTGATTGTGTTCTCCAGTTCTTTAGGTCTTTGCGTTTTATCACTAGATCTGTTCAGTTCTGAAAGACGTGTTTTGAACATTGCCACTTCATTTTTTTTTTTATTAATAAGTTTCTGTTGTATTTTTTTTTCTTAAAATTGTGTGTGTGTGTGGTAGGAACACATCATGAGATCCATCCTCTCCAATTCCAAGTGTACAATGGATCACCGTTGACGGCAGGTGCTGTGCTGCTGGGCAGCAGGTCTTCAGGGCTTGTTCATCCTGCTTAACTGAAACTCTGGGCCTGTTCATCACAGCTCGCCATCCCCGCCCAGCAGCCCCTGGTCACCACCGTCCCGGTCTTTGGTTTTATGAATTTCATTATTTTAGATACCTCATGCGCGTGTAATCAGTCATGAAGTATTTGTCTTTCTGAAGGTAGCTTGTTTCACTTAGCATGATATCCTCAAGGTCCATCCGTGCTGGTGCATGTTGCAGAATTTCCTTCTTTTTTAAGGCTGAGTAGTATTCTGTGGTATGTATAGACCACATTTTCTCTATCCATTCATCTGTCAGTGGACGCTTAGGTTGTTTCCACATCTTATCTATTGTGAATAGTGCTGCAGAGAACATGGAGAACTCAGATCTCGTCAAGATTCTGATTTCAGTTATTTTGGAGATCTCTCTCTCTCTCTCTCTCTTTCCAGTAGTAGGATTGCTGGATCATCAGGTAGTTTTATTTTTAACTTTTTTGAGGACCCTCCATACTGTTCTCCACAGCGGCTACACGAGTTTGCATTCCCACCAACAGTGCACGAGGGTTGCAATTTCTCCACATCCTCGCCAACACTTGTCTTTTGTCTTTTTTGGAAATAGCCATCCTGACAAGTGTGAGGTGATAAATCGTTATGGTTTTGATTTGCATTTCCTTGATGCTTCCTCCTGTATTTCTCATGGCTTTTGTTTATGTATTTAGCCACTATATTCTTTGGTAGATGTGGAGTTTATGACTGTTACATCTTCTTTGTAAATTATGCTTTTCATCATCACACAATACCTTCTTTATCCGTTTAGTTCCTCCACTGGACAGTTCCTTGTCTGACAGCAAATGTCATACTTTCTGTTACTACCATTGGTTTTGGTTTTTAGCTTGCATTGCTTGGTATCTTTGCTTTCCCTTTCATTTTCAACTCTTCTTTATCATTTTAAGCATTTTAAGTGTTCTTCTTACATGCAGTATTTAGCTGGGTTTTGCTTTTTTTTTTTTTTTAACCCAGTCTTACGGTCTCTGTCCCTAATGGAGGGATCCAGTCTGTCTCTGTTCAGTGTAAGGGCTGACATCCGTGACTTTTTCCTTCCTCATTCCTTCACATTTGGTATCGATATTTCATACGGTGGTCTGTTTTCCCCAGCTTTGCTGCTTTGATCAGGTTACTGTTTATCACCCTCTCCTCCTTTGCTGATTTCCGGTCCACAAATGGTTACCTTCCCTTCCCTGCTCCCAGAATTAGAAACATTTTCTTTACTATTTTAGCGTATTCCTCTACCCTCTTTACCACCAAGATGCATTATTTCCATAACCAAATCGCCCTATTTCCCATCTCTCCGCCCTTAGCCCCAACCCAATAAGATATGACCTTTGCAGTATTTCCCCTCCTCGCTCCCCACTCCTGGTTTGAGTTGTTTGGGGGATTTAGTTCTTGGCTGTTGTTAGTCCCTGTGTTTGCCCCGGGCGCAGAAATCCTGACTTAGCCTTTCCATCACACGCACGGTCATGTAGAGGTTCTCACCTTGCAGTCGCTGCTCACCACACAGCGGTTTGCTTTGTCTCAGCTCTGCTCTGTCATTCCTTATTGTCCCCCTTAGACGGGTGTGTAGGTGGGGGACTGGCTTCCAGTCATACTCAGGTGTCCTCCGTGGTTCTCAGGACGAGAAAACTTTTGCTGCTGTGGTCATTGTCTCTTGTTCTGTGGGTGTCACTGCCCTGTCCTCTCGTTTCCTGGCTGCAGACAAGGTCTCGCCTGTAACTCCCTTTGCCTGGAGTCAGGAACCCAGTGGGCCTCAGCCTGCAGGCTCAGGTCTTCCTACATGAGGGATGTTTTCTCCCATTTGTTCAGTTACTCAATCTCCTTTCCTTGTTCCTTTTAGTCCTGGAGTCCCTGTTACTTCATGTGTATCTTACTTTGCTCCTTTGTGTCTCTCCTCCTTTTCCTCATGATTTCTTCCTCCTTACGTTTCCTGTGTTTATTTAAGATTGCTTTGCTGCATTTTTGAGGCTACTAGTTTGGGGTTTTTAAGAGTGAACTTCTTTCCTTTCAGCTGCTGAATGATATTGGGAGGGAATTTTATTTTCTCGCTCAGTTTTATTTTGATTGGTTTGGTGCTGTGCCAGATCCTGGGACCCTGTAGACTTTCCCCCGTGGCCCTGGCAGAGCCCAGGCGTCTCCTTGCGCTCAGGGGCCCTCAGGCTTGGCAGCCGTTGGTTCCCACGTGTCTGGACGTGGGGCCTGGCACCTCCTGGGTGCTCCCCCTCCCCGCTCCCTGCTGGCTGCTGGTTGGGGCCCGGTGGGCTGGCCTGCATGGTTTCCTTTAACCCCGAGACCCTGTGAGGCACGTGTGACCCTGGACCTGTTTCCAGTAGGGACTCTCTAGCCGCGAGGGTGTACCAGCCACGTGCCTGGTGGGCAGACAGGGTTCACATCCACATGCCTGGCGTTCAGCCCACGTCACTTCCGCCCCCCAGGCCCACAGAGGCAGCCACTAAGCCGGAAGGGGACTTGCACTTCCTGCCTGTCACCTGTGATCTGTGACCTGTGACCTGTGACCTGGCAGGCCGTGGCCACCCTGTGTTTCTGTGCCCCGCTCAGGGCGGTTCTTGAAGGGTGGGCGCTAAGCAGGACTGGCGTGGGCGTTATACTGACTAACGAGCCCCTGTCTGGGCACAGTGCGAAGACACCCAAGTGTTTGTGGGCGCCCGCCTCGTCCTAACCAGTGCCCAATTCTGTTGTCATTCAGAGTCCATTCCATTCTCCGTTGCCCCCTAGCTTGAAGATATGTATTTTTCTTGAAATAAGCCTTTTCATCATAAAGAATATATGCCGATTAAGTTAAACCTGAGAACTGCACAAAGCCAAAAAGAAGCCCCGATGTCTCATGTTTTCCCCACCCAAAGCTATGATTCTGGATGTGACGTATTTTCACTTGCACTGTGAACTGGCTTGAGCACAGTAAAAGAGAGCTGACGTGAGCACACAGGAGCTGCTTGCTGGGACCCAGGCCCGGAACGCCCTGGGGCCCCAAGGTCCCGGCGGACGTGGCCAGGCAGCTATGCGAGGGCAGCAGCCCTGAGGCCCTTCTCGTGGCCAGGCTTGGCTGGCCTCACGGGGCTTGTCCAGCAGGGATCTCTGTGGAGAATGTGCTTCTTGTCTCCCCGGCCATGGGTATGCACAAAGTGGTTTGCTTGAGTCAAGTGTTCTCTTGACCTCCCTTCCCAGCGCGGGCCTGTGTGTGTTCACAGGTGTGTGCCTGTGTGAATCCGAGTGTGTCTCTGGGGGGTTTGGTCAGTGTCCGGGTACGCTGTGTAGCACATGTGTGTGACTCTGTTTCTCAATGGCTGTGTCTGGGGTTTCTGAGCATGGGGGTTCATGGGGTGGGTCCGTGATGGCTCTGCCTGTGTGGGGGTTTCTCCTCGTCTTGTCTGTACTGGGTGCCTGTCTTCCTTCTGTGCCCCACGGCTGCCTTTGAGGAGGGAGCAGGTGTGTCTGGCTGTGGCCTTGGCATTTTGCAACCCTTGGCAAGGCTGGCCAAGAGGTTTCGTTGAATGAGCCAGCCCTGAATAATCGGCATTGGCTGCTGTCTGGCCGTGGATTGGGAGGCTGTGTCCCGGCATAGCCAGAGGCTGTGATGGAGCAGTGTCTTCCGTGGGTGTGGGTGGGGTGTGGCATCTAGAGCGCCAGGAACTCCCCGTTAGGGCCCTGCACGCCCCGCCCACCACAAGGGCTGACTGATGGGTGCTCCTCGGGACGGCTCCTCCTGTGTCTTGGGCACAGCGTCTCCCTGCCCGATGCAGCTGCTCAGCTTGTGGACAGGTCTCTCCAGAGGCCTCGGCCCGTCTTCATATAGTGACTCCAAGAAAACACCAGCCTGATAATGCTCTTGTTGTGCTGTTGAGAGTCTGGATGTGGACACGCACACAAACCTGTGCAAATGCGCCCACCATCACGGAACACACACTCACACTCTTCTTCCCCAGGGACTGACGGCCAGGCCAGGTGTTCAGAGCCAGCTGGGTTTGAACACTCGGAGGCACTCAGACCTTCCAAGCACCGACAAAGTCTGCTCGCTCGTTTGTCAAGTGGCGCGAGGGGTTGGGTGGTGCAGAGGGTGGCCCTGTCCCCCCAGAGCTCAGTGTGGCCTGGGGGTTGGGCACGGAACAGGCCGACAGGCCGACACAGTGCAGCTGTATAAGGGTGCGATTGTTGGGGGGCTGGAGACCTGTTAGCTGGAGCCTAAAGAAGGGCGGTATTGATGCCGGGACGTGGAGCTGAGAAGGAGCCAGTGAGGGAAGCGCTTCTCGGTGGGGGCAGAGCAGAGGTGCCGCAGGCATGGAAATGAGGGAAGGCAGTGGGTTTGGCGGGTGAGTCGGGGCAGAGGAGCAGCTTCCTTGGCAAACTTTCTGGAGACTGAGTTTTGGGGGCTCTGTGGACCACACTTAGCTCTGCAGACGGGCCAGCTGCAAAGGAGCTTGGCTGTGTTCCAGTAAAACTCCTTGAAAAGCAGGCGGTCTATGGCTGCTGACCCCTGAGCTACAGAGGGAGTGAGGGCCAGAAGCAGCAGGACTCCCCAGGCCGCACGGAGGAGTTGGAATGGCCTGGGAGCATCAGGGCTGCCCTCCTGGAAGGTGGCCGGGGGTGCTGGGGACCAGAGGCCGGTTCCAATCCCGGTCTCGCAGCCAGAGCCCAGCAGCCATGGAGACCGCCAAGGCTCTGGGTTCCCTCATTTGTGAAGCGGGGGTGGGCTCAGGACCCACTGCAGGGGACACGGGTCATTAGCACAATGTCGGTAGTGGGTCTGACACACTTGGTGCCTGTGATGGAAACTGGGGCCTCGAGCTGGGCCAGGGCTGGGGGCAAGCATCCTTGTGGGGTGGGGGAAGCATGTCCTCGAGGATGCATCCGCGGGGCTCACAGCGGCGGAGGGCGAGCGTGTCCTGGGGCCCACCTGTCCCCCACGTCCTCAGTGAGCCCCTGTTCCCGCAGGGTCCCCCTTTGCCCGAGCCAGCCTCAAGAGCGGGAAGACGGAGAGCTCGTCGTACTTCCGCAGGAAGGAGAAGATGTTCCGGTTCTTCATCCGGCGTCTGGTGAAGGCGCAGAGCTTCTACTGGGTGGTGCTGTGCGTGGTGGCCCTGAACACGCTGTGCGTGGCCATGGTGCATTACAACCAGCCCCAGCGGCTCACCACGGCGCTGTGTACGTAGCTGGGCCCGGCCCCGCCCCTGCCTCCGGCCCCGCCCCCCCTCCGCCAACCTCTTCTGAACCGCTTCCGGTCCACAACCTGTTGCTTTGGGATGCCCTGGGCAGGACCCCTGCGCTGACTGAAGTGCTCCAGGGGCCTCTGCTGGGGGCCTGGCTGTGCCCCAGGCCTGGGCTCCCCATCCCAGGGCTCCCCAACAACCTGGGCCCGGCTTCCAGGGAGCCTGGCTGATCTAGTTAGACCCCCGTCCATCAGGGTAGTGGGAAATGAGTGAGGGGTCTGGGGCACCGGGGTCATGTGTCCTCCCCCATAAGGGCTTTAGACCCAGGGAATGAGGGACCCATCTGCCCTGGATTCCTGAGGAGAAAGAGTCCTGGCTCCCAGGGATCTCCCAGGGCTCTTCTGGTTGTTTCTGTTTTTCTTCTTGGTTGGTTGAATGTGGGTGTGTCCATGACCAGGGATGCCCTGCAAGCCTGTGTCCATGAGCTTCAGGCCAGGCCAGGGGCTCTGGGTCATGACCTGTCCGGCCCTGGCTACAGTTCCAAGGAGGCAAAGAGCTGAGGTCCCTCCCCAGGGACCAGGCTGACCCTTTGCACCCAAGGGCCCTGCAGGGCACATGCAACTGAAGGTCTTGCTTTGTTGTCTTGCCTCACAAGAGCTCCAAAGACACTGCACGAATGACTTCTGTCCTGCGGTCAGTGCTCCCTCCTTCCCCTTCCCCAGGGTCAGCCGCCTTCACCCTGCTCGTGTCTGTGGCTGATCTGGAAACAGCCTGTTCTGGGTTCCCACAAGCGCCTCCCTCTCTGCTCGGAACCCTGCGCGCCTGCAGTCACCTAGGTGGCCAAGAGAGCCATTCTCCAGAGAAGAACCCTCCTGGCTCCCAGTTCTGGCCCCTGACGGGCCAGCCACACTGAGCCTGGGCAGCTCCAACTGGGAGCCTGGGAAGCTGCTGAAGGGTTCTTGTGGGCCGTGGACAGACGGCTCCACAGGCCACTTGGAAGTGTGGGTGGGGAGGCCTGTGTTGGGGGTGGGACTCCAGGCTACTGTTTCCCAAACTTCGATTGAAATCTTTGCTGGTATAATGGGAAAGGGCAAAGAGAAAGGAGAAGCAAGAGGGGCCCAGGGAGCTTCTAGCAGACAGGCTGGCTCCCCGGGAGAGGGCGGGTTACGGAACAGAGTGTGCACGTTGAACTGGTGCCCTGGCCCCTGAATCATGTGTCCTGGGCCCGTGGTTTGGGACCGAATTCAGTGTCTGCCTTGAGTCCTCAGGCTGCAGGCTCCGCGCCCTCGGGGGCTGGGTAGGGCGCGGGGAGACAGGGCTTCCTCCTAACTCGGCCAATGGCACGGCTGCTCCCTGGGGCCTCCTAACCAGGCCTTTTCTTCCCTCGGAAGAAGCCGGTGGTGCACAGTCAGTCCTGTGGTTACTCCTTGTTTCCCGGGGGTTTGCCAGCTGAGTGGGCTGGGGGTGAGCCGCATGGCCTGGTCGCTTGTCTGACGTGCAGGAGCGCGAGGCTGGAAGTGTCCGGGTGCTGGGCCAGGCCGCAGGTATCCCTGCGGGGAATCTGCCCCCTCACTGCCTTGCCTCCTCTGTGGTTTCCCGGAAACGCCTGAGTTCATCAGCATTCCCCGGGGAAAATGGCTGGAGGGAGGGGTGGGTCTGTGCTGGCTCTGGATACCTCTGCTCAGTGCCCGTGACAGCTGGGCTGGAGCTGAGACAGGCTGACCCAGCAAGGGAGGGCAGGCCTTGCAGGAGGCAGACGCAGAGGTGGGGACTCCCCTTCCGGACCAGCTTCATCAGAGCTCGCCATGGGACTCTTGCCTGAAGCTGGCCGCCCTGCAGAGAGCGGGTACTGTGCACCTCACTGTCTGCCCACCAAGCACACCGCTCCCAATGCACTCAGGACCCCGAGACTGAGGCTTGGATGGTGAAGCAGGGATGGGAGTGGATGCTGTCACCCCGTGAACCCCCAGGCCTCACGGGACAGACCTGGCCACCCTCCCCTCTGTCCCTCTGTTCCCACGGCATGCTGTCCTCCTGTTATAATGCAAACACCGTTTAACTTACCTGCTCTGCTCCCCTCGCCTGTGAGCTCCTGGGGAGAGGGGTCAGCTGTCTCCCGGGCCAGCTCAGAGGAGCGCCGGTGCCTGCTAGTTGAAGGAATGAATGCGTGAACACCCTTTCTTGGCCTCTGAGGGGAGGCTGAGCACGTGAAGTTGAGGGTCTCCTCCTTGGGAGAGAGAAGGAGCCGGCAGGGTGCTGGGGGCTCTGCTCCAGGTGTCCCCTTTCTCCGAAAGCTTCCCCTTCGGCAGCTCCTGAGCTCGTTCATGCAAAGGGCTCCCGCTTTGGTCTCCTGGGGAGCAACATGGACACCCAGGCAGTGTCAGCTGCAAGGTCTGCCCTGTGGGTGGCTGGGGTGCCCATCTCCGTGGTCTCTCCTCCCAGGACCTGAGCTCCTCTCGTGGGGTCCTGAGGGGCAGGGGCCACGGGGCTTGTGTTCCGACTGGGCTCAGGCACAGACTTCCTGCAGTTTCTCCGGGAGGGCTGCTTTGCCGTCTCATCACTCGTCCCGTGCTCGGCTCGGGTGCCCTGCTGTGTTTTGACTGGTTTCAGAGGCCAGGCAGGAGCTGGCTGTCCACGTACTCCGGTCCCCTACCCGAGACCTTCCAGGGCCGTATGGACCGTCATGTGTGTGTCTGTGAGGCACGGTGCCCAGCGGGCAGTGGAACTGATGTCTCTGCTCGTTCAGGGTCTCGGCTGCCGCAGACCTGCCCAGTGAGGCCGCTGCGTCTATGCGGCACTTGGTGGAGAGCCGTGGGGGGAGTAGCTTTCGGGGTGCACAGGGAGGGCAGGAGGTGTGTGGCCCCCTCTTCTACCATCTGTTTTAGCGTGAGCTGCTTGAGGTCCAGTCTCCCAACCAGCCTGGATGCCAGAGGCCCTGGGGAGGCTGCGTGGGCAACTGCCTGGTGACTGGACCCCTCGGTCCCTGGCCCTGCGTGGCGGGCTCTGCCCTTGGTGCTGAGCTGCTTCCCTGGCTCCTGTGCCCTGGGCTCACTGTCTGAAATGATGGGTGGATTCCAGCTTTGGGAGAGGGATCAGAGACGGTGGCCTTGCTCTGACGTCCGGGATGCCTGGTCTGGCAGCCGTCAGCGGCTGGGCTCGGCTGCGTCTCCTGCGGTCTGTGGCCTCGCACAGCTTTTGCGCTGTTTCTTCTTGCTCTGACCCTGTCTTCTGCTCAGGCTGGGTTAGGGGTAGCGTCTGTGTGCGCTGAGTTCGCAGCAGGCCCAGTGCAGCCTCCCTTAGTCCTGCCAGCCGGGTCAGCACTGCCGTGGCGGGGTCCCTGGGCTGAGGCAGGCCCTGCTCACCACTGCTGCCTGCCCGGCCCAGCCTGCGGGAAGCTGAAGGCACCCCACTCACAGGGGTCTCTGTATGACTCCCCAAGGCCCCCAGCAAGCATGGGTGCCTCCTGGGAGACTCGTACTGCGGGGGCCTGGGGGTGTCAGGTGGTAGGGACACTCGCCTTTAGTGGGGCGAGCCTGCAAGCACGGTGCTGCTGTGAGGCCAAGGGGCTCAGGAGGTCCTCGCAGAGGGACGGGGGTCCTGGCCGGGAGGCTGAGGGATTCCAGCTGCTGTGCATGGAGCACGGAATGAGACTGAAGGCAGGACAGGCTCAAGGCCGTCCAGCTTTTCCACGGGGCGTGGGCGCCCTCTGCCTGACGCCTAGGTCCTCCTCGGGGGATTTGGGCCCTTGACCCAGAGCTCCCTCTTGAGCCCAGTCCCGGGAGGCTGCGTCTGCGTCCCACGGCACCGGGCGCTCAGCTTTCAAGCTGCGAGGAGCACTGCTCTGCGACACTTCCTGTCTGGTCGCGGGCTGTTCTGTCCTGGGCTGAGGTTGGAGCTCAGGGGCCACCGACCAGGCCTGGAAGCCCCACCCTGGGTCGGCCCGGAGGCCTGGTGTCCTCCTGTCTGGGCTGGAGCCGGGTGGGAGGAGGACGCGAGCTAATCCCCCTCTTCTCCGACTTCTCCTAGACTTTGCAGAGTTTGTTTTCCTGGGTCTCTTCCTCACAGAGATGTCCCTGAAGATGTACGGCCTGGGGCCCAGGAGCTACTTCCGATCCTCCTTCAACTGCTTCGATTTCGGGGTGAGTGAGCCGCCTCGTCAGGGACGCCTGCTGGGGGTCCAGACGGGTCCGCGGTGTCCTGGCCGGAGAGCGATGCCGTACCCGGTGTGAGCTGGGCCTGTGGAGCAGAGCCGGGCGGCTGGGGCACTGTATCCCCTGTGGGTCAGAAAAGCTGCTGGCAGGCCGGGGAGGCCTGTCCCGGTCAGGCCCTGACTGGTGCGGGTGCTGGCCGTGGGCAGCCTCCTTCCCTCCCCGGCCCTGTCTGTAGAGTCTCAAGACCAGCTCAAGGCTCTGTGGCCTCCTCCGCGCCTGGTATGCGATCTTCTCAATGTCTGCTGTCCCGTGGAGGCTCAGGGGGGCTGGGGTCCTGACCCCCATCTTTCCTGCGGGTCTGGTCCTGGGCACACGCAGCAGCGCTTCCTGGGGAGGCCGGAGGGCAGCAGTGGGCCTGGGTCCCTTCACCAGCCCCTGCAGGTGAGGGAGGCCTGGGAGGCAGGTGTTTCTGAGGCTCACCGTGGACGAGCACAGGGCTGGGGCAGCGAAGAGTCCCCTTCCCTGGGCCCCACAGACCATGCAGGATGCCTCCTGTGTTGAGCCCGGAGCCTGGGGATGGGGCGCTGTTGACACCTGCCCAGAGGCTGAGTTCTGACCTGGTGGAGGCTCTGAGTGAGAAGCGGCCGGGCCACAGCCCGAGGAGGCCTTGCACCTCTTCAGACTTCTCAGTAGCCAGGGAGGAGGCCGGACCTAGGTTGAAGGAAAGCTTCGACTTGGGATGCAGTTTAACTTTACCTTTTCCTGTCTGCGCTGCAGTGCAGCTGACAGACAGTGTCTACGACTTTGTCAGATCTTCAGGACGACTCACTTCATACATGAATAACTGGAGGCGTTGTGTGACGGGCCCAGGACTGCCCGGCTAGCGTGCGGGGGAGTCAGCGCTGGAGCCCGGGGCGGGCGTTGCACACCCGCCATGCTGCCTGAGCTCTGGGCGGGGGAAGGCAGTGGCGGCCCAGGTGCTCTCTGGGGCGTGTGGGCACCTGCGATTTTCACAGATGGTCGGGGGGAAGCCAACGCTTCTGCCCCTTTGCCTTCCTGGTTACAAAGAAAGCTGTGGTGCGCACAGGCAGAGGGGACCCACAGGGGAGGAGACTTCAGAGTGGCGGTGTCTGGGAACCAGCTAGGCCCCAGGGCAGGGGAATAATTTGCACACAAGCCAACAAATTTTTCCAAAACTTAGCAGCTTAAAACAAGCATCTGTTATCTCACAGATTCTAAGGGTCAGGAATCCAGGCGTGGCTTTACAGGGTACCAGTGGCCCGGGATCTCTCACGCGTTTACAGCCCAGCCGAGGCCGGGGACGCAGTCATCCCAAGGCTTGATTAGGACCGGAGGGTTCCTCGGGGTTGTTCAGGCTCGTCACAGGCTGTTGACAGGACTCGCTCGTGGTTGGTGACCGGCCTCACTTCCCGGTCCCGTGGCCTCTCCACAGGCTGCTTGCGTGTCCTCACTGTGTGGCAGCTCGTGATGCGAGTACCTGAGAGGCTGCAGAAACCAGTCTCAGGAGAGACAGCAGTCAGCCTTGCTATTGTATTAACATTTGTCAGGAGGGAGTCGCCGGGCCCGCCCGCTTTTCATGGGGAGAATGTTACCCAGGGATGCGAACACCAGGAGGCAGGGGTCCTTCGGGGCCGTCCGGAGGCTGACTACCACAGTCCCCTGTGATCCAGATTCTTCCCAGTGTAAGATACACTCACCTCCACTCCCAGTTCCCAGACGCACCCCATCACAGCATCAGCTCAGCGCCCCGAATCTCGTCATCCAAATCGGACCCAGGTCTGGCTGAGGCTCGTACAGTTTCTTTCGATCTTAGAGCCGTGAACTGAGAGAGACAAGCTATCCACCCCCGCACCCAGCATACAGCGGTGGGATGGGCAGGGGTAGCTGCTTCAGACCTTCCCGTTCAAAACAGGGCTAGTGGGATGCACAGGAGGGCCGGCTGGAGTCCAGCCGGCCAGCAGGCAAGTGTTGGGAAAGCCCTGATTCGTTCTGGGGCCTGGGAGCCCTCGGGCTCTTGGTTTTACCCTGAGTCCCCTTTCCTTTTTGTGAAAAGTAGTAAACGTTTTCAGCTGAGGTTTTCTTGGCCTGCTTCCTACTTAGTAGAATTTTGGGAATCCAAAGGCCTCATTTTGGTTTTTGCATTTCAACCCAAGCTGGTGGTATTTTTGTGCATGTAAGCCTTTTAAGAGCATTGTGGGTGTGTTGTGAGTCTTCCCAGAGTTCACTCCATCGGACGGAAGCCGTGCCCACAGCTCTCTTAGAGATGAGCCCTTCTCGGACTGAGCTGCTGCTGAGATGACCAAGGTCAACACCCTTCCACGTCCTGGAGGACTTACTGCTTCGTGAGGCCCATTTGCGAGGCTCACCCTACATCCCTTGAAGGGCCGGAAAGCGGCTGAATATGCTCTGAGGCCCCGCCTTTGATCTTTTGGGATCTTCCATACCAGCCCCCGTCGTGCCCTTGGCTTCATTTTTAGGCCATGCCATTTCTTAACGTTGGCCTCATTTGGTCTCTGGAGAGGCTGAGCATTTCCCAAACTAGCGAGTTGGGGCTTCTCTTTACTTAGCAGCGCTTTGCTCAGCTCCCGCCCTCCTCTCGCCTCTGACCGCGAGCGGCAGGAGGCCACAGGCAGCACCACTGCTCTCTGCTTGGACGGCGTCCCCTCCGCCAGAGCTCCCGCTCAGGAGGCACGTCTCCCACTGTCCCTGCGGCTGCCCGGTGGCTCTCTGCCCGCTCCCTTCCTTAGTCTCCTATGACTCCTCACTCTCCTGCAGACCTTTTGGGCGGCATCTTCAGAGTCCAGAACCCCCGGAAGAGTGGGTTCAGGGTGCATCAGGCCTTCACGGATGCGCTGCTTGGTGCCGCTGCCTGACTCCAAAGCCGCCCCCGCACCTGGGGCTCTTAGTTCAGCAGCACGGCACTCCTGCTTCCGGAGTCGGTATCGGTGTTTTCTTTCTGGGTAACAAGTTACTCCAGGACTTAGTGGCTTAAAGCAGCAAATGTTCGTCCTCTCATTCCGGTGGGGGCGCCGTCAGGCTGTGACTCGGCGGGTCCCTCACGAGGTTCAGTCCTCGCAGGCTCCGCTGGCTGGAGAGCTCCCTTCCAAGCTTGTGCTCGTGGCTGCTGACAGACCTCAGGAAGTCATCCTCCAGCCTCACTCCGGGGGCTGCTGGCAGCCTCGGGCCTGGTCACGTGGGCCTCCGCACAGGCTGCCCGAGCGTCCTCACAACCCGGCAGCCGTGGCCGAGGGCACAAGGGCCGAAGCCTCAGTCTTCTCGTGACTGTTCTCCGAGGTGCCAGCCCGTCACGTTCGTTGTGTTCTGTTTGCTACAAGTGGGTCACTAGGTCCAGCCCACCCTCCAGGGGACAGGGCTGTACAAGGGGGTGAACCCGAAGCAGTGGGGATCGTGGGGGCCGTCTTGAGAGGCCACCTGCATTGTGACCCAATGCGAGCAAATTTTGAGGATCAATGGAGAATAGGAGACATGTTGGAAGAGTGACAGTGAGAAGAAAGTAGATTTAGAAAACAATAGTCTTCAGCCCTGGGCACGATCTGGGTGCTGTGTGATGCTGAGACAAATTGGTGGTGATTGTCGGGGGACCAAGGACAGACGCGACAAGCTCGTCCCATTTGCTGCCCTGCTAGGGTCGTGGTGGGTGCAGCAGCTGTGGGCAGGTCTGAACTCCTCTGAACGATGTGCTTGCGTCCAGGGCGGGGAAACGTGCAGTGGAAGGTTGTGCGTTTGGGGCGATGCGGAGCTGGTGCAGCCAGCAGAGCAGACACGCAGGGTTGTGGACCAGTGCTAACCCGCAGGGGCCGCTGCCCTGGCACAGTCACTGTTTGTCAGGCTTGGTGAGGATGTTGGTGTCGAGCTGATCATGTTTACAGTTGGTACGAAAAGGGGGGAAGTGACCGAAACCTTGGGTGATGTGTGAGCCAAGCGAAGCCAAAGGGAATTTAAGAGACTGATGTTCGGCAGTGGAGTTCTCCGCGCCAGCTGCAGAAGCCCGCTTAGAAGGAGTGGGCATCAGCCACGCGCACGAAGAGCACACGAGCGCCGACCGCAAGCCCGCGTGTGCCCTGTGAGGTGCAGTGGCCAGGGAGGGAGTCCTGTCGGGGTGCCGCGGGGTGAGGCGTCCGCTGTGCTTCAGCCCTGCTGCCCTGGCCTTTCTGAGTCCCTCACGCGAGACACATGCTGAGGAGTGGCTGGAAGGAGGGGCAGGCCTCTTGCCCGCGAGTCCCGGTCCACCAACGTGGACGGCGCCCGGGATGACTGTTGGTGAAACGAGGGGCGGGCTTGCCCCCATCTGTCCTTGGTGGTACTTGCTGGCTCCCGCTATTCGGAAGAAGACAAGATGCAGTTATGAACTGGAACATCTCAGAGGTGGCAGGACCAGAAAGGGGATGTTACAAGGTCTGTGTGAGAGCAGCCTAACAGTCAAAGCTGTCGAGGCGGTTTGCCGGCCCCAGAGGGGTCACCGGGCTGTGAGGAAGCACAGGGGAGGCGTCAGACGAGGAGGCTTTAAGATCTGCCAGGAGAGCTGCAGGCCCAACTCGCTCGTGTTCTGTGTCCTCCTGGTGTATCTGGGTGGGGGAAGGACGGACACCGTCTGCAGCTCCTGGGGGCTGCAGGGGCTCAGTGTGAGGCCTGGGCCTCATGTTGCCTTCTGTGGCTTGAGCTGCGGACGGGGTGGGCGGGGCAGATGCTGACGGAGAGAAGCAGCCGCGCACGCGCCCCAGGCTGACCCCGTCTCCGTTGCAGGTCATCGTGGGGAGCATCTTCGAAGTGGTCTGGGCGGCCATCAAGCCAGGAACCTCCTTTGGGATCAGTGTGCTGCGGGCACTCCGGCTGCTGAGAATCTTCAAAGTCACGAAGTATGTCATCCGTGCGCTTTGGGGGGCGGGGGCGCAGGCAGTGTGGGAGCCAAGCCAACACAGGTGCCGCTCCTGGGGACGTGTGGCATAGGTCTTGCCCTCAGCTGCCTGGAATCTCTTTCTGTGGGTTATAACTGGTTAAAAACAGAAGACAGTCACAAAGCAGCCCATGCAAGCGAGGGCCGCAGCCCAGCAGGACTTCGCGTCGGCCCCGGGAGCCCGTCTACCTGCAGCGCCATTTGCAGCCTCCGCGCTGCCCCAGCACTTCTGGTTCTCTCGTTAGCTCGTTCCCCACAGTTTCACCCTGTCTCCTCTCTTGAAATCAGCAAGCCCACCTTTCAACCTCAAAGGATGACTCTGCTCCAGAGTTAATGGAGAAAACACAGGTTATCAGATGGATGTTTTGCCATCTTCCCGCCCCTAAGTCTGCTCACCTACCCTGCAGCCCTGCTCCCGTCCTGGTCCCGACGGGACCCTGACCTTCAGACCTGATCTCCCAGGCCTGCCTTTTCCACTCGAGGCCGACGCTGCCTGGCCTGTCCTCGGTGACAGGACGGGGCCCTGACCGTGTGTTCAGTTTCATCCCACTTGGCTCTTCACAGCCCTGGAAGCAGGTCTCTCCCTTTTGCCCACAAGGAGGCTGAGGCCCAGGCCAGAATGTGACGCAGGCCAGACCTCCCCGCTCTCTGCCAGAGCGGCAGCGCCGGGAAGGGGGGCCACCCTCGTCCGCAGCTGTCTCGGCAGCGGCAGAGCTGCCCGCACCCAACGGCCATGGCCGTAGGACTCCACAGCGGTACCCGAGCCTCCCCGAGGCTCTGAGGCGCCCACCCCACGAGCGGCTGGAGCGCGTGGCCACACGTGCCTGGCACCGGCCCCCGCGCAGCGTCCCTGGTGGCCCGCGTCACGACGGCCGTGGGATGGTCCAGACTGAGCCTGCGCAGGTGGCTTGGGCTCCAGGCCCCCGCTGCAGTGACCTCCCCAGCCTCCTGGTCTTTTCTGTTCTGTTTTAAATCCAACCCTGAGGCCATTCGAGGTCACGACAGTTTAACCGTGGAGGAGCTTTGGACAGGAGTTCGGTCGGCTTGGCCCACAGAGGCTGCCGGGTGCCCTGCGCCTCCTGCCCTCCATCCTCTGCTGGTTCTGCGGGAGAAGGGGCTTCAGGAGGTGACGGCCGGCGCTGCCCTCACCTTGGTCGTGGGCCTGGCATCTTAGCAGCTCCATTTCCTCCTGGAAAGCGGGTGGCCCCTGTCCTGACGTGGGCTGACCTACACCCCGCCCATCCTAGGAGAAGGCTGTTTGGAGTCTTCCAGCCCATCTCCCGTTAACTCTCACCTACCTAGTCAGAGAGCCCAAGGAGGATGGTGGGCCTCTGTGAAGCAGCATTAGGGACAAGGGCCCAGGGATGCCCCAGGCAGATGCCCTAGGCCAGGGCAGAGGACAGCAAGTGCAAAGGCACAGAGGCACGTGGTACGTCCGCCTGGGCTCTCCTGGGGGTCGCAGCTGGAGGGGACTCATCACCCAGTGGGCCGGCAGCAGCTAGGCCGTGGGCAGACCTCAGGGGGCCTGTGAGCCGGGGGGGTCCAGCTGAATGAGAGGGACAGAGTCTCGGACCCCCAGGAGCGTTGGAGGGGTGGGGTGGGAGGGAGTCGAGGCTGGAGGGCTGCTCCGCGCTGCGTGGCCCTGGCCCTCCGGGAGGGGCCGCTGGGGTCAGCGTCTGCACCCCGTGCCCGGCCTGCTCAGCGGAGGCTCTTTGCGCAGGAGCCGCGTGCTGAGGGCGGCGATGCTGAAGGGTGCTCCATTGCGGCCCCTTCTCCTGCGTGGCCGTGGCCTGAGGGGGGTGAGGGGCGAAGGCGGGCGTGGTCGTGGGGGAGGGAGGCTGGGGAGGAGGTGTAGGAGGCGATCGTGAGCTCAGCGCTGGACCCTCGGCGTCTGCTGTCCCCGTGGGCGGGGGTCGGTCGCGGTCCAGCAGGTGGTCTGGACCCCTGGAGAAAGCACTCTCCGCGCACCGGGTGTGGGGCCCTCAGGCCAGAAGGCGCCGGCAGCCGCAGGCGCGTGCCGTCCGTGTCCGGGCATGCCGGCGCGCTCGGACCAGGCCGCTCCCCGCAGGTACTGGAGCTCCCTGCGGAACCTGGTGGTGTCCCTGCTCAACTCCATGAAGTCCATCATCAGCCTGCTCTTCCTGCTCTTCCTCTTCATCGTGGTCTTCGCTCTGCTGGGCATGCAGCTCTTCGGGGGGCAGTAAGCGAGGCCGGGCCCCCGGGACGCAGGGCTCAGAGGGGGCGGTGCCGCCCCGGGCTCCTCCTCCGCGCCCCTCCCTGAGGGTCCCGAGGCGGGGCCGCTGACACCAGACGCAGCCCGGCCAGGTGCCGGTCCTCCTGGTCCCGAGGGGGCTGCCTCTGTCCAAGACCCTTGTTCCTCTCAGGTTCAACTTTCAGGACGAGACTCCGACGACCAACTTTGACACCTTCCCCGCTGCCATCCTCACTGTCTTCCAGGTAAGGCTGCCGGCTCCCGGCTCACTTCTGGCGTGTGGGGCCCTCCCTGCCGGGTGTGAGGGTGCGCAGCCTTCCTCCCCCGTCAGCCCCTCCCCAGTGCCCGTGAGGGGACAGGCACAGCAGGTCTCTGACGTGCAGCGCCCCCGCTGGGGCCGGGTCGGGAGGGAGCTGCCCGAGCAACAGGTGGACACCTTGGGAGGCCCCGGCTTCAGGTCGCCACTTAGCGCTCTGCCCCCGAGACCTGGAACCGATCACAGCCGTCGTTGTCCGTTGAGAGTCGAGGGGAAAGCACTCCCCAGGCTTCTCCCTCCAATGGCTTGGCCCCAGCGGCCC
The DNA here is from genome assembly GCF_949987535.1 of Balaenoptera acutorostrata. Classification (NCBI taxonomy): domain Eukaryota; kingdom Metazoa; phylum Chordata; class Mammalia; order Artiodactyla; family Balaenopteridae; genus Balaenoptera; species Balaenoptera acutorostrata. The sequence continues at coordinate 125,650,577 of NC_080069.1, forward strand.
CTCAGTTTCCCTTTGTGTCTGGAAACACGCCGCCCGCAGCCCCTGGGGACGCTGAGCCTTGGTTCCCGCTTGAGGACTCCCCGGTTCAGCGCTGTCCCCCTCACAGAGCCGCGGCCCCTGGGGCCCCACAACTGGCCTCACCAACGTGATGAAGCCCGCTGCCCCTCGAGCATCCTCCGCCACATCTGAGGCCGAGCAGGACTGGCGGCGGCGGGGGGCGGCCCGCGATGGCGCCTAGGGAAGCCCGCAGGCTGCAGGCGCTCTGGCCAGGGCCCTGCCTGCTCCTGGCCTCCGGGGCCGCTGGTGCTGCCCCCCGCCAACGCCGGAACCACAGTGCGTGCAGGAGGGGGGCCTTTGGGGCTCCTCTCTCAAAGGAGGGCGTCTTTCCAGCCGACCGTTCGAGCCACACTAGACGCTTGCTGACAGGGTGACTCAGTCTAGTGATCTCGCCCGCAAGCCCCCCTCCCGACCTGGGTGGAGCAGAGCAGCTCTTTTCCCAGAGGCTCGTCTGCTCCCGGCCTGGCAGGACTCCAGACCCCGGGCTGTCATCGTTCTGCTTCCTGTCTGACCCCACTTTCGAGTCCTGTGGCTTCGCCCTCCTCTGAGCTTTAAGGATTGGGTTGCCCGTCAGCGTACTACCCTTCGCACCTTCTCCATCAGAAGCATCGCCAATGGCTCGACTGACTCAGAGCTGGGGAAGCGTCCAGCCCTTTAAGGAGGCTGAGAGAGTGGTTGAGGCTGGAGGAGGCTGAGAAGATCGCCAGGACCGACCGTTGGCCCAGCCGGGCCTGTAACGCCCGCAAGATGACACTGGGCCGAGGGCCTGAGACCCAGACTGGAGCCCCTGCTTCTGAATGGGGTTGGAGAGGGCACAGGGAGGCATGTGACCAGGGGGAGAACAGCTTGAACTCTGCTCCTGGTGAAGCTGCCCGACCACGCCCACAGGTGGGGGGTGAGCCGCTCCTAAGAAGCGGCAGCAGCGTGCTAATGCAGGCGCCTTTAACCCTCAGAGGGCACGAGGGAGAGCTCAGCGCAAAAGTACGGAAGAAGGGCACCTGGAACTGAGGATCTCTGGTTAATGGGAAAGATAACTAGAAGACACAGCTGTTTAAATAAAAAGTGGAGGCTGAACGTACGCTGACGTGATCCTCTCAAGAACGCGGAGGCCCTGAGCCAGCTGCGGCTCAGAGGCGGAGAGAGAGGGTGCCAGCGATGTTCCAGAAAGAGCTGAGACCTGGACACAGCCTGATACAGAGGAAACCTTAAAATCTGTTCTCGAAAGACAGATCTCCTGCAAAAGAATGCCAGTCTGATGGCAGGCCTCTCGTGGCAACGATGCCAGAAGGTCTGGGAAAAGCAACTTTAAAATATTGGCGGACGGTCCCTGTTGGCCTGGAATTCCCACTCAGAGAGCCGCAATCCGAGGTGGAAGAAGGACACATCCAGACACAGATTCTGAGAGTCACACCCAACTGCTGAAAGCACTGCAGACACGGATACGGATACATTTAGGAAAGCGGATAAATGGGGGGAAAAGTGCATTAACCCAAGGAGAAGCAGAAAACCTGGGCTATTTCAGAAATTGAATAATTTCTGAATAATAATTGAATACTTGAAAAATCTACCTGCCCTGGAGACCACGCTGACAGTTTTACAAGTGAACTCTGCTGAATATTTAAGAAAGGTTACTCCAATTTTATACAGATGACTCCAGAGAAGTTAAAAAGGAAACACCCACCCTTTTATGAGACTGGAATAACCTTGATATGAAAACACTAGACAAGGGCAATATAAGAGAAGGAAAATATAAATTACTATCACACACAGAGAGACAAAACATCCTGAGGGAAATAAGAGCTAATCCAATCTGGATGTACTTAAAGATCATCTTTATGATCAACTTGAATTTATCCTAGAAATGCAAGATGATTTAACATTAGAAGGTCTATTAATGTAATTCATCATCTTAACAGATTAAAGAAGGAAAAAAACCATGTATGATCAGAAAAAACATTTGAACTCTAGCAAAAGCACAGCCAAGCACCAGAGAGAGAGGCAGATGAAACAAGACTGGCAAATTGTGTTGATTGTTGAAGCTGGGTGATGAGTACGTAGGGGTACATTACACTCTCCACTTTGTATGTTTGAAACTGTCCATCATGAATTTTTTTTTCTAAAAGAAAATCCCATGATAAAACCCAACACTCCTTGCAAATAAAAACCCTTAGCAGATTATGCTAGTATCAGTGGTCTTAGTGCAGTAGAATAAGAAAAAAATGAAATAAAATTTCTCGGGATTGCCAAGGAAGAAAGAAAAATGTCATTATTTACAGAAGAAATAGTTATATACATAGAACACTCATGTCACTGCAGATGGAGTGGGACAGTTTGGTTATCCATAGACAAAAACATGGAGTTGGATTTCTACCTTGTAGCAGATTTGAATATCAGTTCAGATGAATTAAGACGTAAATGTGAAGAGCAACTCTGAAATTTTAGAACATACAGGAGAGTAATGTTACTGACTGAAGGCAGGGAAAGCCTTCTTAAGGAAGATGTAAAAAAGCACAGATCATAAAGGAAAGCTTTGACAAATTTGGCTATTGAAATACAAATTTCTGTGCATCAAAAGACACCATAAAAAGGTCAAACAAACAAGTCATAGGCTGGGAGTAGATGTTTCCACAGCATTGGCTAATAGCCAACAGCCAGAATAAATAACCAATAACCAGAATAAATCGAAAACTTCCACAAATCAAAAAGGAAAGACAAATAATGCAGCAGGAAAGGGCAACATGTATAAGCAAGGAACTCGGGACAGGAAATTGGGCTGATGAGTAGACCTGTAAAAACCATCATCTGTTTACTCGTAGTGAGGAAATGCAAAGTAAACCCACCTGTCAGTTTAGTTGAAATTAAGAAATCTAACAGTCTCAAGTTTTAGAGAAGATGTGGAGAAATGGGGATTCCTTTATGCCGTTGGTGGGTTGGTAGAACCACTTTGGAAAGTAATGTCACCGTATCTAACCCACCGGAACTCACACAACAGCAGTTCCTGTTGTGGGTACATGCTCTGGAAGGTCCCTGGCCGGATGCACAGAGACCTGCGAGACCATCGCAGCAGCATTGTGTGTGATAGCAAGACACTGGAAACCTCTTGATTGTTCATCGTCAGGGGAGTGGATAAGGAGAGGGTGTTCTATCTGTGCAGCAGGGCCATGAATGACCTAGAATTAACTCTATTAACATGGATCGCAAGCAATGTTAAGCTAAAAAAAAACAAAGCAAGACTTGGAATAATACAAAGCATATGATACTACTTATTTAACTAAGTTTTTAAATTGAAGTATAGTTGATTTACAATGTTGTGTTAATTTCTGCTGTACAACAAAGTGATTCAGTTATACATACATATACATTCTTTTTTCCATTCTTTTCCATTATGGTTTAGCATATGATACTAAATATTTAATAAGGATGAAAACATCTTGTTTCAAAACATATTGCGTAACAATATTGTTTATGGTATATATGGAAGTAAAGGTGTAAAAGCTTGCATGGGAATGTTTAACAGTAAATTCAGGGTGAGGTGGGCTTGGGGAGAGGAGGAATGAGACTGGAGATTTCTATTCAGGGAACTTCAGCTACATTTTAAAGTTTTATTTCTTAAGCTGGGTAATGGGTACACAGAGCTTTAAATATTATTCATTGTACCTTTCTGAATGTTTGAAATATTACATAATTTAAAATTAAATGGGTACAAAAAGGTAAACTAAGTAGACCTTAACCAAAAGGAAGCTGGTGTAATGTTAACATCAGCCAAAATAGAAGTGAAAAAGAAGGTGAAAAAAAGCTTTAGTAAAAATAAGGAAGTATATTACGTAACAATAAAAGGAAGATGCAACCTAACAGCACGGCTCAAAAAACATACCAAGCAAAAACCGACAGAATCACAAGGAGAAATCAACAGTCCACCCTCTTTTAAGAGATTTATATTTCTATCAGACTGAAGGATGAAGCTGATAAGGGTTAGACAGGATGTAAAAGAACTCATGAGCACGACCGTCACAACTCGGCTGATGCATACAGAACTCGCCAATTGATAGCGAATAAAATAGTCATTATCTGGGGCACAGGAACATTTACAGAAATTGATCACGTGTTAAGTCACTCAGGAAATTTCTACAAGCATTAAAGAATCGCGCTCCTACAGCGCACATTCTTTTTTTAAAAATTTTATTTATTTTGTTTATTTTTCTTTGGCTGCGTTGGGTCTTTGTTGCTGTGCGTGGACTTTTCTCTAGTTGCAGCGAGCAGGGGCTACTCTTCGTTGAGGTGCGCAGGCTTCTCATTGCGGCGGTTTCTCATTGCGGAGCACAGGCTCTAGGCACGTGGGCTTCAGTAGTTGTGGCTCACAGGCTCTAGAGCGCAGGCTCAGTAATTGTGGCACACGGGCTTAGTTGCTCCGCAGCATGTGGGATCTTCTGGGACCAGGGACCGAACCCGTGTCCCCTGCATTGGCAGGCAGATTCTTAACCACTGCACCACCAGGGAAGTCCAGCACATTCTTGATATTACTTAAATAAATAGAAAGCACTAGTAAACAGTCACTTAAGATCTTCCCCATATTTGAAAGCTGAGGGTTTGAGTTGAAGAAGACAGCACAGTGGACACTACAGAATATTTAGAACTGAACAATAATTAGCAAAACTCATAGGATGAGTCTGAAGCAATACTTAGAGGAAAATTTAGAGTCTTAAAAGCAATTATCAAAATAAGAGAATGACTAAAAATAAATAAGTTAAGTACTTATCTTAAAAATCTAGAAAAAAGAAAGAGTAAACCAAAGAGAAATTGAAAGCAGGAAAAAATGATGCTAAGAGCAGACATTAATGAAACATAAAACTAAAATACCAAGATAACAAAATCCTAAAAAGCTCATTCTCAATAAGGCTAATAAAGTAGATAACTTTATAGCAAGACTGATCAAGAAAAAAAGCACAAATAAAAAGTATAGCCCAATGCAACAAACTAGTGAATATAATGAAAAAGAAGCAGACTCACAGATAAAGAGAATAAAAGAGTGGTTACCAGTGGGGAAAGGGGAGAGGGGAGGGGCAATATAGGGGTAAGAGGTACAAACTATTATGTATAAAATAAGCTACAAGGATATATTGTACAATATAGGGAATATAGCCATATTTTATAATAACTATAAATGACATATAACCTTTAAAAATTGTGAATCACTGTATTGTACACCTGTAACTTACAAAATATTGTACATCAACTATACTTCAATAAAAAAATAATTTTTTAAAAAGTATAGCCCAAAAGGGAGGTATAACTACAGAAAAGGGAGAAATTTTTAAAATCCCAAAAGAATATTATGGCAACTTTATGCCAATAGGTTTGAAAACTTAGATGAAATGTGCACTTCTATAGGAAAACATCAGTTACTTAAATTAGCTGAAGAAGAAAAAAGAACTGGATAATTTTATAACCATTAAAGAAATGGAATCCCTAGTCAAAGCTCTCTTCCTGCCTTCCTGCCTCCTGCCCAGGGCTCGGGGAGTTATAAGGTGAGCTTTGCCACGCCTTTAAGGAACAGATGATAATGGACTCAGACGCTTCCAGAGAAGGGGAGAAACCATTTCATGGGGCTAGGACAACGTTGACCCCACAGCCCGGCCAAGACAATGTAAGGAAAGCAAAATGCAGACAGAGTGTGAGCTCTGTCAACCAAAAAAGCTGCAGGAGGCTGCAAATAAGAAGTGTTTTGGGATCTTAAGAACTGCAATTCAAGAGACACAGATTTGGCTAAAATAAAAAGAGTGTCCTGGGGAAGAGAAAGAGTCGGGGGCTTGTAAGACAAAAGCCACGAGGCTGTGCTCTGACACAAGAAGGGAAATGTGTGTCCTTCAGGGATGGCTGTCACCAGGCGTTTTAGGGTAGGTGTCTGATAAGTGTCTTGAGTTTCTGACAGATGTTCTGGAGGCCTGCATTAGGACAGTAAGTGGTCAAAAGGTCAGATTCCATCCAGGCCTCCTGGCTCCATTTCAGAGAGCTCTCTCCTTCCACAGATCTGTGAGGCAGGGGCTTTGTTTTGTCTACTGAGGATCTCAAGTGCCTGAAGATTGCCTGACACACAGCAGGCAGGCACTCTAAGTGTTCACTCAGTGAAGGTAGATGCAAATAGCCTGAAATAGAATATTCAAAAATCAAATCCAACTGTGTGTAAAATAGAACCTCATGGCTAAACTGTGCTTATCTCAGTAATACAATAATTTGTCAATGTAATTTCCTGATCTCTACAGTTTAAAAGAGAAAAATAAGCATATCAATAGATTTAGAAAGATGGAATATTGATATTATGATGAAAAACATGTTATACAAAGAACTTAAAATACTAAGGACTCAAAAAAAAAAACAAAACCCCAAAACAAACCCACAGCTAGTTGGGTGATAGCTAATATGGATGGGTTTCTTTTTTGAAGAGATGGAAATAAAATTCTAAATTCAGAATTCTAAATTCTGAATTTAGAATTCAGTTCTAAAATTGACTGTGGTAATGGTTGCACATATTTGTGAATATACTAAAAACCATTGAATTATACACTTTAAATGACTGAATTATATGGTATGTTAATTATATCTCAATAAAGCTATTGTTTTACAAAGACCGTAGCAAACATCACAGATAAAAGATTGTTGATGGTTAATTTTACGTCAACTTGACTGGACCATGGGGTGCCTAGATTAAGCATTATTTCTGGGTGTGTCTATGAAGGTGTTTCTGGATGAGATGAGCATTTGAATTGGTGGACTGAGAAAGCAGATGTGGAAGCCTCCCCTAGTCCACCGAAGGCCTGAGTAGAATAAAAGGGCTGAGTTAAGGGAGAGTCCACTCTCGCTGCCCGACCATCTTTGAGCAGGGACATCCGTCTTCTCTTGTCTTTGGACTCAGAGTTGGGCTGAAACTTACACCATTGTCTCTCCTTGTCAGCTGTGGGTCTTGGGACTTATTCTCCATGACCACAAGATATACCCAGACATCTCCTCTTGGTTCTGTTTCTCTGGAGAACCCAGACTAATACAGATTGAAAGCATAACCAAGGATATCTAGTATTCAGGCAGTTGAAGTCAATATAATAAGAAAAAGAAAGAGGTAGAAGGACTGGAAAGGAATAGACAAAATAGTTATTATTTACAAATGGTGTGATTATTTACATAGAAAATTCAAGAGAATCAATTAGAAATAATAAGAGAATTCATTGTTGCTGAACACAAGATCAACATAGGAAAAATAAAGCTTTTCTATATAACAGTATCATTCAATTAGAATAGTCGATTAAAATGAAAGATTTCATTTACAGTAGTAACAAAAGCTATGTTATCCAGAAATAAATCCACAAAAAGTATACAAGACTTTTACAGGTGAAATTATAAATTGTCATTAAAAGACCGAAAGAATGGAATACCTATGTTTATAAATGGGACGCCTTACTGTGGTAAAGGGATCAGTTCTCCCTAATTTAATTTGTGATCCAAATCCCAACAGAACTGCTCTTGGAATTCAGCATATTGAGTCTGTGGGAGAGTAAATGGCCAAGAATGGCCAGGACAGTCCACGAAGGAGTGATGTACCCCTCCGTATATCAAGACTTATCACAAAGCTACAGTAATGAAGATTGTGAGGTGTAAAGACAAAGTGTCAAAGAACAGACCAGAAAGCCCAGAGACATGCCCAAGCCTATGTAAGAAGTTGGTCATGTGAAAAAGATGGCATTTTAAATCAACGGGAGGGGGATGGGATGGTCAAAAAATGAGCCTTCTGTGTGGGAGAAAAGTAGGTCTTCATCCTCAGGTGTGCACAGAACAGTAACCACAAGCTCTAGTTGGATTAGAGACCTAAAAGCCAAACTTTAAAATGATTTGAAGAAAATATAGGAAAATTCTTTATGACCTTGGGATGGAGAGAGATTTCTTAAGGGGCAAAAAGCAGAAACCATAAAGGAAAAGACTGATACATTTGACTTCATTAAACTTCTTTATAATACAAAAAAATTAGTTAAAAGCAAAAAGGAGACCAGCAGAAGATTTTTCCAGTAGACATTGCAGATAGAGGACTAGTATATACAAGAATACATAAGGAAGTCTGTAAGAAAAGGTGACTTATCAGCAATACAAGCCAAAGAGTTGAAAAGGCCACAGAAAGGAGATCTGAGCAGCCACTGGATACAAGAGAAGATGTCCCGCCTGAATGGCTCTTCCGTTCACCCCGCCGGCCGGGAGCTATCAAAGGGTGTGGCTGTGCTCAGTTTGGGACGAGGGTGTGAGGAAGACACAGCCTGCGTTGCTGGTGGGACTGTAATTTGGGATAAGCACTTTGAAAATGTCTAGTGAAGTCAAAGGTGTGCAGAACCTACGATCCAGCAGAACCAGCTCTAGACAAACTTCATGTTCACAATGGGACACACGGGCAAAAACCTTGGAAGTGCCTGTTGAGGAAGATGGGTGAGTACATGGAAGGAATCTATGCAGCACCTTCCACGACAGTGGGTTTTTATGTGTCCACACGGGTAAACTTCAAAGATAAAAGAGTGAATGAACGGAATGATGAGGTAGTCTGACACCTGCCCATGCCTGTTTAAAACACGCGTGATGGGGCTTCCCTGGTGGCGCAGTGGTTGAGGGTCTGCCTGCCGGTGCGGGGGACACGGGTTCGGGCCCTGGTCTGGGGGGATCCCACGTGCCGCGGAGCGGCTGGGCCCGTGAGCCACAATTGCTGAGCCTGCGCGTCTGGAGCCTGTGCTCCGCAGCAGGAGAGGCCGCGATGGTGAGGGGCCCGCGCGCCGCGATGGGGGGTGGCCCCCGCTTGCCGCAACTGGAGAGGGCCCTCGCACAGAGGCGAGGACCCAACACAGCCATAAATAAATAAATAAATAAATATTAAAAAAAAAAAAAAACACGCGTGATGTATTTCGTTTATAGGTGTGTGTGTGTTGTGTGGTGTAGGACCACAAAGATGGGAGGCCCCCCAGGTTCATGGCTGGGGTTGCCCGTCGAGGGTGATCGTGGGCAGTGGGACCTGATGCGAATATGACAAAATGTTAGCAATTTCCATTCTGAGTGGCAGACACACGAATGTCTGTTACCTTATCCCCTTGTACTTTCCCCAAAATACAAGTGAAAAAGAGGCACGTGTTTCCCGATGGGGCAAGGACGGCATTTAGCCGCCCTCGTGGCCTGGACCCCCTGGGCGAGGGGAGACAGGGACCCGGAGGGTCAGAGGCCCTGCAGCTGTTGTCTGGCCGTGAGCAGCTTGCGCCCCTCTCTGAGCCTCAGTTTCCTCACCGGTGCGGCAGTGACCAGGCGGCTCTGGGACGTGGAAAGCTCTGCCACGGTCTCCTTGCCTTTGCTCACCTTTCTCTCCTGCTGGGAGCTCCCTTTCCATTCTTGGCAGAAACCCAGAGCCTATTCATCTTATAAGGCCTGACCCAGCCCAGCAGCCATGTCCTTCTGGAAGTTTCTCTGGAGGCTCCTGGGCTGCCTTGACCATCATCCAAGGACCTGTGTGTGCGCACTCGTGTGCCCATGGGCTCGTGGGTGCGGGCGTGCGTGTGGACGCGGGTGGCTGTGGGGACATGCCCCGGCTGCTCTCCCTCCCTCCCTCCCTCTGCAGATCCTGACCGGGGAGGACTGGAACGCCGTGATGTATCATGGGATCGAGTCGCAAGGTGGAGTCAGCAAAGGCATGTTCTCCTCGGTTTACTTCATTGTCCTGACGCTGTTTGGAAACTGTATCCTTCTGCCGTCTGAGCGAGGGGGTCGGTGCTTCCTGGGCCTGCTCTCCCCTCCCTCCCCAGGAGGACGGAGCCAGTGGGGTGGTCGGCAGGAACGTGAGGGTGGCTTTCCCATGGAGGGTGGGCCGTGACGCACCCCCGCCCAGGAGCAGCTTGAGTTACAGATGCAGCCTGAGGTCGGGCCGGAGGCCGAGGAAGCGTGAGCAGCGCGTGGGGTGTCCCGAGGCAGGCAGCGAGGTGGGAGGCGGGAAGACGTGGGCTTTGAGCCTGAGGGCAGCCATCTATTTTGTTTTCACTTTAATTGAATTCAATAATTAAATTGTGGCACTGGGCTTTTAAAAAAACCTTCGCCCATGGAAATGTCCCACCTGCAGAGAAGCGCAAAGGAAGGCCTTGTGCGGAGGGAGGTCGCTCCTCGGGCTTGTGTTGCAGGGTCTGGCGTGCGGGACTCTGCGGGGTCAGGGCAAGCCCGGCCAGGGGGGCTCTGCCTCAGGCCCCCCGGCCGTGCTACCCAGCTGGAGTGTGTCCCTGTGGCTGGGCCCCAAGGGGCATGGCCTTCGTCCTGCTCTCGGCGTGGCGAGGCCTCTGAGGGTGCCCATAGCTGTGCTCAGTGCCAGGGGGCAGCAGCCGACCTTGGCGTCCTGTCCCGTGGGCCCCACTGGGGCCCTGAGCAGGCCTGTCTGAGGCACTGCCCTGGGATGTGGGTGCCCCCTGAGTCCCAGGGCACCTCCTTGCCAGACAGGGGGCCTGGCCCACAGGGGTCACCCAGAGCCGACGGCTGCTTGAGCCTTGCACTGGCCCAGAGCCCCTGGGATAACATGGGGCACAGGGCTGTCCCTGGGCGTCTGCCCCAGGACCAGCAGAGTCTGAGACGGCTCGGCTGTCACAGCTGAGGGGAGGGGCTGCTGGCATTGAGCGGGCGGAGGACACCCCATGGCAAAGGACTGCCTGCCGTCGGCAGTGTGCAGGGCACTAGGTGACCGGGAGGGCACCCGCCCGCGGGGGCCAGGGGTGGGCCTGGGTGTGCGGGGGCAGTACAGGGGCGAGGCACCGAGGGCTGGGGACGGGGCGGGGGGCGGGGGGCAGCGCAGGGAGGACGGTGCTGCCTGGCGCTGAGGTGGGCAGAGGTGGCTGCCGCGACAGGCGAACGGAAGGGATTCAGCTCAGCGGCAGCGCGAGGGCCTGAGCCTGCAGGGTTCGGATGGGCAGGGCAGGGCCGGGGCAGGGCTGGGGCAGGGCCGTTGGGGCCCCTGACCCTGGGACCCGGGGGAGTTACCTACCCTCTGCGGCCTTTGTTTCCTCATTGCTGACTGGGGGTCACAGGAGCGCCTCATCACGGCTCCCAGGGGGCACAGCGGGAGGGGGCTTTGGAGGCGGCGGCCGCCTGCCGGGCACTCCCGTGGCATCTGCCGTCAGCGTGCCGCTGCTGCTTCTCTGGACGAGGGGCACCTCGAGGGAGGGGTCCCAGGACTCGGCTTTGGTAAAGGAAGCTGGGAACGAAGCCAGGCACGTGTCCGTGAGCCTTGCCGGAAGCTGGTCCATCGGTGGTCTCTGCTCACGGGACCCAACGGTGCTGGGGCCCACATGCAGCCTGGGTGCTTGCTGGGAGAAGTGGGGGCAGAGTGGGCAGCCCTTGTGCCCTCCTGGGAGGCAAAGGCAGGTTAATCCAACACAGCGCGAACTTCCGGCCTGGAGCGTCGGCCCTGAAGAGGTGGTGTGGGGAAGGGGTGGTGTGGGCTTTCGAGGAGGCCGGGCGTTGTGAGATTGCATGAAGGAGGCTGGGTGGAGGCCAAGGGGCCGCAGGGCCCAGCGGCTGGGCTGGGCTGTGTCTGGGGATGATGGGCTGACAGGGCTGGAGGGCCGGGGGTGGGGGCGTGTGGACACCAAGGAAGGAGGCTGAGGCTGCTCAGGGCCTGGGAGATGAGCCCCTGTGTCGTCAGAGGAAGCCGTGGTCTGACCCTGGGAGAGGCTGTGGGTCAGAAGGCTTCCCTTCCTTAGCTGGAGCCAACCAGACACCCTGCTGAACGTCTTCCTGGCCATCGCTGTGGACAACCTTGCCAACGCGCAGGAACTGACCAAGGTGTGTAGGTAGGGACCCACCTGCAGCCTAGGTATGGGTGGGGTGGGGGGTCAATCTGTGTCACTCTGGATGAGGCTGCAGAGCCATGAGGAGGGCCAGGACCTGGGTTAAGGACCATGTGACTGCTGTGCAGGGGTGTCTCCTCCAGGCCCTGGACAGGCAGGGCTGTGGGGGAATGGCACTGAGGAGGGAGGGAGAAAGAGCATGCCGGGAAGGCAGATGACCATGAGGGCAGCTCCCAGGAAGCAAGACCTGGGAAGAATGACCAGACAGGCAGGAGGAGGTGCGGGAGCAGGTGGTGGATGGCAGAGAGGGGCCTGGAAGATGGGCCCAGGCTGCCCTGGTCTCAGGATTGAGGGGCACGTGACTGTGCGGAGTGGGGGACGTGTCCTCTCAGGAGTGAGACGGACCAGGAGGGGGGCCCGAGGGGACATCCAGTCTGAGGACCCGAAAGGGCAGTAGGGACCCCTGTGGTCATGCCCGGAGGTGAGGGGACCCCTGTGGTCAGTCTCTGGCGTGGATGGTTGAGCTCAGGCTGTCAGTGGGCAGTGCTGTCCTCAGAGTCTGGGCCAGGCTGGTGCTGAAGGAGCAGTCTGTGCCTGTTCTCAGCAAGTCCGTGCCCCAGCAGGACAGCTTTCTTTCCAGGCTGTACCCAGTGGGAGTCGTCTAATAGGCATCTCTCATCCTTGAGCCTGGTGGGGGATGTGATTACACACGTCTCCCCTGTGGTTTCCCTCCAGATGACACAGCCCCCTGCCTGGTTACCGTCACCCTCTCTGCCCTGGACCGTGCAGGCGGCCCGCTGTTTCAGCCTCAGGCTGGCCCTTCGACAAGCCCGGCTCCCGGTGCAGAGGGCGCTCCTGCTGGTCAGGGCGTCTGAGAAGGCGCTGCTCCCTGCAGGCACGCGCGTACTTGCTCTGTACGCCGGGCCTATGCCTGTGCGCGGACCTGTGTGTGTGGGTGTCTGTGCGCTCACGCCCGCCGTGCCTGACAGCCTCCCACTTGTGTTGCACCCACTCCAGTCTAGCACATGCTAATAAGACTCTTAACACTGTCCCCGTTCTGGGGCTTGACTCGGGCCTTCCCTGAGGAAGGCAGGCGACAGAGGTGCAGGTGAGCCACGGTACTCCTGGCAGCGCGCGCTGTACAGGCGCCCTGCTGCCCCACCCGGCTCCCTGGGGGGAGTGCTCCCCGGGGGCGGCCCGTGCAGTGCCTCCCCTGCTTCTGCTCAGCCCTCCTCCCCGCACCCCCTAGCTGGGCTGGGGCAGTGCCTGTGGGTGTGGACTCCTCCCTTCTTCTGGGCGCTGGCTTCTGAGGACTGGGAATCCCACTGGCGTGCCCATTTCTGTTGTCAGCCAGTTCCTAGACCGAACCTCGCCATTCAGGAGGGGCTGGAGGATGGCCCAAGCCCCTGGCTGGGGGGACCGTGCGACCACAGAGCACTTCTGGGGGTCAGGATTTACAGCACCACGTGAGCCAGGGGTGCCCAGCAGCATCGCTGGTCTGGCACTAGCTGTCCTGGGCTGGGTGAGCTTGAGTTCAGAGCTCTCACTGCCCCTTCACGGTTGTCAATGGGTGAGGACACACTGACAGACCATGTCCTTGGGGCCCTGTATCCATGCACAGACCATGGGTGGTGGCCCCTTTGGGCAAACTGCCCTAATTCAGGAATTTCCTTGCTTTGGGAGTTGGGGCAGGTGGACGCCTGTCTGTGTCAGGCTATGGGGCATTCCTGGGCTGGCCAAGAGACCAAAGGGCGGACACGCCCTCCTTTACCGTCCCACAAATATATGGTAGCATCATTTATTTTGAAGTGGAAATAAACTCACATCGAGTTTGTTTGTAGAACACCAACTGGAGTGATTTGAGGGCTGTAAACCAGGATGGAGCCCATAGCTGGAGGAATGACGTCTCTAGGGTGCTCCGTGGTGGGTCTAGCTCTGCCTCCCCTCTGGGGCCTGAAGCTTGAATGTCTCTTCTCTATGGTGGGAAATTTTCAGACAGCTAATAGGGGGCTTAGTTGCCATTACCATGCCTCTAAAAGCAGATTCAAGGACATTTGGGACATGTTGGGAATGCCAGCTCCCAGGGGAGCCAGGTGGGCCCGGGATTGGGGTAATGGGGGATATAAGGGTGGTCCCAGCGATCTAGCTGGACGACACAGAGACTAGTTTCCCTCCCAGGGCCCGTAGACTCAGCCTAGAGCTGTTTATCTAGATCTGAGGAGCAGATCATGTTGGTTTTGCCTAGTGACACGGGGTCAGGGCTGGAGGGTCTGTCTGGATGTCCACTCCCTTCCCGTGGAGAGGGCAGAGGCAGGGCGGGGTGTCTGCGCAGGTGCGCACACATGAGCACACGCTATCCCGGGTGGCAGAGAGCCGTGGGGCTCCTCTCCAGGAACTCAGCGGGGAAGGGAACACAGGGCCAGGCATGGTCGCAGCCGGGGAACACAGGGCCAGGCATGGTCACAGGTAGACAGATGTGACCCGATGGGTCCAGGTGGAAAAGCTCAGAGGCTGCAAGGTGGCCCTGCTAGACACGTTCCTGGTGACGGTTCCTGTGGGTGGTGCGGGGCGGGGACCCAGGCTCAGGGTGGGGAGCCTGCCCCTCGCCCTGGGGCAGCTCTCTGGGGCAGAGGCTGACTTCGTTCCAGTGTGACAAGTGCTCTGGGGGGCGGGGGGTGGGGGGGCGGGATGGGGGAGCAGGTGGGAATAAAGGAGGGGTGGGTTTGCATTTTGACGGAATAAGACTGACACGCAGAAATGGGTCCCTGGGGCTGGAGCTCTGGAGTGGGGTTGTCAGCTGTGAGCGCCCTGGGAGGGGGTGCCGGCACAGAAACCCTGGGGACTGTTGCCTGCAGAGGTGGGCGTAGCAGGGGGGTCTGGAGCATGGGTGGGTCGTGCTAAGGCAGGAGCTGGCTTCCTGGCCCCGCTGGCTCAGGGGGCAGGAAGGACTCAGAGGCTCCAGGCTGAAGAGCTGGTGGCATCGGAGTGGACACAGCACTCTCAGGCTAGCTACACATTTCTGTCTGTCCAAACAGGACGAAGAGGAGATGGAAGAAGCAGCCAACCAGAAGCTTGCTCTGCAAAAGGCCAAAGAAGTGGCTGAAGTCAGCCCCATGTCTGCCGCCAACATCTCCATCGCCGCGTAAGGCTCTCGGAGTGGGTTGTGGGCGGTGGCGGGAGCAGAGTCCAGTTCCCCCGGGGCCTCTGCAGGGGCCCTCACCTTGGCTGGAGCTGTTAGGACACAGCCCCTCCCCAGGAGCTGAGATGCAGGGGAATGGCTCTACCCCCCTGTGGGGGCCTTTGAGCAAAGAGACCACCGGGTAAAGCCTCCCCGCTTCTCCCCGCCGGGGTGAGAGCGCGGTGTGGCAACGCCGTGGGTGGGAGTGACCACGGAAGGCGGCCCCCTGGATGGTTTTGGGCAGTGCCAGCGACTCGGTATGTCTGACTTACACACCACCTTTCGGAAGTGTGTTTTGTGAGCCGGAAGATTCAAGGGGTTACTTCAGCAGCCCAAGAGACTTAACGCGGTTTCCAGTGGTATCGAGTTCTGGTGTTGGGACAGGGGTCGAGAGGAGGCGTCGCTGATGAGCAGAGGTGCAGGCGGGGCCGGGACTTCCGTCGGGGACTCTGGTCACCCCGGGCCAGCTGAGAGTGCTGCTGGGGCCGTCATGGATTTCCAAGTTGGGACAGAACGCCCCAGCGCAGGGCCAAAAGCCAAGGAGGAAGGGAAGGAGGCAGGAAAGTCTGGCCCAATCCCGGTCCCTGGGTGGCCGTGAGAGAGCACAGAGGGGCTCGGGGCCAGACTGAGCCCGCCCCGGAGCTGCTGCCCCTGCCTTCCGCCCCGCTCAGCAGCCCCACCACGGCTCCCACTCGCCACGCTGCTCCACGGGCCCAGCTCTGCAGCTGCTTCCCTCTCCTGTGCACACTGTGCTGCGCGGTCGGAGCACCCCAGGCCCGTCTGTGGTGACACCGGCGTTGGTGCTGAGAGCGCGCTGGCGCGTGGGTGCGTTTGTGGGAGCGGGAGGGTGTACACGCACCGGCGAGGGTGCACCTTAGCAGCCCTGCTCTCGCCTGGGAGTCACAGGGCCATGGCCTGTTTTCTAGGAGGATGTTTGCAGAGGACCTGTCTCTAAGGTGAGCAGAAAGTGCTGGCCTTTGGGGGAGAAGAAGCAAAGGGAGGTCCCAGGCCCTGGGAGTCCAGGCAGGGGTGCAGGGGGCCTGCAAGGAGCCAGGCAGGACACAGCCGCCATCATTCCAACAGCTGCTGGGGGCTCAGTGCCCAGTTGTTCTGGAGTTTTGTTGTCTGGCCAATGCACCTGCTCGGTCTGCTTGGTCCTGGGCTTGCTGTGACCCGGTTACTTCCTGAGCTGCGTAAGCTGCTGGCGGTCTGTGTAGAGGACGTGGCTGGTGACTCACCCATTTATTCACATGGGCCCTGTGGAGTTTCTGTGTAACTTGCCTTCCTGCTGTTCTGGAGGGGAGTGTGGTGTCCTGTGTCCCCTGCTGCTGCCCAGGGCTGCCCATTCCTTGGAGGTGTGCGGCAGGGTGTCCACTCCCACCTGGGCTGAGACCTCAGGGGGAGGGGCCCTCAGCACAGCCACGGGGAGCTTGTCAGGACACCAGAAAGGGAAGTCTGGATGTTCTTCCTCTCCCTCCGCCCCCGTCCCCGTTGGGGACACTGCTGCGCAGGAACCAGGCTGTAGACCTGCATCCCCGGGGCCTGGGGAACACTTGGTGCTCTCCCTCACAGCAGGCCCTGAGCTCGGTGCCGGCCCTTCCCTGTCACGGCCAGCTGGGGTGTGTCCAGGCACTGGCCCTTGCGTCCCCCTCTTGGGCCAGCTGTGGGTCCTGCAGCCTCCCCCGGGGCGCGGCTTTGGGCCTTGTCCTCAGCCCGTCTCTGCTGCGCGCACAGTGGGTCAGATGTGACTCCTGGAGGCCCCACTCCCACGTGTGGCGGGTGGTGGGTGTGAGGACCGCCGTGCGTGGTGGTTTGCTCTCCTGCACTGAGCTGAGACGTCTGAGGGCAGAGCTGTCTGCGCCTGTCTGTCCTGTCTGCCCCGACGGTTCCCCGCTCTGCTGGCAGCACCAGCCTCTCCGTGTTCACGTCTCCACCCGAGCCTCTGAGGTGGTGGGAGAGGCTGTGTGTGACCCGCGCTGACCTGCTCCCGCAGCGGTGCTGTGTGCTCTGTGAGACGGGGGCCTGGCCGAGATGGGCTCTGTGAGCCTCTGACGCCCAGGGCGCCGTTAGTGTCCGTGGTGTTTGAGCGGCTCCACTGGCCGTGCCCGAGCGGACGGAGGCTTCGTGACGGACCCTCCTCAGAGGGGCGCCCGAGTCCCCTAGAGCCGCTGGGGCGCCAGTGTCCTTGGCCTCAGGGGACAGTCCCCTCAGCCTCCTGGGAGGGAGGGGCACTCAGGCGGCCCTGAGGCGGCCCTGCTGGCTCTCGGCTGTGTCGGCCTCAACACCACTGGACTCATGAGCGCCGGTGCCCACGGCCCCTCCCGCATGCGGGTTCACACTCACACACGCTTGCTCTGACCCTTGTTCTCTGAATGTTCACAGTCTCAGTCACACTCACCCCAGCTCACATGCTCATTCACAAGCTCACACACTCAGTCATGCACACCGCTTTGCTCACTCTCTTGTATACACATGCCCGTTTGCACGCAGGGCGGGCAGGCAGGTGAGCTGCTTTGAGCTGCTCACAAATGCTTGTGGACTCAGCCTTGAGAAGGCAGCGCTGGGGACCCGCCTGGTCCTCCCCTGGGAGGGAAATGACTGTAAAGAGATCTATGGTTTCTCTCCATTGATTTTGGAAAAGCTTCCAGAAAGACACTTCCAGAAGGACACTCAAGGGAAGATGGGCTGGTGGTAGGACCTGTTTGCCCCCGGGGAGGGCGGTGGTGAGCTGGTGGCACTGCCTTAGAGCCTGCGGAGCTGAGGGGCCAGGGTGGCTTGGGGGCTGAGCACGGTGGTCAGGAAGCAGGGCCCAGGTGAGGCCGGAGGCAGGCAAGGCCCCTGTGTCAGCCGGCTCTGCTCCGCCTCGAAGGCCAGGGGACCACAGGGGTGAGCCCTCCCTGGCGCCAGGGGAGTGGGGCGCCAGGTCCGGCGGGGGCACGGGGGGCTGATCAGAATGGCGGACGAGTGGTGCCCGCTCTTTCCAACCCCACCGCCCGTCCGGGGGCAGTGTGCGCAGAGCCGCGCTGGACGGCCCCAGCTGACCCTCTTGCCCTCCAGCCGTGGGGGTCGCTGCTCTGTGGTGCTCTTTCTCTCTCAGCTTCTCTTTTACCCCGAGGTCTCGGCTGGCCTCGTTCTGATGGAGGCATCCCTGGCCTCGTGCCTGGACGCGCACCGCAGCCCGTGCCCCGACCCGACGCGGCTCACACCGTTCCGGCGTCTCTTAGAACTCTCTCTGGTGTTCTCACTTCTGTTTTGTTTTGTTTTTTGCATGTGCAGTTTTGTAAAGCAAACTCGAGGTACTGTATCTCGCAGCTCATCTGTCTCCAGCGTAACCTCACCGTGAGTCTCTCTGCTACAATTTCCATCTATGGCTTCGTGATAACTACACGCCAACGCCTTCTCTCCGCCCCTAACTCTGCTTCCCACTTCAAGTCATTCGCTTCAGGGGCAGCTCCAGGCCCACATCCCGCAGCCTGGCCGGAGACGGCGGGCACACTTCCTGACGCCCTCACGTCCTGCTCGCGGGGTCAGGCTCTCTGGGCTCAGCCCCTCCTCCTCTCCCTCCTGGTCTCTGTCCTCCTGCCTGTCTGTCCCTGTGCTGTCACTCTGGTGTCTTGAGCAGATCTGCTTCTCCTGAGGTGACCCCCACTGGGGCTGTCTGCTTGTGGCTCCCAGGAGGTAGAGGCTTGCTTAGGGGCTCAGGACATCCGTGGGGTCCTCCTGTTTCACCCTGCCTGGCTGGGGAGGGGGTGCCTCTGTGACCCTTAGGAAGTCTTGTTCTTGCGAGAGCAGAGCTTCTGCCTGCTCGTGAGGCTTCCGGAGGCCAGCCAAAGACTAAGGTAGAGCCATAGAAACCCCAGGGTGGCCCTGCTGGGGGTGACACCAGTCTGACTGTCCCAGGAGCTTCTTCGTGCAGGTGAGAAGTCCCTGGAGATGGCCAGGTGCCCTCTCCGTGTCCTGGTGGTGACGGGCGCTTCTGCTGTCCCTGAACCCCTGCCCCCCGTTACTTGGCCAGCACAGAGCTGGGCTCGGTGCTCTCACGAGCACGCGGACCTGCTGGCTGTTGGGCCACCGACGTCCATGGGGTAAGAAGGCTGGATCCTGAACGACTGATTCCCAGGGTGGCATAAGATGCGGGCGTAGGTACCAACGGTGTTGCACCCGGGCTGCTTCACATTGTCACAGCTGGGGGTGACTGAGGGATGGCCGGCTTTCTCGGCACGGAGACCTCACAGCAGGGCCACGCCACAGAGGCTCCTTCTGAGTCCTGTCGGCACGTCTGGGTCAGGGCGGCTGAGCCGGGCTCTGCCTGCGAGCCGGGCTGGACGCGGTGGGGGGGGCCCTTCCCTGTGCCCCCTTCGGGAGTGCTGTTAGACGAGGCCTTCGCCTGGGTCAGAGCCGTCCGCCACTCTGCACTGTAGGTCAGAGCGCGGCCCGCCCCGCACATTCTTGAGCCGCTTGCGAGCTCGGTGGAGACACACAGGGTGAGAGGCCAGCGCCGGCCACGCTGCGCCACATGCCAGGCAGAGCGGGGACAGAGCAGCAAGCAGGAGGGGGCAGGCTGCCGCCCCCCAGCAAGGCACAGAGGCAGAGACACGTCCAGAGGGGCAGC
Source organism: Balaenoptera acutorostrata (assembly GCF_949987535.1). NCBI lineage: Eukaryota > Metazoa > Chordata > Mammalia > Artiodactyla > Balaenopteridae > Balaenoptera > Balaenoptera acutorostrata. The sequence goes on from NC_080069.1 coordinate 125,670,258, forward strand.
CGGCAGCGCCGCTGCGTGCTGGGCAGGCGCAGACGGCCTCGGGTGGCGTGAGGCCCCGAGAGGCAGCCCAGCAGGAGCGGGGCTGGCGGAGCCGCCCTGGGGAGCTGTGAGGGGGGCCTGCCAGCCCCACGCAGCCTGCAGCCCAGCAGGCACCCCGCCTCTCCACGGACTTGAGCTGGTTCCTGGGCGAGACAGAGCCGCGTCTGAGGGTAAGGCTGAGGGCAGAGCTACCGGCTACCACGTGTCCCCCTCGTCTTTACTGCCTGCCTGTTTCTGTTCTGACGGGCGGGTCCCCAGGGCTCACGGCTGTGTCTGAGGAGGCCACCACCTGCCGCCCGATGGCTCCGCGTCCAGCCCCATCTCGGCCTGCTGGGCTGACGGGGAAGCCTGACCAGTGGCCGGCTGCCAGCCCTCACGGGTTCCTGCACCGCTGGGGAACGCCCCTGGTGGCTGCGGTCCACTTCACAGGGCTCGGCATAGTTCAGCGTTGCGCCCTTTGTTTTGGTGTCAGCTGGCGATGGGTAGGTCCCCCGTGGCTCTGGGTTGAAGCCAAGGAAAGAGAAGGTGGGTCTGTTGCCAGGTGACCTTGGGAACGGAGCAGCAGGTCAGGGCCTGGGGTGGTAGCCGAAGGTGTGGGTCAGCAGATGGTCAGAGAGGCTGACAGCTGTCCCCCACACGTTGCCCTCCCTGCCCCCCGTCTGGGCCCCCAGGGACAGGCATCAGGCTCTTCTGCTCTCATACTTTCAAGGTGCTTCCCTGGAAATGGCTCCCCACCCTGGGGGCAGGACTCAGCGTGGTGCTCGGTGGCTGGGGCTCAGAGCGGGGGGTGGAGACCTGCCCAGCCTGGGCCCCCAAGGCCCTCAGGTTGTGGCTCTAGGCTGTGCGGTCAGTGCAGCTGGAGTCTGGCGGAGGCCTCGCATCTCCTTTAGACACTCTTTTCCTCTTGCCCTTGCATGCGTCCGATCCTGGCTCCGTCAGTGACTCGCTGTGGGCCCTCTGTGAGTCACGTCCTCTGTGCTCAGTGTGACATGGGGACAAGAGCAGCACCGAATTCCTGAGGGGGTTGTGAGGGCTGGAGGAGGTGGCCGCTGATCCAGGTGTCACAGCCATCCTCATTCTCGTGCTGCCACTGCTGCCCCCATGGTGGTCCCCAAACCTGCAGAGGCTGCAGGACGAGACTGGCCTCTGAGGAGGTTTCCACTTGGCCGAGGTGGTGCTAGCTCGCCAACTGTGGGGTCTTGTTCAGCAAATATCCCAGAATGCAAAGGGCTTCCACGCACCCTGGGCTGTGGACCCCACCTGTGACCGTGTGGGGGAGCCTGGGGGGCGGTCAAGGCCTTTAGAAGCCTGTCTAGTGAGGGCTGAGCCTGGACCACAGGCCACTCCTGGCGCTGGAGAGCTCTCAGCCCCCGTGGAGCCAGGAGAGAGGAGGGCACTGCTGACCACAGGACGTAGTGTCCAGCCGCAGACCTGCCTGCTGCGCTCCTGGGCATTCAGCAAATGGTCACTGAGCTGAGTGGCAGCTGCCCAGATGAGGCTGACCACCGCAGGGAGAGTCCCTGCCTGACTCCTGCGAGGGCCAGCCGCCCCCGGGGCCCCTCGCTCCCTGGGTAACTGTCCCCTCCGCTCCTGACGACCCGCCTCTTCTCGGGTTCCCTCTCAGACACCCTGTCTTCCTCTGGCCAGTGGCTCCCCTCCTTGGGCAGCCTGCTTCCTACCTCCTCAGCCCTGCTCCATTGGGACGTTGCCCCCCTCCTCGCCCCATTCTGGCCTTCCTGGCGGGCAGCCCACCTGCCCGGGAAGCCTGTCTGCCACCTCATGCTGGTGCCTGTCATTCCCACTGCTCTGCACCCCTGGCCCCCCGGGGGGGCAGGGATGAGGTCTGTTTCCCTGGGTATCGGCCGCCAACTCTGCCCCTCGACTATGCTGGGGTTGCCAGGGCTCCTGCCGCCCCCCCGCCCCCCCCCCACTGCGCCCTCTGCCATCTCTCCATCGCTGTGTGTCCATCCGTGGCTTCCCCTACGAGGCAGAGAGGTGGGGGGCGGCTTGGGGGCGCGGCTCACGCGGGTCTCCCCACAGCAGGCATCAGAACTCGGCCAAGGCGCGCTCGGTGTGGGAGCAGCGGGCCAGCCAACTGCGGCTGCAGAACCTGCGGGCCAGCTGCGAGGCGCTGTACAGCGAGATGGACGCCGAGGAGCGGCTGCGCTTCGCCACCTCCCGCCACCTGCGGCCCGACATGAAGACGCACCTGGACCGGCCGCTCGTGGTGGAGCCGGGCCGGGACGGCGCGCGGGGACCCGCGGGGGGCAAGGCCCGGCCCGAGGGCGCGGAGGCTGCCGAGGGCGCGGACCCGCCGCGCAGGCATCACCGGCACCGCGACAGAGACAGGGACAAGGCCGCGGCCCCGGCCCCGGCGCCGGCGGGGGAGCAGGACCCGGCGGACGCCCCGAAGGCGGAGGGCGCGGAGCCGGGGGCCCGGGAGGAGCGGGCGCGGCCGCGCCGCAGCCGCAGCAAGGAGGCCGCGGGCCCCCGGGAGGCCCGGAGCGAGCGTGGCCGCGGCCCGGGACCCGACGGCGGCCGGCGCCACCACCGGCGCGGCTCCCCGGAGGAGGCGGCAGAGCGGGAGCTCCGGCGCCACCGCGCGCACCGGCACGTGCCCGAGCCGGGCAGGGAGGGCGCGGCGCCCGGGGCTAAGGGCGAGCGGCGAGCGCGGCACCGCGGCGGCCCCCGGGCCGGCCCCCGGGAGGCGGAGAGCGGAGAGGAGCCGGCGCGGAGGCACCGCGCGCGGCACAAGGCGCCGGCCACGCACGAGGAGGCGGAGAAGGAGGCCGCCGCGGAGAAGGAGGGCGAGGCGGAGGATCGGGGCAAGGACAAGGAGCTCCGCAACCACCAGCCCAGGTGAGTCAGCGCGGGGGGCGTGTGGGGCGTGGCGACTGGGCCGGACGTGCGAACCAGCCCGTGAGCGGCAGGCTGGGCGGGTTACGCAGGTCAGGGGTGCGGACCTGGCCGGGCGGCCCAGCCCTGTGTCTCAGCCCCTTTCTGGAGCGGTGACGGTCCTGCCTTGTTGGGGCGGCGTGTGAGATGTTTACACCTGCGTGGTGGGGAGCGTCGCTCTAAGGCGCCCGGGAGGAAGGGAGGCTTAGGGTGAAAGTGTTGGGACTGGTTTGGGACGCAGAGACTTGGAAAAGGTGCCCCAGGGAGAAGAGAAAAACGTGTAACCCCGTGAAGGAAGGCGAGTCAGGAGAGCCTGAGGGAAGCCTGAGGAGGCCACAGGACTAAATGGTGGAATGGGAGGGGGCTGGGCTACGCGGCCATGACGGAAAGGACCCCCATCCCAGGCCAGCCCAGCCTGGTCCCTGGCTGGGACAGGATCTGACGGTGACTCTGTGAGAACCCAGGGGTAACAGGAGCTGTTAGGCTGAGGCCAGCAGTCTCCGTGCTTGCCAGCGAGTCACAGAGCACCCAGAACTCGTGCAGCCAGAGGCCACAGCTCAGGATCAGCCCGACCTGGGCACTGTCTTTGTGTGCAGAGCTCTGTGCTGAGCCTTTGCCCTGGTGGGGCCCCAGGTGGGGTGGCTTAGGGTAACATCCTCTTCCAGGCCTCTTCGTTCTGCAAACAGTTCTCTTACATACACATAACATGATATCTGCCATGCCTGGCCTTGTGCCAGGGACAAACAGGTGAGTCAGCCCTGTCCCTACCTTTCAGACCTAAAAACAGAAATGTATAGGGTGATAAAAACCATGACAGAGGAGGTGATCAGGGATTCATTTGATCTGGATAGGGGTTTAAGAAGCTGGGTTTTGCAGACTGAATAGGAGTTTGGCTCTTCATCAGACTCTGATGTGCATTCTTGGTTGCAGGGAGTTGCACTGTGACCTGGAGGCCAGTGGGGTCATGGGTGTGGGCCCTGTGCATGCCCTGCCCAGCACCTGTCTAGAGAAGGTGGAAGAACAGCCAGAGGATGCAGACAATCAGCGGAACGTTACTCGAATGGGCAGTCAACCCTCGGATCTGAGCACCACTGTGCATATCCCAGTGATGCTGACTGGCCTTCCTGGGGAGACCACGGTTGTTCCCAGTGAGTATCTCCCCACAACATCAGGGCAGGGCCCACCTTGTGCAGGCTCGGTTTGCTCTCCCCCCTTCCCTCCTGCTCCATGGCAGCCACCTGGGGACGGAGCTTGCCTCTGTGAATTGTTCCCCAACTGGAAAGTCTTTGCTGTCAGCATCTGTGCCTCGATATCCCTTTGCTTTGCAGTGCCCCGGAGGAGCACTACTGCTATTACATGTCACTTAAGTTCTAGTCTGCTTCCTTGCAACGATATTTGCAAGTTACCAGGTAAGTGCCAGGCATGGTGTTAGAGTGCAGGGGGCACGGCAGGAGGGGGTGGGACTGGGCTGCCCTCGTGGGGCTCAGAGCCTCGTCGGGAAGACAGACCACAGCACGGTCACGGCTCTTCATGGTCGCACAAACGCTGCTAAGGACTGTGGCCACAGACCTGACTGAGGTCGGGAGCTAGTGGGTGAGAGGAGGAGGGTCTCAGGGTGGTGGTCTTCCACCCACTTACTTATGGTCCTGGCTCCGCAGTTCCTCCCAGGCCTTTGCTTCCCTTTTTCTTCCCCTCCCCTCCCCCCCCCCCCCATACCGCGTGTGAGGCCACGATGGAGCAGCCGCTCCACAACTGCCTGTGTGCGGGCACTGAGGGCACAGTGTAAATAAAATGCCAACCTGCAGGTGACAAAGACAGGCCCCTCACATTGTGCGCAGGTGCGCGGGCGTTTTGTGAACACCGAGGATAGAAAACATTCCCAGGGGCAGAGGTGACTTGGAATTCCAGACGAAGATTCAGTCTTAGGCAGACCCAGGTGCTGCCACACGCTTGCCTGTCTGCAGACGTGTCCACACACAGACACGTGCACGCGCCCGTTCCCTCTCACTCAGGTGCTCTCGCCTGGGGCCGATGTACAGTGCACAGCGCCAGGTGTAGCAGTGGGGGTGGCTGGCCCTGCCCGCTGAGCCTCCCCTTCCTCGTTGCTTCCTTGGAAGAAGGCTTTCCTGGTCCATTCTGTCGTTTCACCTCCCATGGCAGTAGTGTGTCTGTCTTCCCAGACTCCCGAAACCAGCCCCCGGGTCTGATTCTTTCTGGATTAGCTTGAGGGTCCCCACATGGTTTTTGTCCCTGGGAGTCGAGGTGTGGCCCCTCCTCCCCAACCCTGGCAACCACTGATCTTTTTACTGTCTCTGTAGTTTGCCTTTTCCAGAATGTCTTATAGTTGGAATCACCTAGTACGTAGCCTCTTTAGATTGTCTTCTTTCACTTACCCATGTGCATTTAAGGTTCCTTCGTGTCTTTTCATGGTTTGGTAGCTCATTTCTTTTTAGTGCTGAATAATATTCCGTTGTCTGGATGGACCATGCTTTATTTATCCATCCACCTATTGAAGGACACCTTTGTTGCTTACAAATTTTGTCAATTATGAATAAAGCTATTATAAGCATTCGTGTTCAGGTTTTTGTGTAGACGTACATTTCCAACTCATTTGGGTAAATACCTAAGAGCATGGTTTTTGGATTGTGTGGTAAAACTACATTTAGCTTTGTAAGAAACTGGTCTAACAAACTGGCTATATCATTTTTACATTCCCACCTGCAATAAATGAGAATTCCTGTTGCTTCACATCCTCTCCAGCATTTGGTATTGTCAGTGTTTTGGATTTTTGCCTTTCTAATAAGTGTGTATTGATTTCTCATTGCTTTAATTTGCAGTTCCTTAATGATATATGATCTTGAGCTTCTTTTAATATGCTGATTTGACCTCTGTATATCTTCTTTGGTGAGGTGCCTGTTCATATCTTTTGCCCACTTTTAAATTTTTTTATTTGAAAAAAATTTTAGAGACAAATTTTTAAAGAGCAGTTTAAGGTTCAAAACAAAATTGAGAGGAAGGTAGAGAGATTTCCATATACTCTGCCCGCACACATGCATAGCCTTCCCTATTATCAGCATCACTCATTAGAATGGTGCTTTTTTTTTTTTTTTTAAACCAAGGAAAAAACTACATTGACACATCATAATCACCCAAAGTTCACAGGGTACATTAGAGTTCACTCTTGATGTTGTACATTCTGTGGGTTTGGACAAATGTATAATGGCATATATCCATCATTGTAACATGACACACAATATTTTCATTGCCCTAAAAATTCTCTGTACTCTGCCTATTCATCCCTCCTCACCTCCCATCAACATCTGGCAACCACTGATCTTTTCATTGTCTTTGTTCTTTTGCCTTTTCCAGAATGTCATATAGTTGGAATCATACAGTGTGTAGCCTCTTCAAATTGGCTTCTTTCACTCACCAATATGCATTTAAGGTTCCTCCATGTTTTTTCATGGCTTAATAGCTCATTTGTTTTTAGTGCTGAATGATATTCCACTGTCTGGATGTACCTTCGTTTATTTACACATTCAACTACTGGAGAACATCTTGGTTGCCTCCAAATTTTGGCAATTATGAATAAAGCTGCTATAAACATTTGTGTGCATGTTTTTGTGTGGACATAAGTTTTCAACTCCTTTGGCTAAATCCTAAAGAGAGTGATGGTTGGATCATATGGCAAGAATATGTTTAGTTTTGTAAGAAACCGCCAAACTGGCTGTACCATTTTATGTTCCCACCAGCAATAAATGAGAATTGCTGTTGCTGCACATCTTTGCCAGCATTTGGTGTTGTCACTGTTCCAGATTTTGGCCATTCTAATAGGTGTGTCGTGGTATCAAATTGTTTCAGTTTGCATTTCCCTGATGACATTCGCTGTGAAACATCTTCATATGCTTATTTACCCTCTGTATATCTTCTTTGGTGAGATGTCTGTTAAGGTCTTTTGCCCATGTTTTAATCAGGTTGTTGTTTTTATTTTTGAGTTTTAAGAGTTCTTTGTATATTTTGGATAACAGTCTTTTATCAGATGTGTCTTTTGCTTGTGTTATCATTCTCTTGATGTCTTTCACAGAGCAAAAGTTGTTCATTATCTCCTAGTAGTGTTATAGTTTCGCATTTCACATTTAGGCCTATGAGCCATTTTAGGTTAATTTTTGTGAAGGGTGTAAAGTCTCTCCAGATTAATTTTTTTGGCGTGTGGATGTCCAGTTGTTCCAACACCATTTGTTGAAGAGACTATCTTTGTTCCACTGTATTGCCTTTGCTCTCGTGTCAAAGATCAGTCGACTGTTATTTGTGGGGGTCTGTTTCTGGACTCTCTATTCTGTTCTGTTGATCTATTTGTTCATTCTTTCCCCAGTACCACACTGTCTTGATTACCGTAGCTATATAGTCAGTCTTGAAGTTGGGTAGTGCCAATCCTGTAACTTCGGTCTTCTTTAATATTGAAGTTTTGGCTATTCTTAGTCTTTTACATCTCCATATAAACTTTAGAATCATTTTGCTGATATCTGTAAAATAAATTGCTGGGATTTTGATTGAGACTGCATTGAATCTATAGATCAAGTTGGGAAGAACTGACAACTTGACAGTGTTGAGTCCTCCCATCCATGAACATGGAACATCTCTCCATTTATTTAGTTCCTTTATTTCAGTCATCAGAGTTTGTAGTTTTCCTCATAGGGATCTTGTACATATTTTGTTAGATTTATGCTTAAGTATTTCATTTTGGTGGGGTGCTAATGTAAATAGTGTTGTGTTTTAATTTTAAATTTCAGTTGTTCATTGTTGCTATATAGGAAAACAGTTGACTTTTGTGTGTTAACCCTGTATCCTGCAACCTTGCTAAAATCAGTTATTAGTTCCAGGAGTTTTTTTGTTGATTCTTTCAGATTTTCTATATAGGTGATCAAGTCATCTGCAAACAAATACAATTTTTTAGTCTTACTTCCCAATCTGTATAGTTTTTTTTTTGTTGTTGTTGTTGTTTTTTGCCTTATTGCATTAGCAAGGACTTCCAGTATGGTGTTGAAAAGGAGTGGTGAGAGGGGCATCTTTTCCTTGTACGTGATCTTGGTAGGAAAGCTTTGAGTTTCTCACCATTAAGTATGATGTTAGCTGTAGGTTTTTTTGGTACATATTCTTTATAAAGTTGAGGAAATTCCCTCTATTCCAATTTACTGAGAGTTTTTATGGTGAATGGGTGTTGGATTTGTCAAATGCTTTTTCTGCACCTGTTGATATGATCATATGATTTTTCTTTTTTAGTTTGTTGATGTTATTAGGGATTACATTAATTGATTTTTAAAAATAATTTTATTTATTTATTTTTAATTTAATTGATTTATTTGTCTGTGTTGGGTCTTCATTGCTGCGCGTGGGCTTTCTCTAGTTGCAGTGAGCGGGGGGCTACTCTTTGTTGCGGTGCGCAGACTTCTTATTGTGGTGGCTTCCCTTGTTGCAGAGCACGGGCTCTAGGCACACGGGCTTCAGTAGTTGTGGCATGTGGGCTCCGTAGTTGTGGCGCAAGGCTCTAGAGCACAGGCTCAGTAGTTGTGGTGCACGGACTTAGTTGCTCTGCGGCATGTAGGAGCTTCCTGGACCAGGGATCGAACCCGTGTCCCCTGCATTGGCAGATGGATTCTTAACCACTGCACCACCAGGGAAGTCCTGCACTAATTGATTTTTGAATGTTGGACCAGCCTCACATGCCTGGGATTAATCCCACTTGGTTGTGGTATATAGTTCTTTTTATACTTTTTTGGGTTTGATTTGCTAATGTTTTGTTGAGAATTTTTATGTCTGTATTCATGGGAGATATTGGTCTATAGTTTTCTTGTGATGGCTTGTTTGGTTTTAGTGTCAGGGTAATGCTGGCCTCCTAGAATTAGTTTGAAGTATTCCCTTTGCTTCTATCTTCTGAAAGAGATTGTAGAGAATGGGTATGATTTCTTTCTTAAATATATGGTAGCATTCACCAGTGAACCCATCTGGGCCTGGTGTTTTCTGACTTAGAAGGTAGTTGATTATTGATTCAATCTCTTTAATAGACATAAACCTATTTAGAAGAAATAGATATAAACCTATTTAGATTATCTGTTTCTTCTTGAATATTGGCAGATTGTGTCCTTCCAAGGAATTGGTCCATTTCAAGTTTTTTTTTTTTTTTTAAAGTTTTACTTGATTTTATTTATTTATTTATTTATTTTTGGCTGTGTTGGGTCTTCGGTTCGTGCGAGGGCTTTCTCCAGTTGCGGCAAGCGGGGGCCACTCTTCATCGCGGTGCGGGGACCGCTCTTCATCGCGGTGCGCGGGCCTTTCTCTATCTCGGCCCCTCCCGTCGCGGGGCACAGGCTCCAGACGCGCAGGCTCAGCAATTGTGGCTCACGGGCCCAGCTGCTCCGCGGCATGTGGGATCTTCCCAGACCAGGGCTCGAACCCGTGTCCCCTGCATTAGCAGGCAGACTCTCAACCACTGCGCCACCAGGGAAGCCCAAGTTTTTTTTTTTTAAGAATATTTTGATGACTCCAATTTCTTTTTTTTTTTTATAGCTACTTTATTTATTTATTTATTTATTTAATTTATTTTTTTGACTGTGTTGGGTCTTCAGTTCGTGCGAGGGCTTTTCTCTAGTTGCGGCAAGTGGGGGCCACTCTTCATCGTGGTGCGGGGACCGCTTTTCATCGCGGTGCGCGGGCCTTTCACTATCGCGGCCCCTCCTGTTGCGGGGCACAGGCTCCAGACGCGCAGGCTCAGTAGCTGTGGCTCACGGGCCTAGTTGCTCCGCAGCATGTGGAATCCTCCCAGACCAGGGCTCGAACCCGTGTCCCCTGCATTAGCAGGCAGATTCTCAACCACTGCGCCACCAGGGAAGCCCCCTATTATCCTTTTAATGTCCATGGGATCAGTAGTGATGTCTCCTTTTTTATTTCTGATATTAGGAATCTGTGTTTCCCCTCATTTATCTTAGCTAGCCTGGCTAGAGGCTTATCAATTTTGCTAATCTTTTCAAGGAACCAACTTTTGGTTTCATTGATCTTCTCTGTTGATTTGCTGTTTTCAGTTTCATTGATTTCTGCTTTAATTCTCATGATTTCTTTTCTTCTGCTTACTTTGGATTTAAGTTGCTCTTTTTTCTCTTTCTAAGGTGGAAGCTTAGATTATTGATTTTGGGTCTTTCTTCTTTTCTAATTTATGCATTCAATGCTATAAATTTCCTTCTAAGCGTTGCTTTTGCTGCATCCAACAAACTTTGATAAGTTGTGTTTTCATTTTCATTTCGTTAAAAATATTTTAGAATTTCTCTTGAAATTTCTTCTTTGACCCGTATGTTATCTAGAAGTGTGTTGTTTGAGCTTTACATATTTTGAGATTTATCTTTCTGTTATTGATTTCTAGTTTGTTTCATTGTGGTCTGAAAACAGACATTTTGCCCACTTTTAAATTGGGTTGTTGTTTTCTAATTGTTGAATTTTTAGAGTTCTTTGTATAATTTTGATAAAGACTTTTATCAGATATGTGATTTGCAAATATTTTCTCCCAGTTGGTGGCTTGTCTTTTCATTTTCTTAATGTCTGGTGTTTTTGATTGTTACTGGTGGGAGGGTTAATTTGGTCCCTGGTATTACTTCTGCTAGGAGCAGAAATCTAGGCTATTGACTTTTATATGTTAATTTTGTATCCTACTACTTTTCTGTATCTTCAAATTGTTCATTAGTTTTAGCATTGATTCTCTTTGGTTTTTCTCAAGTATATTATGCAAAATTTTGCAAATACAGTTGTAACTATTCCTTTCCAAATATTAGGTCTTCCTTCCTTCCTTCCTTCCTTCCTTCCTTCCTTCCTTCCTTCCTTCCTTCCCTCCCTCCCTCCCTCCCTCCTTCCTTCCTTCCTTCCTTCCTTCCTCTCTCTCTCCTTCCTTCCTTCCCTCCTTCCTTCCTTCCTTCCTTCCCTCCCTCCCTCCTTCCTTCCTTCCTTCCTTCCTCTCTCTCTCCTTCCTTCCTTCCCTCCTTCCTTCCTTCTTTCCTCCTTTCTTCCTTTCTTTCTTTCTTTTGCCTGATTTCACCAGCTAATATACTAACATTGGAGTTACTAGGTACCCTTACCTTGCTTCTGCCTACACTAAGTAAGATTCTGGTTTTGGGCTTGAGAGGTGTGTGTCTGTGTGTGTATAAGATCATGTTATAGTGTTCATTAATTTCTTTTTCAGTAAGTATTTTTTTATCTGGAATATATGTTGAATTTTGTTGAAGGTCTTTTCGGCATCCATAGAGATCATATATTTTCCCCTTAAATATGGGGATTTATACTAATAAATTTTCAGATCTTGAACTATCTTTGCAATCTTAGAATAAACCCCACTAGGTTATCATATTTATTTTTTAATGTGATGCTGGATTCTGTTTGATAATATTGATACTTTAAGGAGGATTTTTGGATTGAGATGTATTTTAGGATATTGAGATGTGTTCTGTAGCTTTCCTATATTATGTTCAAATGTCATAAGGTTTAGGTATTAATGCTATATAGTTATCTCTTCCTTAACTTCATTAATCCATTTCTGAAAATCACATGTTGTAATGGGAGTCCCATTTCCCATTATTTTAGATGGAAAAAATTGTAATGCACTATAAAAATTATAATGTATTATAATTAGTTGTACTCAAAATCCCCAACCAATTTCTTAAAACAGAACTAAAGCACAGTTAATCACAGAAAACACTTAATACATTGTTTCCTGATCATCACAGTTAAAATAGCTGTTAACAAGCAATTGCTTTGGGCACCTCCTTCAGTGAAACTTGCACTTTTCAAAAACATCCACACATGATTCTGATAGCTAACCAACTGACTTTGGAATCTTGCCTGACAGTTTTCAGTGTTTTGAGTTTTGGGGATGTATACATTTTTCCTGCATAAACAACAGTCAAGAAAGCCTCAACAACGTTGTAATGAGAGATACATATATTCTCCTGAGGTGTGAGTATTGTAAAACTAAGAGGTGCTCTGTTGAGAAATTTTACCTGAGGAGATATTCTGTAGGATGTACCTATTATTGATCCATAAAAAGAATTAGAACGTTTGCTTCTTTTCCTTTTCTGGGGTAGTTTAAGTAGCATTAGGATTACTTGGTCTTTAAAGATTTGGTACAATTCCTTTGTGAAATCATCTGGGTTTGGTTTTTGTTGTTGTTGTTAGGATAATTCTTTGATAATTTATCTGTTTCTGTATGGATATTGGTCTGTTTAAACTTTTTATCTCCTAAGATCAGTTTGGTAAACTGTAATGATCCATTTGATCTAGGTTTTCCAACTTATGTACCTAGAGCTATGCAAAGAAGTGGCTTAAGTTTTTAAAACAATTTGCTCTGGCTCACTGTTTTTTTCCCCCCTTCTTATTTTTTATCCTGTATATTTTGTGTTTCCCCCTTATGTTCTTGATTAAATTAGTTAGAAGTTTATACATTTTGTGGATTTTTATAAAAAGAACCAGCATCTTTGTTAGTTCTACTATGGTTTTCTTTAAAAATCATTTTTTTCCAATTTTATTTTCATTATTTCCCTCCTTCTGCCTTGTTTTACTTTGTCATTCCTTTTCTAGCTTCTTTAGTTGGAGACTTGTTTATTTTAGTCTTTAGTTTTTATTATATGATTATTTAAGGCTCTGAATTTTCCTCTGGTTACTAATTTAATTGTAGCCCATAGATTCTGATATTTGGTGTTTTCATTTTCACCAGATTTTAAAGGAATTATGCAATTTTGGTTTGTATTTCCCCTCAGTGTTTGTAGATTCCTTGGGATTTAGTATATAGAGAATCAAGTACTCTGCAAATGAACAGTTTTATTTTTTACTTTCTGATACGTATGCCTTTTATTTTCCTTCTTCCCTTGTGGCGCTATGACTTCCAGTACAGTGTCGGATAGCAGTGGTGAGAACTGACATTCTTCCCTTGTTCCCATCTTGTGGGAGGAGGGAGCACTAAGTCTTTCACCATTAAGTATGATGTTAGCTCTTGTTTTGGGGTTTGTTTGTTTTTTTTTTAAGATGTTCTTTATCCAGTTGAGGAAATTCCCCTCTGTCGCTTTTTTTTCTAAGTTTTTATATTAAATGAGTGTTGAATTTTATCAAATTTTCTGCGTCAATTGATATGATCATGTGGTTTTTCTTCTGTAACATGGTAGTTTACACATTGATTGATTTTCAAATATTGACCTGCCTTGCATCCCTGGGATAAACTCTGCTGGTCATTGTGTATAATTATCTTTATATATTGCTGAATTCTGTTTGATAATATTTTGTTAGAGAGTTTTGCCTCTGGATTCATGAGGGATATTGCGCTACAGTTTTCTTTTTCGTACTCTTTGTCTGGTTTTGGTATCAGAATAATACTAAATTCATAAAATGAATTAGATAATGTTTCTTATTATGTTTTTTGGAGGAGACTGTGTAGAATTGGTGTTAATTCTTTAAATGTTGGATAGAATTTGCCAATGAAACTTTTCTTTTTTGGAATTTAAAAATTATCCTTAATAGGGCTATGTTATGTAATTATACTGGGTGAGTTGCATTAGTTTGTGCTTTTGAAGGAATTGACCCATTTCCCTTAAGTTGTCAAATTTATGTGTGTATAGTTGTTTGTAGTATTTCCTTATTATCTTTCGACGTCTTCATGATCTGTAGTGACTGCCCCTGTCTCATTCTTGATATTAGTGCTTTTGTGTCTTGTCTCTTTTTTGTCTGTCTTACTAGAAATTTGTTACTCTCATTGATCTTTTCAAAGAAACGCATTCTTGTTTCATTGATTTTCTCTATTTTTCTGTTTCCAATTGCATTTGATTTCTGCTCTTTATTATTTTCTTCTTTCTGTTTGCTTCGGGTTTATTTTGCTCTTTTTTAGTTTCCTGAGATGGGAGCTTAGATTAAGTCTTTTCCTCTTTTCTAATGTAAACATTTAGTGCTATAAATTTTCTTCTTAGTACTGCTTTAGCTGTGTTCCACAGATTTTGATATGTTATCTTTTCATTTTCTTTCAGTTCTGTTTTAAAAATTTCCCTTGAGACTTGCTCTTTGACTCATGGTTTATTTAGAAATGTATTATTTAGTTTCCAAGTGTTTGGAGATTTTCCTGTTATCTTTCTGTTTGGTGTCTAGTTTGATTATTTTGTGGTCAGTGAACACACTCTGTATGATTTCAGTTCTTTTAAATTTGTTAAGGTTTGTTTAATAGCCCAGGAGATGGCATTTCTTGGTATGTGTTCTGGGTGTGCTTGAAAGGAATATGTATACTGCTGTTGCTGGGTGGAGTATTCTGTAAGTATAGGTTAGATCCTGTGGAGTTCTGTGTGCATGCTGATTTTCTCTTTAGATCTATCAATTGTCGAGAAAGAGATGTTCCAGTATCCAACTATAAATGTGCTTCTTAAACCCCTATCCAGATCAAGTGTCTATTTCTTTCAGTTTTGTCTGTTTTTGCTTTACATATTTTTCAGCTCTGCTGCTGAGTACATGCACATTTAGAATTCTGTCTTCTTGAAAGATTGACCCTTTTATCATTGTGTAGTGTGTCCCTTATACCTGATAAATTTCTTTGCTTTGATGTCTACTTTATCTGATATAAATATACCCACCCTTGTTTTTTTAAATTAATATTTGCCTATAAGATATATATCTTTTTCATCTTTTTACTTTTAAACTAGCTATATAGGTATATTTTAAGTTAGTTTCTTGTAGACAGCATATCGTTGGGTCATGTTTTTCATCCACTCTGTCAGTTCTTTTTTTTTTTTTGCATATTTAGACAATTTATGTTTAATGTAATTATATATTATGGCTTACATCTGCTGTTTTATTTTTCCTATTGTTTCTTTTTTCTATTTTTTATTTTTTATTTTTTGGCTGCACCGCACAGCATATGGGATCTTAGTTCCCCAGCCAGGGATCAGACCCACGCCCCCTGCATTGGAAGCGTGGAGTCTTAACCACTGGACTGCCAGGGAAGTCCCCCTATTCTTTCTATTTTTTATTTTTCTGGTTTCTTTTTCCTGCATTCCTGTGGGTTACTTGTTTATATTTTAGAATTCCACTTTGATTTATCTATAGTATTTTTGAGTGTATCTCTTTGTATTGTTTTTTTAATGGCTCCTCTAAGTATTACATATATATAACTTGTCTCAGTCTACTAGGGTTGTCATTTACCAGTTGGAGTAAAGTATAGAAACTTTACCTCTCTTTTTCCTCTGCATGTATAAAATAATTAAATGTTTCCTCTACATATATTTAGACGCACATCATTGTGTGTTATAAATTTTGCTTCAACTGTAAAACGTAATTCAGAAAACTCAAGAGGAGAAGGAAAGTGTGTTGTATTTTTACTCTTTCTATTGTTCTTTGTTTCTTCCTTCCTGATATTCTAATATTTCTTCTTTTATAACTTTCTGTTTGGAGGACCTTCCTTAGCCATTCTTTTAGGGTAGGTCTGAAGGTGACAAATTCTCTTAGTTTTCCTTCATCTGAGAATGTCTTGATTTTCCTTTCATTCCTGAAGGATATTTTCACTGGGTATAGAATTCTGGGTTGACAGTTCTTTTTTTTTCAGCACTTGAAAAAACGTGTGCCTCATCCTTCTGACCTCCATGGTTTCTGATGAGAAATCCACTGTCATTCGAATTGTTTTCTTCCTATAGGTAAGATGTTGTTTCTCTCTCGCTGCTTTCAAGATTTTTTCTTTGTCTTTGTATTTCAGAAGTTTGATTATGATGTATTTTGGCATGAGTTTCTTTAGGTTTATCCTGTTTGGGGTTCACTCAGCTTCTTGAATTTGTAGGTTTATGTCTTTTTGCCAATTTTGGAAAATTTTCATCCATTATGTCTTTGACTGCGTCTTCAGCTCTGCCCTCTTTCTCTTTTCTTTCCAGGACTCTGTTGACGTGAATGGTAGATCTTTTGTTATAGTCCAGAAGGTCCCTGAGGCTCTGTTTACTTTTTTCAGTCTATTTTCTCTCTGTTGTTCAGATCGAGTAATTTCTATTGTTCTGTCTTCCAGTTCACTAATTCTTTCCTCTGTGCCCTCCATTCTGCTGTTGAGCCCATCTATTAAGTTTTTAATTTCAGTTAGTGTATTTTTCAGTTCTAAAATTTATGTTTGGTTCTTTATATCTTCTTTTTCTTTGCTGAGATTTTTTTCTCATTTGTTTCAAATGTGTTTTTAATCATCTGTTGAAGCATTTTTATGATGGGTGCTTTAAAATCATTGTCAGATAATTCTAACATCTGTATTATCTTGGTGTCTTTTCTCATTCAAATTGAGTTTTTCCTGGTTCTTGGTATGACAAGTGATTTTTGATTGAAACCTAAGCATTTTGATATTATGTTATGAGCCTCTGAGTCTTATTTAAGTCTTCTGTTTTTGCTGGTCTGCTGTGACAACACACCAACAGGGGGAGGGTTGGGGAGCTGCCTCATTATTGACAAATTGGGGTGAAATACAGGTTCCTCACTTGCCCTCCATTGACACCCAGTGGGAGTGGGTTCCTTGTCCCAGCTGGGCTGAGCTGGGAATTCTAGCTCCCCGCTGGGCCTCCACTGATACCGTCTTGTCTGGGAGAGAGGGGAAGCCTTGTTACTGTTCCCTACATGGCCTGCATTGACACAGTAAGGGTTGACCTCATTACCTCTGGGTGGTGGTAAAAGTCCCGACTTTCCACTAAGATTCACTCTAGCAGATAAAGGGAAGGGGATGCCTCCTTACCTCTGGGTAAGAATCGAAGTCCAGGCTACCCATGTAATCTTTTCTGATACTGCATGTGTTGGGAGTCTTATTATTACCACAGGGTGGGTATGAAAGTTCCTGCACTCACTTGGCTCTCTCTGATACCACCTCAGTAGGGGCTTTGGATACCTCATTACAGACTGGTGAGGGTGGAGGTCTAGGCTCCCCACTTGGCCCCTGCTCATATGAGTGGAAGCAGGGCTGTGGTTTTTTTCTGTGGTGTTAGTAGAGTGGTTATTGGCTATAAATTTCCCACCTGGTTAGGCTCTACCTTTCCTGGTCCTGTCACTAGGGAAAGCTGGCCTTTAAAAATCTTTCCTGTTGGCATTCTGGGTTGCTGGCTTCTCCAGCACCAAGGGTATATGAGGCATAAAAAAAAAACCCAGAATAAAAACCTGTTGTTGTGTTGTTCCTCAGTTTCCAAGATACCAGCAAATCTGCATTCTTTTCTCCACCTTTCAGAATCTTCTTAGGTTGGCCTTACATATGATGTCGAGGGTTTTTAGTTGTGCTTAGAAGGATGAATGGAAGAAAGTACCTCTATTCCATCTTTTCAGAAGCTGAAGTATTGAGTTAATTTTTATATATGGCATGAGGTAAGGGTTGAGGTTCTCATTATCCACTCCCCCACCACCATTGATGTCCATATGTTCCATTACTGTTTGTTGAAAACGCTGTCTTTTTCCATGGAATACTTTGGTACTTTTGTCAAAAATCAATTGATAGGTGTTATTTCATTTCAGGAAAAATTTGTGGGATTACAGTTTTAAATGTTAGTTTTATTACATTGTTTTATTTTTGTTTTTCAGACATTCCAGTTATACAGATGTTAAATCTCCTTTGCCTATCTTCTGTATGGATTTCTCTCTTACCCTTCTGAAAACTCATTCTTCATTTCACTCCTAAATTCTTTTTCCCTTGCTATAATTTCAGTCATATCTATTTTCCCTTGGACTTATCTGTTGTCTCCTTGTGATTTCCAAGACAATTTTTTCTCTTTAACTTTATTTCTCAGATATTTTTGTCTTTTTTTTCAATTTCTCTCCTAAGTTTGGTCAGCTCTCATCTCATATCACCTAGTTGTCCATACATTTTTATTTTGAGCTTTTGAATCTGATTTGTGGTGTTTTTTCCTTATCAACAACTGTTTGTTTAATTATATTTAATTCATGTTGGAAAGTTGTGTAACAGTTTTCCTCTGCTTTGCAGTTGTTTTTTTGCTGAGTATTTTTATTACCTGAAAGGTTTTCATCCTTACTTTCTATGTTCTTATGTAGAAGCTTTGTATGGTTGTTGGGTTCATTTTTCTGATAATGAGGAAGTATGTTACAGTCTCCTGGACCAAAAATTACATGTGATTTTGTGAAGAGTAGGGGAGGGGTTTGGGCAGCTTACTTGATTTCTAGTTCAAGAACACCTTCTTATTTAGTACAGTGAAACCCAGTTTCTTTTTCAGTGGTGCCTAGTGGGGAGTGTTTGTCTAGTTCTAATTCTGTGATAAAATCCTATCTCTGGAGGACCCTGGACCTCAGACACTTGTTTATTCTTTCCCTACATCACTGAGCCACTGAAGTCACGTCTCTCACCGTCTTCTCCAGGTTGCCATCTCCAGTGCCTTGTACTTTCCAAGCCCCTCCTTCCAAATCCCCAGAAGCAACACCCTGACCTAGCAGGTCTCAAACCTGTTCTAAGTATTTCCCTGCTTGACGGAGGATGGCGGGGGGGGGGGGGCTTCTTTCCTGTGGATGAATGAGTTGATGTTATCTGTGTTCCAGCATTACTAGGACCCTCCTCGCTCTCCCTTCTCCATACAATCCCTGCCTGATTCTGCAGGTCTGGGGTTTGTTTTCCCACTTACATGTAAATTCAAGTTTGTAGTTTTCTTATTTCCCATATGCTGTAGGCATGGACTGTGGATGATTTTATCTCCTCTCCTTATCGACCACATGGGTTGTGGAGCACGTAGGGAGAAGTCTGAG
Organism: Balaenoptera acutorostrata; assembly: GCF_949987535.1. Taxonomy (NCBI): domain Eukaryota; kingdom Metazoa; phylum Chordata; class Mammalia; order Artiodactyla; family Balaenopteridae; genus Balaenoptera; species Balaenoptera acutorostrata. Next base: position 125,688,951 of record NC_080069.1, read on the forward strand.
TGTGGGTGACTGCTGTTGTCTATGGGAGCCAGCCTCTTATCTTTTTAGTTTCCACTGGATTTGTAGTTATGGCCACATTACATTTTTAATTTCCTTCCTTCCTTTTCTTCTTCTTTCCGTCCTTCCCTCCCTCCATCCCTCCCTTATTCCTTCCCTTGATAAACCCTTTTTTTCCCCCTAAAGTTCTGTCCATTTTAATAGGCTACTGAAGTCTCAACTTTGGCCTTCTTGAGCTTCTCTATCATATCTTTTTCTGTTTCATTAGTTCTTTTTTTTTTTGGCTGCGTTGGGTCTTCAGTGCTGCAGACGGGCTTTCTCTAGTTGCAGCAAGTGGGGGCTACTCTTTGTTGCGGTGTGTGGGCTTCCCATTGCGGTGGCTTCTCTTGTTGTGGAGCATGGGCTCTGGGTGCGTGGGCTTCAGTAGTTGCAGCACACTGGCTCAGTAGTTGCAGCACATGGGTTCAGTAGTTGTGGTGCGCGGGCTCTAGGACGAGTGGGCTTCAGTAGTTGTGGCACGCAGGCACAGTAGTTGTGGCTCAAGGGCTCTAGAGTGCAGGCTCAGTAGTTGTGGTGCACGGGCTTAGTTGCTCTGCAGCATATGGGATCTTCCCAGACCAGGGATCAAACCCGTGTCCCCTGCGTTGGCAGGCAGATTCTTAACCACTGTGCCACCAGGGAAGTCCTTATGTTCTTATTTATTGTTTCTTTTCTTCTGCTTTCTTATTGTAATCTCTTTCCCCATTTATTAGTTGACTACTCAGCTCTGACAAGCCTTTCTATTTTGCTAGGGTGTTTAACGCTTTAACGTTGACTCTAAGAATTATTTTAGTTTTATGTTACAAGTTATGAAATGTCATATTTTTTAGTTCTAAATCTTTTTCCAGGTTTCATTATGATTTATTATTTGATCCATTAGTTATTCATAAGTACAATTTTGAATTTCCAAATGGCAAAGGTTTCTTTATTGATTTAAAAATTTTTTTCCTGTTGATTTCATTTTTTTTTTCTTGTATTTTATCACCCCTTGTATTTCAGATCATCCATTTGGCTTTTTTTTCCTTCTGCATGAAGAACATCTTTTCTAATTTATTTTAGTGAGGTTTGATGGTGGTAAATTCTCTCAATTTGCCTGAAAAATCTTTTTGCCATTGTTTGTGACAGTAGTTTCAATTTGTATGGAATTCTAGTTGGTTAGTTATTTCCTTTCTGTGTTTTGAGACTATTCCACTGTCTTCTGCCTCCTGCTGTTTCTGTAGAGAAGCTAATCATTAGTCCAAATGCTTCCATTGTGTGGCTCTCTCTTCTCTCTATGGCTGCTTACATAAAAACCTTTTTATTATGGAAAATCGAAACAGTGTTAAGTAGAGACACAAGTATAATGAACCCCTATTTGCTGCCATTCACCCTCAAAGCAATTATCCACATTTTGCCAATCATGTTTCACTTTTTTTTTTCCTTTTAATCACTTTAGGTATAACTGTGTCTGTAAGCATCTCTAACAATTAAGGATTTAACAACCACAATAGCATTATTACACCTAGCAAAGTTGATAATAATTTCTTAGTATTATCTAATACCTATCCCAAGTTCAAATTTTACCAGTTATCTCAAAAATAACTTTTTACTATTGATCTGTTTGAATCAGGATCCAAACAAGGTTTGCTCATTTGACTTAGCTTAATCTGTTTACATCTGTTTTACTCTGTGACTATTTTCTGCATGCCATTTATTTGTTGAAGAAACTGTAAACCGTTCTGGATTGGGTTGATTGCATCATGGTGTCATTTAACGCATTTCTCTGTCCTCAGTATCTCCTGTTAACTGATATTTAGATCCTAAAACAGGCCGTCTGAACCTTGGCGCTATTGAAATTTTGTTGGTGGTGGCTGTCTTGTGCGTTTTAAGATGTTAAGCGGCGTCCCTGACCTTTCCCCCTAGATGCCAGTAGTACCCTGTAGTTGTGACAACCAAAAAAAAAAAAAAAAAAAAAAGTCTCCAGACGTTGCCAGGTATCCCTAGGAGGCAAAATCACCCTTGTTTGTGAAGCACAGACCTTGACTGTGATCAGGTTAAGACTCTTTGGGGAAGCTTCCTAGGCGGCTGGCTGTGTGCTTCATCTCACGGTCCATCCGCAGCCACATGCCATCTCGTGTTTTCCTTTGGGCAGTGTTAAGATTGATCGCTGGGTAGAGCCCTATCCATCCACTGTAAATTTCTCCACCAACCTTTCCCCTAGTGATCTAGTAGGCACTGATGATGGTCACCCAGATCTGTGATTTTATTTGGCATTGCACAGTTGTGAATTTATAATTCCATCATGCTCTCTGCATTAATTATTCTGACATTTTCTATAAGGAAGAACTTCCCTCATCAACTCTTTGGTTACCCTGAAATACAGTTTGTATTTGTATTAGTAAGATACATGCTTAATTCCGTCCCTTTACGTATGAGTTTTCAAAATAGCGAGTTGGTACACTAGGAACTCCAAATACAGTCATCGAGAGCTTTAACAAAATTATTGTTATGAATCTTTGGATTTTAACGTGTTTGGTGTGTTTCAGTCCTTTGGACTCACTGTTAGTTCTGATGCTCAAATTGTCCTGTCTCTGGATAGTGGGAGCCCCTTAAAGTTGGCTTTTTTACCTGCTCACAGCCTGTTGTCTTTGACAGCTTTCTGCTTTCATCTGTGACAAAACGTTCCAGGATCATTGTGTACCTTTCCTGCCCAGACCTGGAATCGGCCATTTCTCCAAGGAGACCTGTGTCCTGGACACCTGTTGTTTTTCCAGATCTCCCTTCCCTTCCTTCAGGGTCCTTTTGCCTCCAGTGGCCTCACCTTCAGCTCCTCTTTGGAGGGCTGCCCTTGACCACTAGAGGTGCTTCCCAACACGTGGGGGATGGAAAGTGGAAGTCCCTGAGGGTTGACGCCCCCAGGTGGCCCTCACCAGGCACAGGAGTGCGGGGCGTGAAAGCCCAGCCCTCTGGCTTCAGGTCTGACAACTCTGAGGCTTGGGTCAGACCCCAGGGTCCCCCGAAGGAGCAGCTGACGCTGTCGCAGGACTTTATCTGAAGCCGCCCCCTCTTTTGGCCCCCTTCTCTGCCCTGGTCTGCCTTCTTGCTCCCTTCCAGTTCCTTCTGGGAGTCCGTCCTTAATCAGCCACTTGCACATGGACCCTCATCTCATGGTCTGCTTCTGTAGAACCTGATCTGAGAGGCTGTGGTTCCTTTGGTGAGAAATGGTATTATTTACCAATATGGTCATTGCTACTAGATTTTTACTGCTTTCAGGCTTTTTAGGACTTTTTTTTTTCTTTTTAAAAAAGAAGAATATACCATGTATTCTTTTGGCATTTGTAATTCAAATGTAAGATTATAGGATTTTTACCTTACTACTTAGATTTTATATTTGTATCTCTTTTCTGTTACCCTGAAAAATTTGTATTTTTGTCTTTTTTTTTTTAGAGCAGTTTTAGTTTCAAAGTAAAATTAAATGGAAAGCACAGAGACTTGCTGTACACTCCCTGCCCCTGCACCGTCAGCCTCCCCCACCCAGTGGTACATTTGTTACGGTCAGTGAGCCTCCGTGAACCGCCGTTGTCGCCCAAAGTCCAAGGTTTACAGTAGGGCTCACTCTTGCTGCTGTACCTTTTAAGGGTTTGGACAAATGTATAATGACCTGTGTCATTATAGTATCATACAGAGTAGTTTCACTGCCCCAAATTCCTTCTTTTGTCTTTTTACTTATTCTGTTTTTTAAATAGTATTGTTTAAAAAAATTGTATTTAAAAATTTTTTGCCCCTACCATGTAGAAATGCAAGCAATTTTTGTCCTTCAGTTTTGTGTCCAGCCAGAGTTGCCAAACAGACTCTCTTACTCTAAATAATTTTTCTGCTGTTTTCTATGTAGACACATTTATACTGCCTACGATATATAATTTTTGACCCATGAACTATTGAACGTCTGTTTTTCAATTTCCAATTGTAAAATTTAAATCTTAATTAATCTTTTGGTTTCTGATTATTGCCTTAAATTGCAACTTAATTGTACTGTGATTAGAGGACATGACGGGCATAAGGGTCTTCTTTGAGACGAGAGATTTACGACTGCTTTATGGCTTAGCATATGGTCGACTTTTGTAAATGTTTTATGTATGCTTAAGAGGACTATGTTTTCTCTAGTTTGGGGAACACTTGGCTTCTTACATTTGTCTGCTAAATCAAGTTTGTTAGTTGTGTTGCTGAATATTCTATATATTCACTAATATTTTGCCACACTGACCCATCGATAATTAAGAGAGGTGCATTGAAATCTCTTTCTGTAGATCTGTCAGCTCTTGCTTTGTGTGTGTGTGTGTGTGTGTGTGTGTGTGTATTTTTTTTTTAAGTTTCTATATTTAATGCAGTTATTTTGAATAGTTTGAAACATGCAGTTCAGTATAGGAAACATTCTAACAGGTGACCAAGTACTATTGTGTATGTTTCTAAAATAGTAACTATGTGTTTCTGATTCTCTTTTGTTAGGCTTTTTCTTTTATTTATTCTTTTTTTCAAAAAAAAGCTTATGTTAAAATATATGTGTTTGCTTTCTATGTTTTAAGCCACTTTATGTATATTTAAAATTGCTGTGTCTTAGTGGAGCTGAACTTTTTGTCATCTTCTGCTGACCCACTTTAACTCTAATAATGATTTTTTCTTATATTGTAATTTTCTGATGTGAATATATATCTGAGTTTTGTTTTATTTTGTTTTTTTAATGAACATTTGCCAAGTGTATCTTGTCCCATCGTTTGACTTCCAGCCTTGATGTGGCCTCGATTTTAGGCTTGTCTCTTGGAAACTAACAGTTATATTATGTATAATGGTATTTTTTAAAATTCCATCTGGGTGATCTGTGTCAGTCAGTAACCAGGTTCCGTCTGCTTGTGTGTATTGTGATTATTAGTTTACTTGGACTTGTGACATTTGTTCCATTTTTCCTATGTTTTTTCCTCCTTTCCTTCCTTTTTAGTATTGAATAATTGGTTGTTTATTTGCTTTCGTGTCACATTTTCCCCTCTATATTAGTTTATAAACTATGAATTATTTTTGTTTTTTTTAAAGTGGTTATCCTTATAATTCTATCATGCATGCATAACAAAATCTATAGTTATTTTATTAAGTTCTAAGACCTTAGAACAGCAGCTGCGATCACATTTCCCCCAGCTTCCTTGTGAGCATCCAGCATTTTAGTCCTTTTCTCCCCCACAAAATAGATATTACTATTGTTCTGACTTTGTAGGCGTTCAGGATGAACCCTCCCCAGAATGTGTCACTTTTGCGTGAGGATTATTTTGAGCTAAGGGCAGTCGAGTCCCTGTGGGTTCAAGAGAAGCAACTGCCCCTCCCTTAACTACCTAGAAAAATTTAAATTGGGGATTTTTCCCAGGAAAGAGTTATTACCAGAGATAAGTGTTATCTAAGTGGCCCCCATCTGTTTGGCAGGGCAAGCATCTAATTACCAAAAACCTGCCCTTTTTTATATTGTCCTATGAATGACGCTCCTGTCCTTGGAAGCCCCAGGCTCCTATCCCATTCCTTAGCTTAAGGTAGTGTATATACCTCATTTTACCCTTCTGTCTGAACCTCTCACGTATGCGTGGTTCCAGTATGTACGAAGTTAAATTTGATTTTCTCCTGTTAATCTCACGTCAGTTTAATTCTTAGACCAGTCAGAAGAACGTAGGAACGTAGAGGAAAATCTTCTTCCTTCCTAACAACTTTATAGAGACTGTGTTTATTTACTGATAGATTTACCAATTTCTTACATTGCAGACCTTCCTTTAATATCATTTTCTATCTTCCTGAAGTACAGACCTTCCTGCTATAACATTATGTATGCATTTCTGAAAATGCGATGCATTGAAAATAATAGGCCTTGTAGAAAAAGTATGGTTAAGAGCAAATTATTCAAGATATGCAACTCTTTAACCAGAACACTAACAAAAACAAGAACAATCCGAGTGCAAAATGATAGCGAAGTTAAATCTCTGTTTGCATTTGCACCCAGTATCAAGTCTTCAGCCCCGCATCCTCCTCGAGGCCCTTTGCTTCTGGCAGAGACCAGCCTTGCCTTGCTCTTGTGCAGCAGTGACTGGAGGGGAATTAATCGGGACCGACCGAGGGACTCGCTTCTCTGCCCTTCTCTCCTCTCTGGGATTTTGCCCCTCATTCCCAGACACTGTGTCATCCTCAAGCTCCAGTCTTTTACTCCTCCTCCCAGTAGGCGTGTTGCTTTCTGCTTCTAAAAATGGGAAAATGGCCTCATGTGCACAGGGGTCGCCTCGTGCCTCCTTTCTCCCAAGGATTGTAGCTTCTCAGGTTCTGTCCGTGTCAGCTGGTTCCCTGTGCCTTTAAACAGTTATGTATTTTTTTCAGCTTTTATAGTTGTTTTTAGTAGGAGGGTGAGTCCTTTTTAAGCCTCTCTGTCATAGGCCATGGAAATGCTGGGTCAATTTTATAGACTTCTATTGCTTGTTCATTTTTTAAAGACTCATTTTTTAAAAAATTTCTTTACATATTTATGTGTAGTTCTTTTATAGTCCTCATCTAAAGGTACTTATATCTGAAGTCCATTGGGGGTTATATATATATACTACTTGTTTCTGCTGTCTTTCACCCACCTTGTATGGGGGTGATGTTTGTTTTCTGGTCCTTGTATGTTTGCTGATGTTTTTTGTTTTGGGTTCATATATGACTGACTGTAATCCACCCTTTCTGAAGTGGGCTTTGTTTGATAATCAAGCCCTACAGAAAAAGAATTGTTTGGTTGCTTTTTCAGTTCTCCCAAGGATGGTACCTAGCTATAGGAGAGAAATTCTTTGTACATGGTGGATGCCTTGGGACATTAGGCTTAAGTTCTCTTCAAGTTGGAAATGACTGCCTTGGCCGGTGGGGATTCTGTGGGCCAGATGAGGGCCGTTCTTGTCCGAGGACTCAGCTGTGCTTCCCTGGAAGCCCCGCGCACCGCCCGCCTGCTCTCCCTTCAGTCCCCTGGAGGGAGCAGTTCAATGTGGTGCCTCACCCCAGCTTTGGTCGGCAATGTCCCCACAGTGTAATTCCTCCGTTCAGCCTCAGTTTCTTAATCTGCAAACTGGAGGTAATAATACGTGCCAGTAAGTGCCGCTGTGAGAATAAAGCACCTGGACCAGGCCGGCACCTGTTGTTTTCAGTGAACGTTCTGTTCCTTTCTTTATCCACCCCCCTCCCCCATATCTGGCCATCTGGCTTGATTGTCTTCTGTTTCAATGAATTAATTTTTGTTACTGTCTAGTCTTTTTTTATTTTTATTTTTAAACAGCTTCCAACAGGATATTTTCTTAGTCTGTTGTAGTTCTCGTTTTGATCCTCTCCCTCTATTCCTGGTCTGTTTTGACTTAATTGATGATTTCTGCTGTTGTTGTAGTAGTAAATCTATTTCAGGAGAAATATTTCCATCCAGGCTCTGGCATCTTTGTTCCACTTCTTTTGAGCAGAAAAATTCTTCATTCAGTGTATATTGGTTCCTTTTTCCCAGTTTACTTGTCCTTGGGTTTGCTTAATTGTTATTGTGGAAGAGTCTGAAAAGCTGTGGTTTTAAAATAATAAATGTTTCTTAATTTAAAAATTACACATGCTCATCACAGAAAAAACAATTTTAGTGTTAAAAGTATAGTGAAGAGAATTAAGATTATTATCAGAAAGCCTTTCGGAGATCACCACAGTTACTGTTATTTTGGTGTTATTTCTCTCCCTGTATATGTTATTTTTCATAGTTGAGCCCATCTGGGATATACAAGTGTGTAGCCTGTCTTTTTTTTTTTTTTTTTTTTTTAACTTACCTTATCATAAGCTTCTTCTTTAAAGCCTATAATAAGTCATTTAAACTATTTGTATGCATTTTTAAAAAAATTATTATTTATTTATTTATTTTTATTTATTTATTTGGCTGTGTTGGGTCTTCGTTTCTGTGCGAGGGCTTTCTCTAGTTGCGGCAAGTGGGGGCCACTCTTCATTGCGGTGCGCGGGCCTCTCACTATCGTGGCCTCTCTTGTTGCAGAGCACAGGCTCCAGACGCGCAGGCTCAGTAGTTGTGGCTCACGGGCCTAGTTGCTCCACGGCATGTGGGATCTTCCCAGACCAGGGCTCGAACCCGTGTCCCCTGCATTAGCAGGCAAATTCTCAACCACTGCACCACCAGGGAAGCCCTGTATGCATTTTTAGTATTCATAGTATGATGCTTCCTGTAAGTATTGCACACTTAGTCGATCTCCTATGGTTATACTTTTCATAGTTTTTGTTATTGTAAAAGAACTTATATAAAAAACACCTTTGTGAATACAGATGTTTGTGTGCATGCTTGATTTCCTTAGGAGATAATTTTGTACAAATTAAATCAATAGACAGGATTTTTTACTTTAAATAAGTTTGCCCAGTTGCTTTCTTAGAAGATGCTATAGTTTACGCCTTCAGCCGGGAATTGAATGGTGCTGGGTGGTGGCAGCTGACAGTCTAGGAAGCGTCGTAGCTGCTGTGGCTCAGGCTGGTTTCACGGTCAGGTCAAGGCTGTTTTCTCTGGCCCGGCTGTTCCCTGCAGGGCTTCAGAGTGGCCAGCAGCCAGGGGAGAAGCTTAGAGCCTTTGTCTTCACACATGCTGGAGGGAACCGCCCTCATTTCTGCCTTTATGCTTCTTCCAAGAAGTAAAAGTGAGGTGGACAGTGGGCATTGGCTCCAAGTCACTGCACTGTCCTCCCTGGCGTCCCTGGGGTCTCAGGAACTGTTACCCGCAAGAATGGAAACGTACATTAGGATAGTTAAAAATGAAACACTGTTGTGAGAAACATACTATGCAGAACAGCAAAATCTACTTAAAAACAGTGGTCACAGCCATGTTAACCTGGGGACTTTGATTTGTGGGTGCCGAGTGGAGGAGGGGGTGCTGATAGCGCAGAGGATGGGCCTTAGGGAAGGGGGGGATGAAGATCGAGGGACAAGGGCCAAGCGGGTGTATGGGCGACGGCAGTGCCCGCGTCCGCCCTGGGCCAGTGTCCTCTGCGGGCCCTGTGGGCGGGTCAGGCCTGACCAGCAGGTTCAGGAGAGCAGCTTCAGGCCAGGCCGGCCCCTCTCCTCGCTGCCCTGTTGGCCCTGCCCCCAAACCCCTGCAGCGACCGCGGGAGCTCTCACCAGGCAGCCCAGGATGCGTTCTCTCGAGGGGTGAGCCCTGAACTGGGGTGGGGGAACCTACTGGCCTTGGTCTCTGGGGCTGAAGGCGGCTTTGGTGTTCTTAGAACATCTAGATTTGTGGCCCCTAGGGAAGCAGAGAAGTCCACAGCCAGGGACGCCCGCCAGGCTTGGCGCTGCTCCCCCAGCGACCCTGGTGAAGGGAGAGGTGAGGAAGGGTCTCGGGATCTCTGCGGCAGACGGCCCAGATCCTCAGCGCCGGCACAGCCCTGCCACCGTTCGCCTCAGTGGCGGCCTGACGGTGATCGGAGGGGTCTCATGCGAAGCTGTGTTCTTAGCCGCACGCCCTTCCCCGGGTGGGTCCACGAAGACCTGTGAGGTTGGAGCTGGGAGAGTGCCTGTCGCCCCGGGGCGAGACCTGCGTGATGTGGGTTTATGAGCCACACCCCTGACTTGGTGGCCTCGTGTCCTTGCAGGTGGTAACGTGGACCTGGAAGGCCAAGCAGAAGGGAAGAAGGAGGTGGAAGCTGATGATGTGATGAGGAGCGGCCCCCGGCCCATCGTGCCTTACAGCTCCATGTTCTGCTTAAGCCCCACCAACCTGTGAGTCTTGTCACCAGCCCGTGCCCTGTGCCGTCCTCTTGTCCGTGGCCCATGATCCACGTGTACACGCCACCAGCGTGTGCTAGACGCGACCTGCCCCTTTACGTGTGTTAATATCCTGGTCACCACAGCATCCCACAAAGCACACACTACTGTCACCTCACTTTGCAGATGAGGACACGAAGCCACAGGGAAGGCTGGTGTCCAGACACACAGCCCGTCCATCTCGGTGGCGGAGCTGGGATTTGAACCCAGACGGTTGGTCCCAGGGCCTTGCTCTTAACCCGCACTGCAGCCTTAGTTCACCTCTGCACACACACACACCCAGTTTACATCCATAGTGCATATGTGCTGCCCTCCGCCCACCTTCCATCAGGTGGTGCGTCACAGTCACCCATGTGTCTGTCCACGTTTTCTCCCCTCTGTTTACGCCACCATGAGTCTCATCCACTCATCAGTCCACCTGCCTTCATTAGCTCAACCAATATTCATGTGCCAGACAGCGTTCTAGGTGCTGGGAATACGCGGTCATGAGCAGAACGGACAAGGGCCCCGTCCGTTCTTAAGCTTACAAGCGAGTGGAGAGGCAGACAGCAGACAGGACGTTAGGGAGGGGACATGAGATGGTTCATGGAGGGAAGGCCTAAGAGGAAGCACAAAGCGGGGACTGGAGATGTGGACGGTGGGGGCTGCTGACATGAAGTGGGATTGGAACAGAGACGTGGCGGGGGTCGTGAGAGCCCACCAGGCAGAGACGCAGGCAGAGCAAAGGCGGAACCACACCACCCAGGGGGGCAGCGCAGCAGGGTCTGAGGAGCTCGTGCTCCGTCCTTTACCCACGTGTCCAGCCAGCCCTTCTGCCCTGGGCATCCAGCAGTCTTTCCACCAGTCCCCGTCGTCCATCCTCCCCACGTTCCTCCTTTCAGCATACGTCTGTGGGGAGCTTGCTCTGCTAGGGGCTTGGAGTAAGATGGCGGTAGAGACGGATAAGGCCTTGGCCTCCAGCACCGACCGGGTGGTGTCCGTCAAATGAGTACAACGTGGACGGTAAAGCAGGGAGGTCTGGTGTCTTGGAGCAGGTGGGGAGAGTCAGGGGAGCCTTCCTGGAGGAGGTGAGAGATCTCAGGTGAAACCTGAAGGGTAAAGAGTTAAGATGAAGAGGCAGGAACCACTGTTCTTGGAGGGCGGAGAGAACTTAGAGTGGTCCAGAAGTGAAAGACATCAGGCTCAGAACAGCTAACAACAGTTGGATGGAAAAGCGCAGAGGTAGACAGCGCTGTTGTGTGTTCTGTGGAGAAGTAGAAGTGACACCGAGAGCCCTAAGAAGCTTGAGAGGTTGTAAACAGTTGGGGGTGAGTGGTGACTTGGTTAGACTGCACTTCAGCAGAGCCCTTTGGTGGGAAGACCGGAGACGAGACAGGGAGACCGTTTAGTAGGTGGCCGCGGTTTTCAGGTGGTGATTTGATGAGGATAGTCAGAGTGGAGAGGTTTGGGAATGAAATGCTTGGGGAGAAATTTTGGAGGCAGAATCTGCAGGATTTGATGGCAAATTAGATGTGGAAGGGGATGGAGATGTGAAGGATGACAGCCAGGGTTTCTGCTTGACGGCTGGGGGCCTGGCCACGCTGGGGGGTGGTGAGCACAGACCCTGTGGAGCCCGGGGCAGCTGGCAGGTGGCACATGGCCGGGGGACTTGGGGGTCTGAGTGAGGGTGGAAACTCAGCCGCAAGATGGACCGGCAGCTGTTGATCAGAAGGAAGGGGGCTGGGATGGAAGAGGGCCCGAGATGGAGTGTCGTGGAAGTGGAAGGAAAAGCGTCTCAATTAGGAGGGAGAAGTGCCAGCAGGTCTCTCGGGGTCCTGGGAAGGGCAGCTCCGGGGAGTGTGCGGGCTGGAGCTGGACACCGGTGGTCGGGATGAGGAGGAGACAGGCATAAAGTCCAGTCCCTTCCAGGGACAGAGAGACGTGGGTGTCCTTGGGAACACTCTGCGTTGGCGAGAGGAGCAGGTTGGACGGGCTGGTGGGCAGCGGTTGGGCCAGCAGAGGCAGGAGGGGGGCCCCCGTGAGCACGTCCCTCGAGGTGGCAGGAGCGACGTCTGCCTCGTGCGCTCGTCCCCCAGGATCGGCTTCACTCTCCCTCTGCGGGGCCTTTGCTGGCCTCCTGGTCACTGTCTCCTGCTGAGTCGTAGTGTGTGTCAACACCTGAGCATCTCCCGTTGCTTTACGTTTACTGGTGTCTTGTTCGCCACTGTGTCCCAGCCCAGCATGTGCCTGAACAGAGCAGAATAGTGGTGAGTGGAGGCGGGCAGGGGCACACACGCAGCTCTGGCGGCTCCGACGGGGGCACCGCGCCCAGCACTGGGGCTCGAGAGGCACCTGCTCTCCACGGGACTGTTGGTGCTCGGCCTCTTCCCCCCCCCCCCCACCCCCCACAGCAGAGCCGGAAGCCCGTCCAGGGCACGGCAGCCCCACAGCAGGTAGACGAGCAGGCCTGGCTGGGCCCCAGTGGAACTTTATATACCGAACGGGCCAGACCAACTTGGCCTGCAAGCCGTGGCGGGCTGGCCCTGCCCAGGGTTTCTGCAGCCTTTCCGCCACCTACCCTCCCAGGAATCTGGTCCCCACCAGTCACCTGGCCGCTCTCTCCCGGCCACAGGGACACTTCCCAGAACTCAGCTCGTCCTACGGGGAGGGGCCAGCCCAGCCCTCCGTGGGCCTTCGGTGACCCGTGCTTTGCCTTCCAGGCTCCGCCGCTTCTGCCATTACATCGTGACCATGCGGTACTTCGAGATGGTCATTCTCGTGGTCATCGCCCTGAGCAGCATTGCCCTGGCCGCTGAGGATCCCGTGCAGACAGACTCGCCCAGGAACAACGTGAGTGCTGCCACTGGGCTGTGGAGGCTCTGGGGACACAGAAGAGTGGGGACATGCCCGGGACGGGAGGGAGGGCTGCCGCTGCAGGGGTGCGCTCCCACAGGGACGCTGGCCTCCCCTGCCCTCCCCAGACCCTGCCCACAGGCCCCAGGCCGACGGGTGGTCTGTTCAGGCTCCTGCCCCCGCTCGAGCTTCTGGCCTCGCCTTTGAGAAAAGCCTTTCCTTTTGGTTCCAGGTGCTGAAGTACATGGACTACATCTTCACAGGCGTCTTCACCTTTGAGATGGTGATAAAGGTGAGATGTGTGGTTGCCCTGGTGACCACAGGGCTTTGCTCATCCCCCTCGTGACTGAGATGAAGGCACGTGGCAAGTGTGCCCTGGGCGTGCACACACGTGTGGTGACATGAGGGCACATGAGCCCGCAGGTAGAGGTTGTGTCTTGTGGAGACACAAGGCCACGTTTGTTAAGGATTCGCCACAGCGTCACGTCAGCCTTTGGAGAGCTCGCAAGCGCTGGCCCTGGTCTCCACTACCTGCTCATGGAGACCCTTCTCGCTGAGGGGACAGGCTTCCCTTACTGTGCGGTGTGAGCCCAGCCCATGCAGGGTGGTCTCAGCAGAGGCGGAGGCCGGGACCTCGGCTGGAGGAAGGAGAGCAGGGACAGGGCGGTGGCCTCAAGGCCCAAAGATCACGGCAGGTGGGTGTAGAGGACTCACTAGTGTTTGATCCTAGATGGAGAATGACCGTGTTGTTGTGACCTTCGTTCCTTCTCTAGGTGTTGCCAAGTGGCCTGTGCTTTCCACACAGGTGCGCGGGCAGCGCAGCTGGTGGGGGCGGGGGGTGCCCACGTGCTGACTCAGGGTGGCTTCTGTGTACACAGCACTCACTTCAATTCTCTCCCAAATTCCTGGGGGAGGTGTTACCATTTCATTTTACGAACGAGGACACGGAGGCCCAGAGACATTAAGGTGCCGCTGCAGGAGGCGCAGAATCCAGCAGCTCTTCCTCTCGCCGCACGGGGCTGGCAGTCTGAGGGTCTGGCAGGCGGCGTGCTCCGGGCAGCGTGTGCCTGCAGCCCAGCGATGGAGGAGAGACTCACTCAGGCTCCACAGGAGCTGGGGGCCGGGCAGGATCTTGGCCAGTCATGACCATGCAGGGTCATGGGGTCAAAGGCATGGAGATCCAAACACCCGTTGAGGCTCTAAGAGGCCATTACCTGAGCTGTGACCACTCCCATGACAGGGCGTGACCTGAGCTGTGACCCCTCCCCTGACAGGACTTGACCTGAGCCGTGACCCCTTCCCTGACAGGATGTGACCTGAGCCGTGTCCCCTTTCATGATAGGCATGATCAGGGCTGTGTCCCCTCCCCTGATGGGACGTGACATGAAGCGTGCGGCACCCTTCCCGTAACCACGTCTCTGGGCTCTGGCTCTGCCTTTTCTGAAATATTCTGCTCATTAAAGTGTGTTGTTCCCCTAAAGATGATCGATTTGGGACTGCTGCTGCACCCTGGTGCGTACTTCCGGGACCTCTGGAATATTCTGGACTTCATTGTGGTCAGTGGGGCCCTGGTGGCGTTTGCCTTCTCGTAAGTACCCAGGTCTGCTCTGACTCTTGCTGGACTGCAGTCCCCAGAGCCGTGATGAGTGTGGGGGGTGAAGGAGGAAGGGGCCCAGTGGCCTCCATGACGGTCTGTCTTCGGTCCCTCTGTGCCTGGGGCTGGGCTGTGGGGCTGGGAGGACCTCAAGGCTCGTTTGTCCCTGACACACCCCATGGTTCTGAAAGTGGATAGGCAGGCCTCTGCTTGTGGTGTCTGCCTCTCGGGTCCTTCAGGAAGCTTTTCGTGCCCTGACGCGGCCGCGCTGCTTGGTCAGCCAGCGTGGGCGGGCGCAGCTGGGGGGCTCCGCCATTTTCTGTGGCCCCCTGGTGAGCGGCGCTCAGCCCTGTTGTGGCTGGGCCTGGATCGGCTCCCTCAGACCCTACGCGGTGGCGGGCGTGAGGCAGGCGTTGGGTGCTCGGGTGCAGCAGGGGGGAGATCCAGAGATAAGTAAGACCCTCGATGGACGCGGATACGGAGGGACGGGGTCACCTCTGAGCCCACGGGGAGGCCTCCTCACTGACTCTCTTCTCTTTGTCTCCTGTTGCTGGCCTCTCGGTAGGAGCTTCATGGGGTAATGCCTTCCCTCTGTCCCCACATCACAGCGCGCCGCGGCCCCTCGTGGGCCGTTTCATCACCACGCCTCGCCTCCGCTCATTCCCCTCCACCCTCTGGGCTGCATGCTGCCCAGAGCCACGTCCCCAGGGCCACATGTCCCCGCCTCACCTCTGGGGGCCGGGTTGGGGGCTGGAGCTGGGCGTGGCCCCCCCTTTGGTGAGCAGGGAATGCTGACTGAGTGCTGGAGGCTGGGCGCCTGGGCCCGGAGGGCAGTGCCCACTCTGGGTGGGAGCTGCGTGACCGTGGCTGTCAGGATGTTGGCTCTCCGGAGGCACTTTCCCACGTGTCTCCTCTGGAAACCGGGCTTTTTTGCTCTTTCCTTTCCACAACGCCTCCCTGAAATGCCCAGCATCTCCGACCCTCTATTGTCATAAAACAAAATTCAACGGAGTAAATCTGAAGGTCTAATTGGGTTTATTCAGTGATTCATGAAACAGGCAGTATCCCGTCTAGTAAGTAGAAAGGCTGTACGCGATGGAAGCTGTACAAAATTGAAGGCCTTTATAGAAAGGGAGCCAGGCAAGGTTATTAACAAAAGAAAAGAAAGGATTGTTTCAGGCAAGGTTACCTCACTGGTGCTGACCAGGGAAGTCCAGAAATTCCATTCCTGGGAAAGGCTGAAACTGCAATTCAGTCCTGGTTCGCTGTCCTGGGGGCGAGTGGCTCTGCTTTGGGCCTGTTGTTTCTTTTTATTTTTCCTTCTTATCCTTTTTCTTCCTTTTCCTCTTTCTCCTCTCCCTCCCTCTCCCCCTCCTCTTTTTTTTTTTTTTTAACAATTCTCCCCTTCTGATCAAACTGTCAGCCCAACTGAGAGATGTGATCAAAATTTTAGGTGTGTCGACTAAAAAAACATTCACAACCTAGAAGTTGAGAGTTACGTTTTATTTGGCGGACAAAACTGAGGATTTAAGCCCGGGACACAGCGTCTCAGACAACTCAGAGGGCGGCCCCAAAGAGGCGGGGCGGGGGGGGGGCGGGTGGAGCCTGGATGTACAGGAGTTTTCGCAACAGAGCCCAGGTAGTCGTAATGTCAAGAGATTACCGTTAACTAAAGAAAACCAGGCATCTCAAGTTAAGGGATTTAGTGCTTTGCTTTATACGGGACATGCAAGTGTCTGGGCTCATTGAATCATTCCTTTGATATGTACCTCAGCTGTCTGGGCCAGTATCCTGTGCTTCTCACCCTGAGTCTCCTGAGGTGCCCCGTGGGAAGGGGCTGGCTGACAGCTGGATGGGGGGGGGGCATCCTGCCTGCATCCTGAGCTCCCTCAGGGCTCACCATCCGGTGGCTGGAATGTGATGGCTTGATGGCTGCAACGTCCTTTGTTTACTGATATGGCAGGCAGTATTTTTTATTCACAGGCATTAGCACCACTCTTAGCTCCTGCTGTGTAGTTTTTGCAGCTTTGATCTTTGATGTGGTATCCATAGATCATGATGTGTTTGCTTAATGCCTATGACATTCACGGATCACAGTTCCAGGTTCATAATCCTTATGTTGGTCATTTTCTTTGCTTCTTTTCTGACATTCCAGTCAGAATGGAGACCGTTTACTTAGTGGTTATCAGCTACAAACGTGTATTTAAAGTTTTTGAGAGAATACGACAAACACAAACACATCAGGGGCATTATAAGCAGGGTAATTCCTAATGTTTGAAGTGTACTTTGGAGCCATGGTCCCCAAGACCCAAACCAATCAAAGAAAAACCCCATGAAGAAGTCACACATTTGAGCCAAGTAGCTGGCTCAGTGATCTCATGAAACTGATTTTCACCTTCCCCGGAAGTGTCAATCCAGGTACTGTAGGTAGTGTTGGCCACAGCATAGACAACTCCTTGCTCAGTTGAAGATAACCAAGGGCTGTCCTATTATTAGGACCAACTTTGGCCAGAGAGTCTAAGGATATTTGCAGGGGAATCTGCAATGTCTTCAAGAGTTAAGGAGAGGTTTCTGATCATATCTTGTGCATATTTACTCCTAAACTAACTCCTTGTGCATATTTACTTGAAACCAAGTGATGGATTTATTCACAGCGTTTGCTACATTCACCCATTTAAGCCAGGGGTCAGTCAGGTTTTTAGTGTATGTGGGAGTAGAATCTCCTCCCCTGAAATAAAGAGCCTTCCTAAATGCCTTGCAAAGATGGGTGCTGCTGGTGGGGTCTCCTAGTGAGTGGAGACAAGTCTGATGTAGATAGTCGGGATAGGTCGGAATCTTTGGTGACGAATCCAGCAGTCTGAAAGGCTAACCCCATTAGTAATGGTCTGGGAGATAAAGATGAGGGTGTGATCTTTCCGTGCCAGCGCGGGAGTAATGGACAGGAAAAGGAGAGTTTCACGATTGAAGTGTAAAGTCATGATCTGTCATCTTGGGCCGAAGCAGTCTACGTCCACGTCAGCTACTTTTCTTCCTCTCAATTCGATTCGGAGGTCTCCAGCATTTGTACACGATGAGATGGGGGTTTTTGGTTTTGTTTTGAAGGATGACTGAGGCTCTGGGTTCCCACAGAGGGAGGGGGAAGGGAAAGGCAGGCGGGGAGGTGGCCTCATCCCTGAGGGAGGCTCGGAAATGGATTTTCTCTGTGACATGTGGGTGGCAGGTGAGGTGAGGTGAGTGGGGGCAGCACGGAGGGAGCTGGTCCTCGCCTCAGCCAGCCTGGCCGTGCAGAGTCCCCGGGCAGGGCAGCAGGGCTGAGGCGGCCCCAGCTTCACCGCGCTGGGGACCTGGGAGCTGTCCAGCATGGAGCCTGCTGAAACCAGCAGGGGCTTGGCCGGCAGGAGGCTCTGCCAGGGGCCCTCTGCGGCCCGCTGCCCCTCTCTGCTCCAGGGCTTGAGAGACCAGTGTAGGGGATCAGACCAGAGAAGGGAATGTGGGGGCTTCTTCAGCTGCGAAACGTTTATCCAAGGTTCAAGTCCCTGAAGTTTACTGCCATCTGGGTAGTGAGAAGGACCTGGTGCAGTCCCTTCCAGGGAGATTTCAGGGCAATTGTTTTTCTGACTGATTTCAAATCAGAGAGGTGGGAGAAAATTGGAAACATTAGTTTGGTAAGTCATAGCCAGATATTTGAGGAAACTGGAAGAATTCAGGATCCAGCCCAGTTTACAGGTATATAGCAAAACCTTAAAGATAATTATTAGGATTAGAATCTAATATCTCTAAAGGGACAAACATCTTTTTTTCTCTCTACAATACCCCCACTTTTTTACCAACGATAATCACAGTAAAACTAATTTGTTTGTATTAAACTTGGCCTGATTATTTGTATAAGTGCAGCGAGAAGAGTGACTGATCATTTAAGTTCTTTTTAAGGCTGCTTTGTTACAAATTTTCCTAAGGAGTCTCAGACTGAACTCTCAAAAGCCTTCAAAGCCAGGAAACCAAACCAAGGACATGGCCATCAGATTTGACCTGCAATACCTTTTCAGTCAAAGCCCAGCCCCGGCTGGGCCTGCAGTCCTGGCGCGGCCTCCCCGCTTTATTCCCACTGGGGGTCTCAGCATGGTGTCTGGAGGAAGCTGGTGTCGGGGTGGGTGGGAGTGCTGAACGACATGGCCGGGGGGGAGGGGCTCTTCCCATCCAGAAGCTCAGCTCTCCTTGGACACCAGGTGCTGCTGACCTGGCCCCGGCCCTTGTCCACTCTGAGGAGGCCTTGGCAGGCAGCCCGTAGGGGTAGATGCACTGGCTTGTGGTGCCTGCAGGGCCGAGGCTGCCCTGTCCCCGGGTCCTCTGGGCACAGGTGTGCGCCCTGCCTGTCTACATGGGTGGCTTCTCCCTTCTAGAGGCTCCAAAGGGAAAGACATCAACACCATCAAGTCCCTGAGGGTCCTGCGGGTGCTGCGGCCGCTCAAGACCATCAAGCGGCTGCCCAAGCTCAAGGTGCGAGTCTGGAGTGGGGCCTCGGGGGGGGGTGTGTGTGCTCATGTGTGCGTGTGGGCACACGTGCACATGTAGACTGTGCGTGTGTGTGCCTGCATGTGCACACGTGTACATGTAGGCGTGTGTTGTGGGGTGCACATGTGTGACTGGCCTGGTCCCCTGCAGCTTGCTGCGTGGGGTGGGGATGAGCGGAGCTGAGGGGAGGCCCCACACTCGGGAGGCCCGGTGTCGCGTGCGTGGGGCGGGCTCTCAGCTCCGCGACCCTCCCCGAGGGGGCTCATTCTCCGCAGTGTCCTGTAAGGCTTCTCTTCCTCAACCCAGGGGCGCCCGATGGGACAGCGGGTTTCGTCAGCAGCTGTAGTGCAGGGGGAAGGGCTGCGGAGAGAGGTGGGCTCACAGGGAGATGCGGGGAGGGCAGGGGTTCCCTGAAGCGTGGGTGTGGCTTTAGAATTGTGCTACAGTCTAATTGTTGCTGAGCTTGTACTAAACTCACTCAACCCTCCAAGACCGTGTGCAGTAGTGTTAGAGGCGGCTCGGACACGCGGGCCGTGGAGACACTGAGCGATGTGGGATTACGGCAGGCAGTTTGCTTAGAGCCGCGTGTGAAGGGGCGGCTCCGGGGGTGATGGAGGCTCCAGGGGTGGATGGGCAGGGTCTGCGCTGCCAAGGCAGCTGCTTGTGTCTGGAGTGTGCCAGGTGGGGTCTCGGGAGATGGTTGTGGATCTGCCATTGTGCACAGCCAGCAGGAACCAGGGCCAGGGCGGCAGGGAAAGGTTCACTGGAGAACAGTGAGAGCCCCTGAGAGGAGGCCCGGGCAGTGGTAACAGACGGGAGTCACCTCTGGTTCGTGGACATGCCCCACGTCCCTGTCCTGAGCTGGCCTCCGCGTCACCGCTTCCGCATCCCACTTCCCACCGATGGGCAGGGGCCAGGCGTGGTCCTCGGCCCGGCCCCCCTCCTCCCCTCCACGTCAGCCCATGGCCCGGCAGAGTGGCCTAACCCCAGCCCCAGCGGCAGGTCCCCCTCGGCATCTGGCCCCCCCGCCTGCGCCGCCTTCTCCAGCCCCTCCTGCCCGCCGCATCCAGTCCAGGGTCACCCTTCTAGAGGAGGACAGCGCAGGCAGCTCCCACACACAGCAGCGGGCCCGGTCCAGACCCTTGCGGGGGGCCACGGGCCTGGGCCCCGCCCCTCATGGCTCCACCCTCCCCCAGGCGGTGTTTGACTGTGTGGTGAACTCCCTGAAGAACGTCCTCAACATCCTGATTGTCTACATGCTCTTCATGTTCATATTTGCGGTCATCGCGGTGCAGCTCTTCAAGGGGAAGTTTTTCTACTGCACCGACGAGTCCAAGGAGCTGGAGCGGGACTGCAGGTAAACTGGGCAGGGCGGCCCCGCTGTCCCCAGCGCCACACCTCCTGGGCAGGACAGGCCCTTCCTGCCCACACACCCAGGGAGCTCAGCGTGGCCACTGCCGGGCGCGCTGTCAGCCCGCGAGATCCAGGCTGGGCCCGAAGGTCAGAGGGCCGCCCCGGGGTTGGAGCCACTCCCCCGTGCCCCTGAGGCCTTGGGCCCCAGCAGAGCAGACAGGAGAGGAGCCCTCGGGGAGGAGCGAGGGGGGGGTTGGTGCTGTGTGGGTGCCGTCCTGGACGCTGCGCGTAAACGGAATCATGTGATCTGGGGCCTTGTGTGCCCCGCTTCTACCACTGGTGCTGTGGCCCGTGCAGTGCTTCGTCCCCTTTAATGGTCAGACGTTATTCCTTCTGAAGGTACACCTCACGGTACTGATCCAGTTCATTCATCTGTTGGTGGACATTTTGGTTGTTTCCACATTTTGGCTGTTGTGGTTACTGCTGCTTTGAACATGTGTACAGCTTTTTCTGTGGATAGGTGTTTTCATTTCTCTCGAGTATAAACGTAGAAGTGAGATTGCTGGGTCACATGGTGATTCTCTTCATCAGTTTCAGGAGCTGCCAGACTGTTTTCCAAAGTGGCTGAACCATTTTGTATTCCCACCAGCAGTGTCTGGGAGTTCTGATTTCTCCACATCCTTGCCAATACTTGTTCTTTTCCTTTCTAAAAATGTAATTATAGCCGTGCTAGTGGGTGTAAAGTGGTATCTCATTGTGGTTCGGTTTGCGTTTCCCTGATGATTCACGACGTGGAGCCTCTTTTCATGTGCATATTGACCATTTGTATGTCTTCTTTGCAAAAATGTCTATTCAGATCTTGTACCCATTTTTTAAATTAGGTTGTTCGTCCTTTTTATAACCGATTGTAATTGTTAATATAGCCCTGATACAAGTCCCTTATCAGATAGATGATTTTCAATATTTTGTCCCATTCTGTGTGTTGATGATGTCCTTTGAAGCACAAAAAAAGCTTTCAATTTTGATGAAGTCCAATTTATCTGTTCTTTTCTGAGGCCCCCTGTGTTTTCTTCTAAGAGTCTTACAGTGTTAGCTCTCACATTTAGGTCTTTGATCCATTTTGAGCTGACTGTGTACATGGAGTGCGGCGGGGCCCACATTCGTTTTCTTCCCCGCAGATACCCAGTGGTTTCAGCACCGTCTGTTGAAAAGACCGTTCCTTCTCCACTGAATGGACGACCCTTTTCAAAATTCAGTTGACCGCAGACACAGGGGTTTATCTGGATCCTTTGTCTCTAACCTCTGACTTCCTCTGTGCTCCTACCCCCAGGGGCCAGTATTTGGATTATGAGAAGGAGGAGGTGGAAGCTCAGCCGCGGCAGTGGAAGAAATACGACTTCCACTACGACAACGTGCTCTGGGCCCTGCTGACGCTGTTCACGGTGTCCACGGGGGAAGGGTGGCCCATGTGAGTGCCCCCTGGCTGGTCAGGCTAGAGCAGAGGGGCAGCCAGAGTGGGGAGCTCAGGCTCTGCGTCCGTCACTAAGCAAATACCCACCAGGCTCTTGTACTTACCGGGTGAGCCATGGCCCTGCCCTTCAAGAGCGGGCAGCCTGGGGAGCAGGAGGGGATTAAGCCAAGAGCACAGCATCGTGACCTCCTGAAAATCCTTGTTTAGTGGCTGGAGGCCGGGGGGAAGATGGGCCCTTCGGCGTCTCCCTGTGCTGGCCTCTGGCCGCAGTTAAGGGGAGCCCAAGGGGTGCGTGTGTTCAGTGCCGCACTGGATGGCAGGGGCTTCCTTTGGGGCTGAGAAGACCACCCTTCAGAAGGTAGGATCGATGCTCTGCCAGGATAACCTGCTCAGCCCGAGGCTTTTTGGCGACAGGTGAAGCTGGGTGTGGGCAGGTTACCTGGCGTGAGGTGGGAGAGAGCCGGGCAGTGCAGGACTGCTGGACCTCTCCCACCTCTCCTCCGGGGGATAGGACCTCAGGCACACTGAGGCATCCTCTAGGAGGTCCCCCCAGTAGCCCTGAGTATAAGCCCTACTGGCGGGACAGGCCCCACCGGCAGCCACGCCACCCTGAGGAGCAGGCCTGGCCGCACGTGGCACCGCCGCTGGGCTCAGCCGCAGAAGCCCTCACCTGTGACACGGGCCTTGTCTTTCCTGGGGCCGTGTCCTCCTGGGCTCCCCTGATGCCTGGCGTTGGTTCTTGGCCCAGGGTGCTGAAACACTCGGTGGATGCCACGTATGAGGAGCAGGGCCCGAGCCCTGGGTACCGCATGGAGCTGTCCATCTTCTACGTGGTCTACTTCGTGGTCTTCCCCTTCTTTTTCGTCAACATCTTTGTGGCCTTGATCATCATCACCTTCCAGGAGCAGGGGGACAAGGTCATGTCTGAATGCAGCCTGGAGAAGAACGAGGTAGGCGCCTCCCCTCCCACTCCATCTCCTCGCGGGCTCTCCAGTGGGCAGTGTAGGCAGGGGCCCTGGGCTCCCCTTCTGCGTGGGAACCACTGGCCAGCACAGAGCAGGGAGGGCTGCCCGGAGGAGGCCTTCTGGACGAGGGCGGGGGGTGTGCAGGGGCTCCGCAGGGTCCAAGCTCCCCCTGCTGCTTCCTTCCTGTGCAGAGGGCTTGCATCGACTTCGCCATCAGCGCCAAACCCCTGACGCGGTACATGCCCCAGAACAAGCAGTCGTTCCAGTACAAGACGTGGACGTTCGTGGTCTCGCCGCCCTTCGAGTACTTCATCATGGCTATGATAGCCCTGAACACTGTGGTGCTGATGATGAAGGTGCGTGGGGCCCGCGTGGTGGATGCCGGCGCCCGTGGGGCGGGAACCCGACTCCAGCCTGGCGGAGGGCGGGCCTCCTCCTGGGGTATGCGCGGGAGTGGACATCGCCCCGAGTGCTGGTCAGCTCAGGGTGCCCGCACAACCCTGGGCCCCCAGTCGTCCACGGGCTGAGATCATGAGAAGGTTCTGGGAGACGAGGGGAACCGGGAGGGGGTCCCCGTGCAGCAGGCATGTGTGACAGGAGGTCGTCGTGGGCCCCGTGGGGTGTCTCAGGGCAGCCAGGCCTGGGGCCAACGGTACCTTTTCCCCGGGCAGTTCTATGACGCGCCCTACGAGTACGAGCTGATGTTGAAGTGTCTGAACATCGTGTTCACGTCCATGTTCTCCATGGAGTGCGTGCTCAAGATCATCGCCTTCGGGGTGCTGGTACGTGCCTTGGCCCCTCCTGGCCTTTAGGTGTCTGCATTCTGGTTCCCCCTCTTCAGGGGACCTTCGGGGGCCCACCGTTTGGAGCTGGGGATTCCCTGAACCCCCAGAACACATGTGACCCCGGAGGGGCCCCAGGGAGGGGGCTGCCAGGGTCTGCCCGCACCTCTGCGCCCGCCCTGCTCCTGGAAGCGGGTGGGGCCGGGCTCCTTCCCTCTGGATGCAAGACCTTGTGCTCTCCCACCTGAGGCGGCGCGTCCGTCCACTCGCCGCCTTCTTGACTAGAGGCCATCTCCTGCAGCTCCTTGTCTGGCAGAGCCCTCACCGGCCCCAGCACTAACTGCCCTTCTTTCTCTCCAGAACTATTTCAGAGACGCCTGGAACGTCTTTGACTTTGTCACTGTGTTGGGAAGTATTACTGATATTTTAGTAACAGAGATTGCGGTAAGTAGCATCTCCTGCCCCCGCAGGGCCCCAAGTGGTTTCCTTCCAGAGGTGTTCCCTAACTGAGCCTCCAGGCCCTGACGGTGTTAGCTCCTCCTCCGGAGCAGAATTCCCCACGAGCTCTGGAGATGGAAGCTCCTCTCCAGAGGCGAGTGTGGGGATGAGTTTGGGGGGTGGGCGTCCTCTCGGCAAATGCTTTTTCTTGGATAAGAAATTGGTTCCCTGGAGGTCTTCCAGGCTGGTGGCCTGAGAATCACCTGGGAGCTCCATGGTAACAAGTGACCAGGAAGATAAGGATCTTCTAAATTTGTGGGTATCTAATGCGTACGCATCTAACAGCTGGTGCCAACAAGATACAAACGAAAACCAGTAAGAGTTCAGGGTATTTTAAAGTATTAGGTTTGTTTTACATATACGTGGGGGTGTGTGTGTGTGTGTGTGTGTGTGTGTGTGTGTGTGTGTGTGTGTGTGTGTGTGTGTGTGTGTACACATGCTGGAGATTCTTATTCTTACTAAAATACATGGATTATATCTAAAAACGGACTGAGGGCTGGAACATGAACTTGTCTCAACAAATTTGAAAGAATCTGAGTCATAAAGCGGTATTCTTTAAGCACAACACGTTAGGTTAGAATTAAATGGCAAAAACTACATTTATTTTTCTTAGGTTGAATTATCTAGGAACAGTCACCAAGGTGAGGGTTCTTGTAAAAGTTATGTCTTAGGACGTGTTCTGAGGCAGAACCCGTGGAGAGAGGTTTGGGGAGGTGGATGAGGAGAGAAGGACCAGAGGTGCCGGTGAATCGGGTCATCCCCCAGGGGCTCTGGAGACAGGGCGGGTCACACCTCAGAGCTGCAGAGTTCTTACCTCTGTGCACACCAGTCCTCGGCTAAAGGCTGTGCCCGGGGCGTCGATTGCCAGACACCCGAGTGCCCCGAGGGCAGGCGAAGCAAGCTCTGGCCGCCTGCGCTGCTGCGGGTGAAGGGCCACGTGCAGGGTGGGGTCATCTGCTCGCAGCCCTGGCTCAACCTGGCTCTGCCCACACCTCACGTCGGGTCCCGTTGCTGTCTTCAGGGTGGTGCTAGTCACGACTTCTGGGAGGAGAGGGTTGATAGGAGGAGCGGGGCACCTGCTGCTGTGCTGGGGATTTGCGTCATCGCCGGGGTCCCCTCACCTGTGGCCAGCCCTCTGCTGCTCTGGTCGCTGGTCTTGCCAGGTGACCCAGCCCTCTGTGCTGTGCAGACCGGGCCCTGCTTGCCATACCCCGTGTGGCTCTGGCTGCTGTGATGGTCCAGGCACAGTTCAGACTGGTCCCAGGAACCTCTAGAAAGGCCCCGGGGGCCCCTGATTTCCAGACAGACCTCCCTGCCCCTGTGCAGGGGCAGCTCTGCCCTTCACACCCTGGCCAGCGTGGGAACTCTGGGGAACCCAGAGCGACAGGAGCCACCATGGCCTTCCTGTGTCGCACAGTGGCAGTGGTCTCCGGCCTGCTTGAGTCAGGACCCCGAGATGCGCCTAGCCTGAATTTGTGGGGATGGTGACGCAAAGTCCCAGCGGGCTGCTGGGGTCATGGTGGCAGGGGCCACCTCCGCTTTGGCCCCTTGCTTCCTGGATCCATGCGGTTTACAGGTCGGGCACCCAGTATGTCTGTTGGCCGTCAGTTCATTTTGAAGTGCAGCACCCCAAACCCCCTGAGGTGCCCCACCAGGCCAGCTCTCTTCTGTGCCTGTAAGAGGCCATCTCAGCATTTTATCAGAGCGACACCTCCTGAGTGATGTGGAGGGTGACATGCCGGTGGGTCCTGGGTCCCCTGCTCCTTTGCCCCCCCTCCGCTTGCTCTGAGTTGATGGCATGTGGCATCCCCTGTTGGTAAATCTCTGACGCTAGTGCATCAGCAGAGGCAGGCCCGCACCCAAGATATGAGTGATCCCCGCTGAGACAAATCACTGTTGTTTCCGGGTGAAGGGTTCTCAGGTAGGCAACTTACCACCAAGTGGCTGAGTGACAGCTCCAGGCGTGGTTCCCTGTGGAGGCCTAAAGGCGGTCCCTGCTCACAAGGAGCTGGCGCTCAGTAGCGGCCGCGGCTGGATCAGCCTTCGTCCCAGCCGTCACGGTCACTGCCTTTGTGGGTCTGCCGTGTGAGCGGGGGCTGGGAGCACGGCGGCTTGCTGGCACCTGTTGTCCGCACAGCCTAAGGCGCATGGGGTTTCCGTGTCCCTACGGCTGTAGGTGTCCGGGGTGGACGTTAACGTGTGATGCCTAGACCTGCGCATGGTGCCCACTCCCACGTCCAGAGGTGGCCTCTGCCACAAACCTCGTTCCCTCCAGAGGCCTGACCAAGCTGTAGTCTTTGCCTAGGACCCTGTGGTCCTTACCACCAGCAACTTCACGCACACACGCACACACGCACACGCGCACACGCACACGCACACGCACACGCACACACGCACACGCACACGCACACACGCACACGCACACACACACACGCGCACTGTGGCGGCTCGGGCGCATCACCAGAGCTCTGCCTCACCGCTGTCTTTCAGGCCGACGCTGCCTGGGGCTCTGGTGAGGCCTGCACCAGTATATTAAGCCAGTCCCTCCATAACCAGGTTGGAGTTTTTCCTCGACTTTTAGTGACCATCCCGTGATGTGCTGGGGAGGGGTGAGCTGAGGAAGAGACAGTGGTGCGACAGAGGCGAGCGGTGTGGGGGCCAGGCCAGCCGTGTGACAGTGCCCGCTAGGCTTGCCCAGGTGTGGCCCCGGGTGTAGCGCTTGCACGGTGCACTGGGTCGTTGCTGGGCTGGTGGCACACGGCCCATGAAGACGAGCCGTCTGTGGATGAAATCCAGAATAACCTAAAACGAATTAAATGTGAGATTGCTCGAGTAAGTTTGCTGCGTTTCATTACGGCGCCAGCAGTCCTGACAAACCTAACAAGGTACGCGTGCAGGACCTCTTTGTGGAAAACTACTAAACTTTATTGGAAGATGCTAAACAAGACTTGAATAGATGGAGTTACACATTATGTTAATTAATAAGTAGTGTCAGTGTCATAGAGATGACAGTTTCTCCCAATTGATCTGTAGATTCAATGCAATTTCAATAAAAACACCAATGACTTTGTTTTTCTTTTTGTTTGTTTGTCTCTTTGTTTTGGAATTTGACCAGCTGCTTCTAAAATTTATAAGGAAGAGTAAAGGCTCCCAAATAGCCAAGATACTTAATAGTAAGAAGGTGCTCCTGGGGTGCCGTGCCAGGGAGGCGACTTCCTGCAAAGCTGTAGCAGTTTAGACCATGTGGAGTAGCCCAAGAGCCTGGAATCAAACCCACTCGCGTGTGGAAACTCGGTGTGTGACCGTCTGTGGGCGTAACTGATGATTAGTACAGGGAAAAAGAGGAATTGGATCTTGGTTCGCACCATTCACAAAAATACTGCAAATGGATGAAAAGACTTAAATATAAGAGACAAAAACTTTAAAACTCTTAGAAGAAAATACAAGAGATTATTTTTAAGACCTTGAGATAAGGAGGGATTTGTTAAGCAAAATATATATAAAGCACCAGCCATAACTGGAAAAAAATTGTATAACATAAAGTTTCTGTGTATCAAAAGGAGGAAGGCCAATCCATGAACAGGGGAAGGATATTTGTATCACATTCCTTCATTTATACACGTTAAAATATTTATGCAGTGCCTATCATGTGCTAAGCACTATTCTAAGTGCTGGGACAAAAGATGAAAATCCCTGCTCATTCTAATGGGAAAGACACATGGTGTCAGACAGTGACCAGGGAGAAGGCAAAGCAGAGGGGGTGTGAGACACTGGGGAGCCGTGATTGTGTGTCACTGAGACCGCGACCCCAGGTCAGGAAGTCTGGGCTTGCACGGAATCCGAGCAGGTGACGGCGGGGGGGCAGCGAGTGCAGAGACCCCCCAGGGGTGAAGGAAGGGTGGCGCTGTGGCCGCGCTGTGAACACCTTGCGGTCGGTAAACTTTGGCTTTTCTTTTGAGTGAGATGGGAGGGTTTGGAGGGTTCTGTGAGGAGGAGTGACACGATCTGGCGTTTAAGACCCCAGCCCTGGCAGCTTTGTTGAGAACATTGTGCAGGGCACAGGCAGAGGCAGCGAGACCAGTCAGGGCTGTCTTAGCCGGGTTCCCCCAGAAACAGACCCTGAGACAAGAATGTGGTGCAAGTCGTTCATCTGGAAGCGAGCGGAGAGGCAGGCAGCCCGGGAAAGGCGCTATCAAGTCAGGTACCGTGACTACCCCGGGGCTCTCCCAGCAGCCGCTGTCTGCCGTGGGTTGAAGGCTGCTGGGGAGAGGGGGCCAGAGAATTATTTTTTCAGCAGTTCACCCTTCATTAATGTTAGGGCCTGGGTATTGTGTCCTGGCCTGGGAAAGCTCTCAGAAACAAAGATGTGAGTGCTGAAAACTGGGTAGTGGGCCTTGCAGGGTGTGTGTGCGGCCGAGCGTTACTGCTGTGAGCCGGGAGAGGAGCTGGGAGCTGGGATGCGGTCAGACATGGTCAAGTTCTGGGTGTAATTTCAAGGCAGAGCTGCAGATGGGTCGGACGTGTGTGTGAAAGATGAGGCAAGGATGGCATCAAACTTTGTCGTCTGAGCACTTGGAGAAGTGGATTGTCATTCACTGAAAAGGGAGGGAATTGTGAGGGACAGGTTTGCTGAGGACGGTCCAGCTGCACTTTGTCCGTGTTAGAGTTCAGTCCTGCTCTCCTCCCAGGAGTCGTCCAGCGGGCAGCCAGAGGAGACTCGGGCCAGTGACGTAAGGCTAGGAATCGTGAGTCTGTAAGATGAGATGGGATGAGATGCATGGGGGAGAAGAGCGTGAGGCCAGCACGTAGTGAGCAAGGCTGGAGGGCGGAGGCCTTCCCGGCTCGCCGTGGAGGTCAGTGTCCAGAACGTGCCAGACTCCTCCGGGAGCAGGAGGTACGCTGGGGCGTCTTGGCGAAACGGAAGACACAGATGGCCACAGAAAGATACTCAACCTTACCTGTAATCAACGAAATACACAGTGAAACGGCACTGAGATGCCGTTCCACACCCAGCGTTTGTCAAACAGAAACCCTGAGGTTGCCGGCTGCAGGCGAGGGTGTCGGTCGGCGCGGCCTCTCTGGAGGGGCGGGCGTGTGTGCTCCGGCACCCTCCCAGGTGCAGATGCCCAGGGTGCCTGGCAAAGGAACCTGGAGACGTTTTCACACTGATGTTCATGGCAGCCTTGTTCGCGGCAGCAGAAGTGGTTTATTGACACAGTGAATGGTACCCTTATCAAGAGGATGCTTCTGAAAATCGGGCTTTGCTCAGAGTCAGAGCACAAGTTTGCCTGAGCCCGAGAGGGCTGCGTACAGTCTAGTCCCATCACAGAGTTAAGGACAGGCAAGTATAAACGCATTTTAAGAGTTTGAGGTAAAACAGTGAAGAAAAGCAATTACTGACAAGAATTAAGGTTAGTTACTACATCTGGGGAAGAGAGAGACGGGAAGGGCTTCCAAAGTAATGGTGACATTCTGTTTTTTAAGCTGGATGATGAATATATGGATATTTTATTACCTTTATTTAAAATACGTGTGTGTACATATACTTGCACGTATTCTTTTGTTTATGTGAGATGTTTCATGGTTTTGAAAAGTCAGTGATCTGAATAATCCAGGCAAAAAGCTGAAAGCTGCCATTTTAACAAAAAAGCAAGGTTATTTGTTCCACCGGCTGCTGGCCTTGCAGCACTGCCCGGGCGCTGCCCCTTTGCTGTGCACCTCTTCTCACCCAGAAATAGTTCCCCAGTGTGGTTTCTGCCAGGCGCTCCACCTCCTTGGGCACAGGAGTCTTTATGCCCCAGATAAAGGCATCCAGACACTGGGCTCCCAACTGCAAGGACACAGCCCTGGGGGTCGGCAGAGGGGTGACGGCTGGGAGGGCACCCACAGGAGGGGCAGGCAGGGGTGCCCGGCTGATGTCGCAGACGCGCTGTCTCCCAGGGGCACCTCCCCACAGAGAGGCCCCTCAGCTGCTGGAAACTCGAGGGAGGGCGGCTTGCAGATGTTCGAGAACTTAATCCCAGCAAGACCTCCAGAGTAGCCACCACCAATCCTGGGCGCCCAGCAGGGCTGGCGGGAGGGCTGAGAAGCTGCTTGGTCTGAAAGCTCAGCTGCCCCGGCCACTAGTGATTTCAGAGGGCAGTCTTCACCCTGTCCTGCGTGGAGGAGGAAAGGTGAAAGGAAGCCGTCTTGTGGATTTCGGTGTCTTTTTTTCTTTCTCCATTGTAGTCACTTCATATGTTACTTTGTGGATGCACTTTTTTTTTCCGTAGGCAAAAATATGAGTGTCAGTTCCCACCCCCGACTTAAAAATCACCATAGAGCAACAGTCTTAACCAGGGTCACGTAGAGAACACATTCTAAGCAAGCATAAAACTGACATTGATTTCTTTGCCTGGAAATAAAAAAATAAGTGTCTGTGGGTCATCTTTGGATTTGCATTACAAACAGAAATGCAAATGATGCCCCTGTCTGCATAACCTACAGATTTCAAAAATGTGTTTTGATTTGGTACATTTTAAGCAAAATATGCAAAGTTTACCAAAATCCTAAAAATTTCCAGTGAAGTATTCAGAGTTTGAGTTTTGCTTGTGTTGGTGACTCATTTTCTCTTTTGTTTTCTGTTTCTGTTCTTGATTTACCCTCACCTACCTGCTGACTCACGTCACGCAACCAACATACAACGCGAAAACCATGTCTCCGTCTGCATGTTGTGTGCCTGCTGTTCAAACATCCCAATTTGTCAATAATACGCAAATATCCATCCATGAAAACATCACATGTAGGAAACGGTTGGTTTCATGACTTTAAATGGTTCTTAAAGCTCCTTGCTTTGCTTGCTCTGGTCCCCCTCTCTCCTGCTTCCTGTCACCCCTCGCCACTGCCCTCCTGTGCTCAGAGCCCAGCTGCACCCGCCCCTCTGGCCTCTCACGCACTCTCCCAGCTCCTGGGGTCCAGCAGGGGCTTATGAGGGCCCCCCAGGGACCATCTGACCACAGGAACTGGCCTTGGGCTGAGAGAGGAGGTAGGGGCTTCTGAGTGAGAGGCAGGTAAGTGATGAGACGGGCTCAGAATTGGGGAGGTTTTGCAGGATGTGAGTTTGGACCTGATCCCCGAAAAGTCCATGGTTTCTGCTGCACAGTCGTCTCCCCTCTGCTCTGTCTCCACTGGCAGACCCAGTGGCCTCGGCTCTGCCCAGTGGCCTCGGACAAGGTCTCCTGTAGGGTCCTTCCTGGACGTATCTTCCGTGGGGGCCAGGCTGGGGGGCACCAGGCTGGGGGGTTGGCCTGAGTAGAAAGAGGGGCTCTGCCCCAGGAGGGAACAGAGGGCTGGGCCTTCATCCAGCGTCGCTGATTCTCGTGTGCTCTGGTCAGCGAGCTTGTGTGGAGCCCGTGCAGGTGGTGTGGACGGAGCCTCCTTCCAGGTGAAGGGGCAGAGAAGATGCGGGGAGCAGAGTGAGCTGAGGCTGTGACTGCAAGTTCATGCAAAGTAGCAGGTTCCGAGATTCCTGCTACAGAAAGTGAATGCTTGTGATAAAGGGTTTCACAATCGGAGCAGAAAAGCTTGAGTTTTGAGAAAAGGCTGTTTGACGCTGCAGAAATACCAGGCCGCATCTTTCGCACAGGCTCTGCTCAGCCCTTCCCGTCCACCCGCTCTGTGCCCTCCTCTGCCTTCGTGTCAGCGGCCAGGATACTGTGCGTGTGTGGGCTTTCTCTCCTTTCTCTCTGTCTCTCCCCGTCATCGGTCCCCTTGAGAACGAAGCTGAGTAGGAGAGCAGCTTGTTCCACGCTCTGCTGCACCTCATCCCTGGCACGTGTGTGGTCCCCCGACACGTGCACAGTGTGAGGGGGGGGGGCGCCTCATTGTGCTGTGACTGACCAGAGGCAGTGATGTCCTTGGATGCAGGAGACGTGGGCCTCGGCCTGGGCTCCGTTTGCCTCTGTGGTGGCGTTCCAGTGCTCAGTGCACCGTAAGTTCCTTTTCTTAGGGGTTCCTCGCCCGCGGGCATGATGTCCTAACGCCTCCATCGTGTGGCGGTGGAAGCTGGCGCTCAGTGGAGCTGGGGACCAGTGTCCCCTCAGCGTAAATCAGCTCCGTGTTGAGGGCTGTGAAGCTGACCTTTCCTGGCTCAGAGGCAGGGGCCATAAGGAGGGGCCTGGCTTGGAAGTAGGTGGGGTTGCTCGTGGGTGCAGCAGAAACCATGGACTCGGGGGGGTCGGGGCAGGTTGCATCCGCCTCCAGGGGGTTGGCTGAGGCCAGGGGTGACGGTGCTCAGCCAGGGGGAGGCCGCTGTGTGCTTGCTGCCCCTGCCGTCCCGCATGCAGTCTGCATGGTGGTGTGTGGCGGCTCGCGCCCGGCTGCAGCCGTGGTGCACTCGGCCTGTCACCCTGTGCTTGCGGCATCTTTGGCCGCCGTCACCTCTGCCCTCACGGCTCTCTAGGGCTGTCCGTCTGTTGGCACCTGCCCCCTCTCCTATGTGCCCGTGGAGCCCCGAGAGAGAAGCCGGGGAGGAGGGGTGGGACCTGGGTCTCAACAGAAAGTAGGAAGGGGCTGCATTCACGCATCCAGTAACTGGAACGAACAGCGCCTTCCGCTGCCCGCTGTGGCATCCGTCTCTTCCTTCTTACCCAGAAGCTTATATTTCCCCCCAGTATTTCCAGGAAATCTTGTCTGTCCCAACCGTCTGAGCAAATTGCTTTGGTCTTGGCCCCTCCAGACCCACCTGCGCAGGTGGTTTGAAAGCAGACACCCCTGAGGTGGCAGCTCCCCCCTTGCTGTGCTTTACTGTCTTGTACAAAGGGTCCCCTGGCACCGTAGGCAGTCCCCCCCTTCCATCCCTGTGCCCGTCCTCCTGAGGCGACTGGCTCACCTGAGAGTCCTCAGGGCCCGCGGGGCTCAGGTAGAGAGTGTGGGTATGTCTCATCCGTCCTGTCTACCCCTGAGGTTCTCTTGCCCCAGCACGAGCCAGTGAGGGAGCTGCAGGGAATCGAGTACACCCTCCAGGGTCACACCCCGAGGTCCACTTCTGCCTTCTTGCTGATCTGGACCACAGTCGCCCCTCCTCGTGCCTGCCAACTGCCCCCTCTCCCTGTGGCACTGTCCAAAACCTGGGAGCCGTCCCCCAGGGTAGCTGTAAGTCCCTCGCCAGCAGAGACAGTCCAGGGTCCCTGGTGGGAAGCAAAGAAGCCAGACCCTGAGACAGGCAGTGGAGGGGCGGAGTGAGGCCCGTCTCTCCACCGACGCCTCGTCCCAGCCAAGGTCAGATGGGCAGCCCTGGAGGGAGGACGCGGCTCTGCCCAGGCCCTGCCGCCTCCTGCGTGAGCTCTGCCGCTGCACCTGTGCTCTCTTTTCTCTGTATTTGACCACTGCATCTGGCAACACAATGTGTCTAGCCTGAGCTGCTTGCATATTTTAAAGCAGCCAAGTGTGGGGAAGCTGCCCTCAGGCTGCGTGTGGGCACCTGGTCTCCAAGCAGATGGGCAGGAAGCCGCCCGGGCTCACGAGCACCCCTACCTACTCACGGACGCCGAGCAGGGCCGTGCCCCCGAAAGGGATGCCAGGAATTCAGGCGCCCCTGGGCCAGGGTGGAAGCCTCGCTCCCAGGTCATCCGTGCAGTCCAGAGACGGTTGGGTTAGTTCGTGCCTGATTTCGACCCTTTGGATGAGGGAGCCGTGCGAGATGGCTTGGGTTCTCTGGAGTAGACACCGGGCAGTGGGTTGCAGAGGTGGCTTCCCTGGCGTGAGCAGCAGGGCCGACGCCACCTGCGCCTCCTGCGGTGACCTGTGTGCGGGCACCTGCCCAGGCCTGGAGGAAGGGTCTGCCTCTCGGCTGGGCCCCCGGCAGGCCGGGGCCTTGCTGGCTGAGTGGTAGCCCTGCCCCTGGGCAGCTCGGCCTTGCCCTGTGAGAGGCCGTCAGTGTCGGAGGCCTGGCCTCAGGCAACCTCCCCTTCCACCTGGCAGCGGGGGCTGCTTCATGGGACTTTTCTCTGTCCCTCCCTGTGGAGGACGTTTCTCTGATTTGCTGCATGAGAAGCGGTTTGCAAAGACAAGCTTCACTTTTGGAAGGTTTCCTGGTGGCTGATTGCTGCTTAGACTGTGAAGCGGTGACTTTTGTTCCATTCTCTCTCTTCACCTGCTTTTCTTCGGGGCACAATGACCTGGGGAGGTGGGGTGGGGAGTGGCCGCCCTGCGCCCGTGGGAGGCTGGTCTCCGAAAGTCAGAGCACAACCTCTCTTCCCTGCAGAACAACTTCATCAACCTCAGCTTCCTCCGCCTCTTCCGTGCTGCCCGACTCATCAAGCTGCTCCGCCAAGGCTACACCATCCGCATCCTGCTCTGGACCTTCGTCCAGTCCTTCAAGGTGAGGCTGGGCATGGCCAGGCGCGGCCTGACCCCTCCCTTGTCGTGCAGGCTGGGGGGCTTCTGCCGCCACCGCCCGAGTGCCCTCCTCGGGAAGGCCGGGGCGGGTGCCCACACCTCCTGCGGTCCCCGTTGTCCTGTGATGGTTTGTAAGGACACTTTCAGTTGTACGGAGAGTATCTTGTTTATGCTCACAAAGGGCTGACGTGGCTTTTATGACTTGATTTGTAGATGAAGAAGTTGACGGTAGCTTGGTGGTCAGTGGGGTGGGTCTGCAGTCAGCTGAGGCCAGTGTGGCCCCAGAGACCCGGCCACCATCCGCTCTCCAGACGAGGCTCAGGCAAGGGGGCAGGCGGCTCTGCCGGAGCTGACCCGTCCCCCGTGTGTCTCTGCAGGCCCTGCCCTACGTGTGCCTGCTCATTGCCATGCTGTTCTTCATCTACGCCATCATTGGCATGCAGGTGGGTGTGCACGGGGCCGTCGCACGGTAACCATGCAGGTTCGCACTTGGCAACGTTTCTATGAGCCAGGTGCCGTTCTAAGCGCTTTATGAACTTAATCCTCAGAAAGACTCTTCTGTGGCTGAGTCCAGGCAGTGCCACCCTTTGTGGGTAGATGCCCGGCCCTGCTGTCTAGTGGAATCCTGCTGGGCTGTGCTAGGGCGCCGGTGGGCACGATTGCTTGGGTGCTGGGCCCCCACGGTGGTGGAGTGTTTGAGCACATCTGCAAGACGCCGAGCGGCCTGCGGCGCAGCAGCTGGTCATTCTTTTGGCCCAGAAGCACTTCTGAAGGACAAGCGTCCCGATCCTGTACAGGAGATTATATACTGTTGAAGGAAAAAGTCAACAGGATCATACCAGGTCACTGTCCTGGTCAAAGTTAGCTTGCATAATTTACCTTTATTTTGTCAAAGAACGCTCTGTCAGCTATTTGGGAAAATGTTTAAAATACACAAAGCAGCGTCCCAGTTGATACCTTTGGCATCTGGCCACTTTCCAATAGTAGGGATGGGAGATGGACTCAGATGTTAATTTGTAGTGGAAGGAGACAGTGTCTAAAGGTTAGCTGAAAACTGATTTTTAAACTCTATTTTCAGGGGTTGAAAAGTTGTCTTGCTTAAAATTTGCTGAGATCTGATGCTGTTTAAAACAAATATATATTTTTTCTTGCTTTGGTCTGTGGGCATACAAAGACATATGTCACTGATCTTTATTTTTGATGGATATATGATGATTCATAAATTTTCATCTGGATTCCAGATTTTAAGCTACTTAGAGTTAGGGACTCATTTGCATTTCTAACCTTGAAAGAAAAAAATTAAAATGGATAGAAAGCCCATTGTGATTTTGCACAGAAGTGTAAAGAGAAACGTTCAAGTGACGTATCGGAATATCAGTATAATTACTGGTTTGGAGTCATTGACGAGAGAGTGAATTTTAAAACGCTTCCCTTCTTCTGTCTGGCAGAGCCCACCAAAACTTAGCTCTGGGTCCCCCTTTTACTAGTCACGCTGGCAGATCCCTGGACAGGCTCAGAGCCGGAGCCAGTGCACGCTGGGCCGTGGGACAGGGATACATTTGCCTCTCCAGAGGTTTTCTCTACCCTGGAAATGCACAGACGCTGCTGGAGCTGGAAGCCACCAGCCCCGGCAGCAGTGGTGGCGGCGGCTTCTGTCAGGGTTCTCTGGCTAAGGGCAGCGTCCTGTCCCGTGTGGGTGCACACGTGCACACACACCATCTCCTGCCCGGCTGCAGCTCCTGAAGACCCAGCAGCAGTGGTCTGCAGCCTTCTTCTCCACTTCAGGTGTTTGGAAACATCGCCCTGGACGACGACACCAGCATCAACCGGCACAACAACTTCCGGACGTTTCTACAAGCCTTGATGCTGCTGTTCAGGTGCGCTGTGGGGAGGTGGGTCCAGGCTCAGTGGCTTCTTCACTCAGGGTGGGACCAGCCCCCCAACCCCGGTCACACTGGCTTCTCCGCAGTGGACCTTTCCAGTTTCTCCTCTTTTTCTGCTTGTTCTTCCCTAAGGGCTCCTGGGCCTCAAGACAGCCTGAAGGGAAGGCCATGAGGAGGTCAGCCTGAGAGCGCCCGGCCAGGCCCGCCTCCTCCACCTTGTCTCTGCTCCCCGGCGGCAGCTGCAGGGCCTCCAGTGGGGCTGCAGCCCGAGAGGTCTGGGAGGACAGAAGGTGTCCAAAGGGCTTTTCTTGGTGTGCCAGCCCCAAGCTTCCCGTCTGCTCACCTTAGTGATTCCGGGGATCTGTGCTGTCAGGAGAAGCAGGGCAGTGGAGAGCTGCTGTCAGCAGCGTGTACCCACTCAGTGGCCCAGGGAACCCAACCGGCCAGAAGTGCCGTTCTGATGGGAGCTGCAGTTCCTGAGACTCGGGGGTGCAGCCAAGGGGAGCACCAGGGCGGGGCCTGGAGGAACACAGGCTTGTGTTAGCTCAGAGGCCTTCCTGTGAAGATGTGTGTGGGACGGCTCCCCAGCCATTGCTGTCAGGCGTGGACACCCGTGGACTGGGGCTGTCCACCCCCGTGGCTTGAGAATGCACTTGTGGGCGGAGGCCAGAGAGTTGAATGTGTCTCCCTCCTTCACCATGACCCTAGGAGGGGAGAAAAGAGCTCTTTGTAGTGATTTATGGTGGAGGGGTCCTGACAGCACACCCTGCCTTGGGCCCTTTCCTGAGGTTTCACCATCTGTGTTCACTTACGTAAATGCGTCGGGCGGGCTGCTGCCAGGCCCACCCTTGGGGACCCGCAGCACATCTGGCCCTATGCAGATGCGTTTGGGGCACCGTGGGAGTTCTTCTTTATATGGAGGGTGAGCTCAGATCAGGCCTGCTTCACTGAGCTGCCTGGAGAGAGTTTTTGACTTGTTCTTTGCAGCAGATGAACAAACATCCTTAGGCTTACACTTTCCCCAAATAGTGTCGTTTCTCTGGACTTGAGCTATTGCATTAACTTTATTTCTTTGTTGATTAATAGCCTGCCTTGTGCCACAAAAGATATGAAGTGAGCCTTGGTTTTAAGCCTTTGGTCTCAGAGATCTCTCTTCCTTCCTCATCTTGGTGTCACATGTGGGCGCCCTCATCATTCAGGCCTGGCACGGGCTAAACCAGCCGTTGTCAGTAGGGAGTGGGCCCAGCTTCTGCCCAGGGCTGACCACATAGGGGCACGGGGGGGACCCAGGCCTCTGGCCCACCTGCAGGTCTGGTGCACATCTGGCCCCTGGTGCTGGCCTCACGCACAGAAGCAAAAGTCCACGCAGGAGGGGCCTCTGTAGTGGCTGCTCAGGGCGGGGGTGTTCTTGATGTGTTCGAGAAGCAGTAGAAGCTGGGGTGGCTGGTATGGAGTGAGTGGGGACCATGGCAGGGGGTGAGGCCAGGGAAAGGGCAGACTGTGGGCAGTCTTGTGGATTTTAACTTTTGCAGGGAGTGAGGGGGTCATTGAGGGGTCATTGATCTTATCCCTGGGCTGCTGGTGGGGAGCGAGCACCAATTAAGAAGCTGTTGCAGCAGCCCAGGGAGGTGGGGGTAGTACGTGTCTGGCTGGTTTGAAGGCCGATGAGCTGATGATCAAGACGTGGTGGGTGAGGTGGCGAGGGTGACTCCCGCGTATTTGGCCTGAGCAGTGGGAAGGATGGAGTCGCTGTGTCCGAATCCAGGAAGACTGGGTGGCGTTCTGGGGAGATCAGAGCCCACAGAGGGGAGCTCGCCATGGTGCTGACTTCTGGTGCGGTGGAGTCTTTCCCGTAACTAGGGCTTTCCCAATTATGATCAGCTTGAAAAGCTAATGCCAGAGGTTTCTTTTTAAGAAGCAACATCTGATACCCAGACCTCACACATGTGCAGGATCCCTGTGGGAAGGAACCCAGCTCTCCTGAACTCCCAGGCTCCCTCCCACGGCCGGTCCTGGGCCGTCCTTCCTGGGCCTCACGCTCTGCCCTCTTCTCAGGAGCGCCACTGGGGAGGCCTGGCACGAGATCATGCTGTCCTGCCTCAGCAGCCGGGCCTGCGACGAGCTCGCCAATGCCACTGAGTGTGGGAGCGACTTCGCCTACTTCTACTTCGTCTCCTTCATCTTCCTCTGCTCCTTTCTGGTGAGCCCTGGGCATTGTGCCCATCCCGTCGCCTGCATCTGCCTGTCTCAGACCACCTTGGGCCCCCCTAGTCTCTTGCTGGTCCCTGATTTTGATCCGTGTCACATGAAAGCTGATTCCATGTTGATGGTCCTCGTTTCCCCAGAGATGAGGACCTCATTAATCCTGAAAGGACCCCCTGGGTAATGAGCTCCTGTGGGCCTGCCTTTACTTCTGTGGAAGGGGTTTTCAGTTTCTGTAGGGCATTTGTCCCTCAGTTCTCAGCTTCTAGAAGGACTTGCACCGTGGTGATAAGATACGAAGCAGCAGAATTCCAGCCAGCCTGCCTGTGGCCCATGAGCTATGGAAGCTCGTGGGGTCAGGTTGGAGGTGTCAGTGGGCCAGGTCCCAGGGTGCGGATTTTATTACAAGTCAGCAGAAGGCTCTGGGACACTGTGAGCAGTGACGTCATCTGCTTGACATTAAAACCTCACTCTGGCTTCTGGCTTCTGGTCAGGAGGGGCTGTAAGTGAGCAGGAGATAATCGAAGTGACAGTTGGAGAAGGTGGGTGTGAAAGAAGTTGTGTGGACTTGGGCTGCATTGTAAAGGTAGAGCTGACACAATTGATGATTGAACATGAGCATGAGAGAAAAAGAGGGAAAAACGCTGCCTTCTGGGGTTTGCTGGGGTGATGGAGTGAGTGGTTCTTCCCCCGAGGTGGAAAGGTTGGGGAGCCGTGGGCATGGGGATAAGGAGGGAGGGGGTAGAGACACGTGGGGGCCTCTGGGCTGGAGATGTGAATTCATTGTCATTAGTATTTGGTGTATCCATCAGGCTTGATGATACCCTCTAGGTCCCTGTGTGGTTCAGAGACCCACGGCTTAAACATCGCCTGAGCACTGGTTAGAAATGCAGATTCCTGGGTCCCTTCCAAGACTTGCTGTATCAGGATCTCTGGGAGAGGGACCCAGGAATCAGTTTTAACAAGCTCCCCGGGTGATTCTGTGTGTGCTAAATTCGAGGAGCACTGACCTATGGAGAGTGTGGTTTGAGAAGAGTGCTGAAGACTCAGCCCTGGGGGCATTTAGGAGACAGAAAAGAGCATGGGATCCAGAAGTTGATAAGGAGCAGTGAAGCAGGTGAGAGCCAGGAGAGGGCAGTCCCCTAAAAACCAAGGGAAGACAGTGTCCCTAGTGGGAGGGAACCATGGGAACCATGGGAGGGAACCATCATCAACCATGTGAAATATTGTTGGGAGGTAAAGTAAAATGATGACTGAGAATTGTTCATGGGGTGTGGAAAGGTAGAAGCCATGGGCGCCCTTCACAGGAACAATTTCTTTGGAGTGTTAGGATCAAAGCCTTACTGCAGCAGGTTCAAGAGATAATAAGAAGCAAAGAGCATAGCAAGAGTGGACAGCTCCTTTCCACAGTGGGCAGTGCTGAGCAGACACTTCAGATTTACAGTCATAACTTTCACGCAGGACCAGCCAGCACAGTTTGTGCTTTTCTCGGGCCATATTCTCTACTTGGCACCATGGGTAGCAAAGTGCATTATTCAGATTTGGGATTTACCAGACAAGTGTAAGGAGGGAGAAAACAATGTGTGTAAAAGTATCATTTTAGTGCTGGATGTGGGATCAGGCCTGGGGACAGGAGGGAGGGGAGGGGTGGGGCCACTGGATCAGAGGCCCCCATGGGACACAAGTATTAGATGTAGTGAGCCAGAAGCATAGGAAATGTGGGCAGAGAGCGAGACATCTGTGGTTAAGACTTTGGAGGTGGTAACGGTAATGTTCATTGGTAGTCACTGGTAATGAGTTGTTTTGCATAGCCATACGAGTAAGGGGCTGAGATGATGGCGGGAGGCTGGGGGGAGGTCAAGGATCAGAGAGGCCAGGCAATAGTTGACCCATCTCTGTGGATATTAGCAGCAACAAGAGTTAAGAGTAGATGTGGGGACAAATACAGCAGGTCAGGCGCACATTTCCCAGGAAGCAGGGGGAGGTTGGTAGACCACGAGCCTTAAACGGCACGCTTTTTTCTTAAGAGGATGGAGGGGGATATCAGTGTTTCACCTAGAGCAATGGGAAATGAAGAATGTTCAGGTAAGATGAGGATAAAAGAATTTCTGTTGATGGTGAACTGCGAGTTTTGGAAGGTA
The DNA here is from genome assembly GCF_949987535.1 of Balaenoptera acutorostrata. Taxonomy (NCBI): domain Eukaryota; kingdom Metazoa; phylum Chordata; class Mammalia; order Artiodactyla; family Balaenopteridae; genus Balaenoptera; species Balaenoptera acutorostrata. The sequence continues at coordinate 125,729,404 of NC_080069.1, forward strand.
TAGTAGAAGGTTGGGGTAGTTGGGAAAGGTGTGCATTTGAGACAGATGAGCTTGCACATTGATAGAAAAATACAGAAAAATCTATGAAACTAGTGTTTCACTAGTTGCCAGAAACCAAGGAGAGGATTTGCATGTTGGGGTCATTCCCTGATACCTCAGAAGACCCACTGTGGGCAGTGGGGAAGGAGGGCTTTCTGGAGAGTCACCCATCTTGTAGGTAGTGGGGACATTGGTCTCTATGAAGTTCAAAGACATCTGGTGCTGCAAGAGCCAGCCAATCCATGGGCGCAATGTTGAGCCCACCAGGTTGGCTTCACTGTGCTCTGGCTGCAGAAATAAGGTTCCATAGAAAGCCACATTAATGATGCCACACCATCCACAGGACCAACACTCCCTGGACATGTCAAGGGTGAGTCGAGGCATGACATTGTTCTATTGATTCCATTCATCCAGCAATTCCACTTCTGAGTATATATCCAAAAGAAATGAAAACAGGCTATTGAAGCAATATCTACACTCCCATATTCATTGCAGCATTATTCACAATAGCAAAGATAGGAAACAACCTAAGTGTCCATCAACAGACGAATGAATATAGAGGATGTGATACACACACACACACACACACACACACACACACAATTGAATAGTATTCAGCCATGAGAAGGAAATCCTGCAATTTGTGACAACATGGATGGACCTTGAGGGCATTATGCTAAATGAAATAAGCCAGACAGAGAAAGACAAATAGTGCATAGTATCACTTATATGTGGAATCTTTTTTTTAAGAAGTCAAAATCATAGAAACAGAGTAGAAAAGTTGTTGCCAGGGCCTGGGGATTGGGGAAATAAGGAGAGGTTGATAAAAGGGTACAAACTTTCAGCTATATAAACGAAGTCTGAGTATCTGATGTAAAACATGGTGAATATAGTTTTTAAGACTGTATTATATAATTGAAATTTGCTAAGAGAGTAGAACTTAAATGTTCTATCACAAAAAGATAAACGTGAGGTGATAGATGTGTTAGTTAATAGATGGCGGGAATCCTTTCACAATGTATATGTATATCAAATCACCACAATGTACACTTTAAGAATCTTACAATTTTGTCAATTCCACCTTAATAAAGCCTGGGGGTGGGGGACAATGTGGTGCTGGCATAAGGATAAATATATAGAGCAATGGAATAGGATTGAGAGTCTAGAAGTAAACCCAAACATCTATGGCCAATTGATTTTTGACAAGGATGCCAAGACCTTTCAATATGGAAAGAACAGTTTCTCTAACAAATGGGGAGGAGCTAACTGGTTATCCACATGCAAAAAAATGAAGTTGGACCCTTACCTCACTCCATGTAAAAAAATTAACTCAAAATTGATCAAAGACCTAAGTGTGAGAACTAAAACTGTAAAACTTTTAGAAGAAAACATAGGGAACCAATCTTCATGACCTCAGATTTGTCAAAGGATTCTTAGATTTGACATCATAATCACAAGCAAGAAAAGAAAAAAAATAGATAAATTGAACTACTCAAAATTTAATACTTTTGTGCATTAAAGGATATTATAAAAATATGAAAATACAATAGAAGGAATGGGAGAAAATATTTTATAAGGGGTTAATATGCAAAATATATAAAGAACTCCTACAACTCAACAACAAAAAGAGAAACAACCATATAAAAATGGACAAAGAATCAGAATAGTCATTTTTCCAAAGAAGATATTCAACTGGCCAGCCAACAAGCACATAAAGACATTCAACATCCTTGGTCATTAAGGAAATGCAAATAAAAACCACAATGAGATACCATTTTGCACTCACGAGGATGGCTAGAATAATTTTTTTCTTTTTTTTAAACAGAAGATACCAGGTGTTGGTGAGGACATGGAGAAATAGGAACTTTTGTACATTGCTGATGGAAATGTAAAAAACAATAGCTTCTGTGGAAAACAGTTTGGAAGTTCCTCAAAAAATTAATCATAAAATTACCATATGACCCAGAAATCCCATTCCTAGGTATGTACACAAGAGAAATGAAATTATATGTCTACACAGAAATTTGTCCATGAATATTTATAGCAGCATTAACCATAACAGCCAAAGGTGGAAACAACCCAAATGTCCATCAGTGGATGAATGGATAAACAAATTGTAGTACATACCTACAAAGGAATATTATTCAGCCATAAACAGGAAGGAAGTTCTGACAAACGCTGCAACATGGATGAACTCTGAAAACATCACACTAAGTGAAAGAAGCCAGACACAAAAGGTCATACATTGTATGGATCTTTTTATTCGAAGTATCCAAAATAGACAAATCTACAGGTACAGAAAGGAGATTGGTGGTTTCTAGGGAATGGGAGGACGGAGGAATAAGGAGTGATTACTTAGGAGTGCAAGATATTCTTTAGGAGTGATGAAAAAATTTTGAAACTAGGGAAGTGGTGGTTGCACAGTATTGTGCGTACACTAAATGCCACTGAATTGTAGACTTAATTGTATGTTAAGTGAATTTCAACTCAATTAAAAAAAAGAAAACAAAATACCTGAGCTGTAGTTCTCTAGAGCCCAAACTATTAAGTCCAAAGTTGCTACTTTCCTTGAAGGTTTACCTGAGAAGGGGAGAGGGTGGGGACCACACAGTGGAGAAGATTAACCTAGACAGCAGGACAGATCATGGACAGGAGATGCTGGGCCTGAATGAAAATGGGGTGGGAGAAGTAGAGAACAGAAGCCTTCAGAGGACAAATACTGGGTTGGGGTTAGCCTGTGGGACCTAGAACCGGGGAAGGATGCTGCTGGTGGTGGTGGCAGTGTACAGGGGGCCTGGGAAGCCCTCTGCAAGGCTGTGGAGGGAGCAGGTTGGGCAGGCGCTGCCTGAGTCAGTGACGTGTGCTGCCCTATCTGCCTCACACAGAGACTTTGGCTGCAGGTGGAGAGGTGGGGGAGGGGGCAGGCTGAGGTCTCTGGATGTCACCTCTTTTCCTTCCTGTCCTGCAGATGTTGAACCTCTTTGTGGCGGTGATCATGGACAATTTTGAGTACCTTACGCGGGACTCTTCCATCCTAGGGCCTCACCACCTGGACGAGTTCATCCGGGTCTGGGCTGAGTACGACCCGGCTGCGTGGTGAGTGAGCCCCCATGCTGCGTGGTCCTCAGGGGTGGTCCCTGCCACCCACGGATCTCAGCACCGGGCTGTGTGTCGAGTGAGCCCCATGCTGCGTGGTCCTCAGGGTGGTCCCTGCCACCCACGGATCTCAGCACAGGGCTGTGTGTCGAGTGAGCCCCATGGTATGTGGTCCTCAGGGGTGGTCCATGCCACCCACGGATCTCAGCACAGGGCTGTGTGTCGAGTGAGCCCCATGCTACGTGGTCCTCGGGGGTGGTCCCTGCCACCCACGGATCTCAGCACAGGGCTGGTGGCTGCAGACATGTTTCAAGTGAGCGTTCCCCCTTTGGGTTTTGCTTGGGGCTTAGGGTTCCATCCTGCTCCCCGTGGGGTGCTGCTGAGCCCCCTCCCAGGGGGTGCGCTCATTCTCACTCTCGGTGTTCTTGTATACAGCTCCCTGCGCTGAGAAATCCTCTTCTCAGACCCTCAGTCCAGCCCTTTGGAGGTTACCTGGGGGTCATGGAAGGTTTTCAGGGGGTTGTGAGACTCAGGGTTCCTACTGAACGGGAGCTCACTGTCTTCTCACATCTGGGGTCGTGGAGAGCATGTGGAAACAGAGAAGGATCTTCTCTCAGGGCCTCGCCGTCCTTGTGAAGCTCTGAGGCCTCTGTGGGCAGAAGTAATGTGGGGCTTAGGACATTCTCCTCTGTGGACTCAGGGCTCTCCCTCCCTGCCACCTCCTTGACGTCAAGAGCCTAGTGCACCTCTGTGTCACCAGCGCAGGCCGCGAATAGAGGGTTCTTGGTAAAGTTTTATTGAAATCAGATGAGCTGCCAGGAAGGGTCTAGTGTGATTGAGGCCCTTTGGTCTTGGTAAAAAAGGGTTACTGCGCTGCTGTTGCGTGAGTGAGGGGCGATTTGCTTCCAGGCAGAGCAAGGGTGTCCTGTAGGGAGTGGCTTGGGGTCAGGAGGCGGTGGAGACTGTGTTTCGTGGGAGAGTCTTGCACGCCTGTGACGTCTCGTCCTCGGGGTCAGCACGGCAGCGCGGGCCCACCATCTGCCCATTTGTCTGTTCCTTCATCGCTCACTCATTCCCTTGCTCACTCATTCATTCACCCTCTCGATCCGTGACTTGAGGAGTTACTAAGGGTGTACTCTGCAGCAAAACACAGGACGCAGAGGGCCCGAGAGATCTGGCCGTTGGTCAGACCCAGACCTGCTCTGCGCGCCACTCACGGTGAGCCCGGGATTGAAGTGTGCGCCAGGGCGGGGGCTCCAGGGGGACGAGAAGACCATGGGGCTGGGGTGCAGCCGCTTGCCGCCTCCTCTCCCTCCGGCTCCCCGGCCTGCCCGCGTCCCTGCGGCGCAGCTCTGTGTTTGGTCACCCTTTGTGTGGTAGAGGCCTGCAGGAGACGGGCAGTGTCCTCGTGGGAGGATCCTGCTGCCCACAGAGCAGCTGGGACACTGAGTCCAAGTTCAGCGGGGGGAACGCTCTGGAGCTTTCCGACCCTCCAGGCCCCAAAAGCCTGGGAGCTGGGCTGGGCTCCCGTACCCACTTCTTATGAAGTCCCCCTGGATCCCCTGTCCCAACACAGTGAGGGTCCGGAAGGTGCTATGTGAGGCCCTTTCCAGTCCGGGCAGCACCAGGGCCCTGGGGCTCTTCCAGGCCCAGAGCATCTCTGAGTATGTTCTAGTGTAGTGAAAAATTTCCAGTTTTCACACAGTGTAGAACGAGCCTGGCTGTTATTTGTGGTTCGTGCTGTATGTGATTTTTCACGGTCTTGGAGAGTCCTGTCATTTTTCTGATGCGTCAGCACATTTGCCCACAGCACATGCTGGAGTCCACAGGCTCGGGGTATTCCTGGGTGCTCTGGTCAGGAAGGCCCAGCCAGATCGGAGGGGAGACTGGCCACACCCAAGGCCTGGCCCTTTCAGGCAGAGGGCGGGAGAGAGTCCAGCTGAGGCAGGACTGAGGCTCATTCCAGGAGGGTCGTCGTGACCGTGGTCTAAGGAGATGCTGCTGGGTCTGGGCATAGTTTTCTAGAGGAGAAAACAGAGGTGGTTGTGCAGAGCGTGGCTTGGCCTAACAGGCAAAGGCAAGTCAGCGCACGCCTGCGAGAGGGGGTAGAGGAGAAAACAGAGGTGGTGTACAGAGCGTGGCTTGGCCTAACAGGCAAAGGCAAGTCAGCGCAGGCCTGCGAGAGGGGGTAGAGGAGAAAACAGAGGTGGTGTGCAGAGCGTGGCTTGGCCTAACAGGCAAAGGCAAGTCAGCGCAGGCCTGCGAGAGGGGGTAGAGGAGAAAACAGAGGTGGTGTGCAGAGCGTGGCTTGGCCTAACAGGCAAAGGCAAGTCAGCGCAGGCCTGCGAGAGGGGGTAGAGGAGAAAACAGAGGTGGTGTACAGAGCGTGACTTGGACTAACAGGCAAAGGCAAGTCAGTGCAGGCCTGCGAGAGGGGGATCTTTATGGACTGTAGACCCAGCTCCTCCCCGGTCAGCCCCAGGTGGAGCAGAATTAAGACATACAAGAAGTGGACTTGGGTCAGACTGCAGCTGTGTGATTGTGCATAGAGATGGCTGTTTCCCAAATCCAGGGTTCTAGAACTGGGGCCTCTGGAAGGCATAGGCATTCAGGAATATGGTGAAGTGCTTATGGAAGAGTAGATAGCAAAATGTAAGCCTTGCCCCAGAGCAGGATACCATGCAAGATAACACAAGACCCCCCAGTCTGGAAGTAGCACAGACATGACCTGCAACTGACACTCAGACTTGCTTCTCCCACGAGCGGCTGGGGCAGCGGAAGGCTCGGCTGAGGCCGCTGAGCAGGCTGGGTCTGTGCCCCACGACTGGGCAGGACAGAGCGTGCTTTGAGCCTTCAACTAGCCTCTGTGACAGATGCAGGGCCGTGACCATCTTTATTTCCCAGGGACCATCTGCTGTCTCCTCATTCTGGGGGAGGCTGAAACAAAAACAAACTTTATGAAATTTCTTGAGCTTTTGTGTGTATGTGTGTGTATTATGTGAGTGTGCACAAGCATGTACATGTGTGTGCTATCTGTGCACAGGTCTGTGTACACCCGAGTGCATGTGAGTGTGTTTACGTGCAGGCAGGCACATATGTGTGTATGCACGTGTTTTTGCATGTGCAGCACGTGTGATTGTGTGCATGTGTGTATGTGACTGCAGTGTATCTTTGCATGTGTGTGTGTGTACACGTGTGTGAATGCAGGTATGCATGGGTGTGTACGTGCACATGTGTGTGTACACATGCATGCTGTGGGGGGAAGAGGAAGGCATGGAGTTGTTGCTTTCTGGTGCCGCCTTACCCCACCCTCCCTTTTGTTGTTGCCTCAGCACTTTGTGGCGAAGTGTAGAGACTCAAAAGGAGGATCACGACCCCCCTACCGTGAGTGACCTGTCTGCTCATCCTCACGGTCATCCGTCTGTCCAGTAAACATCCCTGAGCCTGCGCCACGTGCCGGGCCTGGGGTCCACAGTGAGGCAGGCGTGTGCTCTCAGCTCTGCTCAGCCCAGCCGGGCGTGGGGCAGAGGAGCTGCAGGCCAGGTGTATCTGAGGAGGCAGAGATTACATCTGGCTGGTGAGTCAGAGGAGGCGGCAGCTGAGCTGAACCGAAGGAACAGGGTGGACGGAGCGCGCTCCAGAGGCGCGGTGGGGGCAGAGGGAAGCGGGAGGGGCTGGCTGCCTGGCGAGAGGGGAGGACGCGTTGCAGAGGGGCTGGAAGGCTGGCTGAGCAGCTGGCTTTGACTTTGTTTTATAGACGGAGAGAACAGTTTTGGAATCAGAGTGACAGGATCAGGCCCACACTTTTCCTCTGGTGGCGGCTGAGGGGTTTGATGGCAGAGGAGAGAAGATGAGCCGAGCGGGAACAGGGGTGGCTGTAGGGGCTGTGCCTCCGCCAGGCTTCCAGCCTCCTTGTGGTGGTCCCTCGGGCCCACAAGGTTAGCAAGCACCTTGCGTGAGGCCAGCATGGGGCTTCCTCTTCATTCCCTCTTTCCCAGAAGTAAATGCAACACAGTTTGGAGTTGGTTCGACTGAGGGGGCCATCTTGCAGGAAAGGCAAGCGTCAGCGTTGGCCGGGGTGCCCACCCGGGGACACGGGGGACCCTTAGCCAGACCCGCAGACCCCAGGGAAGGACACGGTGCGCTCAGAGAGGCAGGGATAGTCAGGAGAGCCAGGTGTGCAGAGAAGCCTCGGCCACGGGGGCCCTGGGGGCTCAGGCACCCAGGGAGCGAGGGGAGGGGCGGCCAGACAGCCGTGATCGAGGCCCAGGGGTCGACGGACCAAAGGTCGTGCTGTGTGCAGGGTGGACACACAGGGCCCGACGCTGTTCTGTAGGGAATGTCTCCTGCCTGCAGCGGGCTCTGGAAACTGTCTGCGGGTTGCCGCGCCTCCTGGGGCTCTCCGGCCCAGGCCCCAGCCGGGAGCTGCATGTTCAGCCTCCCCCGGCCCCGCCTCCGGACTGCGCAAGCCTGGGCGGGCGGGACGGGCTCCTGGTGCCTCGGTTGCCATAACCTGTAACATTTCCTTTCCAGTTGCCGGATTCATTATAAGGATATGTACAGTTTGTTGCGTTGTATTGCGCCCCCCGTTGGCTTAGGGAAGAACTGCCCTCGTAGGTTGGCCTACAGGGTTTGCTACTTCCGAGCCTCCGTGTGACATACTCTTCCCTGCCCGACGTGCAAACACAGCACACACTCCCTGCCTGGCTGGGAAGGATGACACCTCACCTCTCGCTGCTCCTGCCCTGCCCGCGCACTCCAACCTCCTGGACGCTTTGGTTCCCCATCTAACTCCCAACCCCTCCAGCTGGCTGGGGACAGGCAGCCTCATGAGACAGTGCGCACAAAGCTTTCTGGCCGGGCCGTGAGGATGGGGGCCAGGCCCCCCCTGTGCCAAGGAAGCAGGCATCTCACCCGGGTTTGCCTCCAGGCTCTTGAAGGTGGACTGAAGGTCAGACAGTCCAGAGGCCAAGGGCCCCAGAGGAGGCGGGTGTGGGCGCAGGTAGACCAGGAGCAGCTGCCCCTCTGGTCAGGAGAGTCCAACAACCCAGGGGTTTCTGGTTCCTGGGGGGAGGAGAGGGCAGAGGCAGTGGGGGCCCAAAGACAGGTCCTGCTGCACCTCTGGGTGGATCCACTCAGCTGAGCCCAGGAGCCCTAGGAGGAGGGCCAGACCCTGGGGTGGATCCACCTGCCACGAGAAGGCTGTCCCCCTTCTCTCTTCGGTGGCCTGAACCCGCCTGTGTCTCTGGGAGCCCAAGCAGGTCCCGTAGGCAGCCATCCCAGGGGTGGAGGTGAGGCTTCAGGACTGGTGGCCCGTCTGCCTCGGAGGAAACACAGTCAACAACCTCTGGACGCCTCGCTGAGTCTGGAGCCTTATCCCTTATGTTGGTCCCAGCCCTTCCTGGCGTGCTGTCAGGAGGGTACAAGAGTGGCACCAAGCCACATCTCACCCCAGCTGCCCCCCCGCCCGCCAGCAGTCTCCCGTTTCCCACCCAGCCCTGACCCAGCAGCAGCCCTGCCCCGGGCCGGCCTCGGGTGTCTCTGGGCCTGGAGCTGGCCTTGCCCCCGTGGACTTCGTCTCTGGAGCCTCGGGGCCTCTGCCGAGCAGCGTGGCTCTCGCTCTAGTTTTCTGGCCTGCTGTAGACTTCTCTCCACTTTCTAAGCCTCTTGGCTAACTTGGAAGCAAATTGAGCATGAAGGCAAGCTGATGTTTCTGCTGTGGATCTCCAGCCGGCCTTGTTGGTCACTTAACTCGACCAGCTGCCCTGGCATGGTGAAACAGCTCTTTTCCAATTTGGCATTATCCGTGGCTTCTGAAAGTATAAAATCAGAGTTGACAACCCAAAGCCGCCCCGATGCAGCCTGTCATTCCCTCCATGTTCATTAGCTCAGATGCCCCCCTGCCTGCTCCCTGCGTGGGACCAGAGTGCGGAGGTGAGGCTGGGGGCAAGGAGGGGATCGAGCCCAGCAGAGAAATCCCTCATTTTACCTGTTTTGACTTTTGGCATTTAATCCGGCGCTGGTTAACTGGGTCTGTTTTCTTGTCTGCTTCCTCCCGCTTCCCTCCCGTGGACCCCACTCTGCCTCTGTCCTGTGGGCCGGGCCTCCAGTGGGCGGATCAGTTACAATGATATGTTTGAGATGCTGAAACACATGTCCCCGCCCCTGGGGCTGGGGAAGAAATGCCCGGCTCGAGTTGCATACAAGGTAGACCCCACGCCCACACCCCGCAGGCTGTCTGTGCCGGGGCCGCGCTCCCGTGTCTCTTCTGGGGCTTGTCCATCTGTTTGTCTGCTGCTGTGCTGTCTCACTGTTTCTTTCTTTTCTCTGCCCCGACCATCTCTGCTTCCTTCCCAAACAGAGGGAAGCAGACACCACGAGGTGTCTCTGCGCTGGCCCCTTGTCCCCCAGGGCTGCCCCTCTGAGAGCCCCGGGGGGGCTCCGGAAGATGGAGCTGGAGCCCACCATCTGCCCTTTCTCCTTCCCTTCTCTTCCCTAGAAAGGAGGGGACAGACCAGCTTTTTTGACGGAGCCTGTTTTTGTTCTGAGCTCAGGACCACCCTCTGCTCCTCTGTCCCCTAAGCCCCTGATGTGGGTGGAGTTGTGTAGCCCTGAGGGTCTGACCCTGGGGGAGCAGCGGCCTGCAAGGCCTCTGCAGGGTGTACCTGAGGAGCCCACCCCCAGCTCCGCATGTGCAGAACTTCCCGGGCTGGGGAGGGAGTGTTGTCTCTAGGGCTTCGTGGGTTCATGGAGCCTTAAGAAGGAAGGGTGCTGGAGAGAGGCATCCTGCCTTCATTCCTGGGGCTCTAGAGGACCCTGCGGGGTGAGAACAGCCTCTGGGGCCTGGGTGGTCCCATGTCCCTCCCACCCTGCTGCTGAGGGCCCAGCGGGCTGAGCTGCAAGGAGGGGGGTAAACTGAGGACACCGCCAGGCCTCCCTCCCGGGTAGGCAAGCAGGCCACATGGCCCCACCCCCAAGCCTGCTCCCACCTGCCCCTGCATCCTCCATCACCCCCTTGGTGAGTAGGCACCTTCCATCCCTCCAGCGCTCCACCCTCTCAAGAGCCCTCCTGCAGCCCTCAGTTCTCCCGAGACTCAGCCAGCGTGTGTCTGGGGCCTGACTGCTGTCTCCCTCTCTGAGCAGGCTTCCCACCAGAGCTTCCATCTTTCTGATTCTGTCCACGCTGTCTGTCTCTGTGCTCCGATTCTGGGCTTGCATCTATCCCCTGGCTCAGCACAGCCTCTGGGAGCTAAGTGGCTCCTCCAGGCCATATGCAGACGCCTCTAGTGTCCTCCTCGGTCGTCCCCTGCCCGGCATGCGAGTCAAGCCTGCCTGGAGGCCCTGCATGAAAGGCTGTAGCTTTGTCCCCAAGAAGGAGAGCTGTGTCCACACTGACACCTGGGGCCAGGGTGGGCAGCCAGGGCCGTGACGGGGTAGCCTTTGGAGTTCTTCCCCAGGTGTGCTGGCCAACTCCAAGGTTCTGGCAGTGAAGAGACCAGGTGAGGCCTCGTGGTGGGTGGGAGTGGATGGGCTTGGTGAGCTGGGGAGGGTCCAGGAGATGCAGAGAGTGCCATGTCCAAGAGGGTCTAGGCCCAGGCAGAGACTCCTGTCTGTTTGCCCTGGTCTTGCCCCTCTGCTGCTCCCTGAGATTCCTGGCTATCCAGGGCCTGGGCAGGCAGAAGGGGCTCTGGTAAAGGTGCCCCGGACGGAGCTCTCCTCTCTTGGAAAACACCTGCTTGCCCCTCCTTCCCGCTGGCCCCTGACTCCCTGACTCCCCTGGCGCGGAACCCTTCTGCCTCTCCCACTGCCATCGGTGCTGGTCTGCAGGGACACCGTGCTCTGGGAAGCCGTGTGTGTCACACAGGTGACCAGCAAGGTCCTAGGACCATGACTGGAGGTGCCAAGTGGGGCTTTGCCAGCATTAGGGGATGGAGTCTGGGCTCGTGTCTCTAGCCACCTACCCTCCATCAGGCTGAAGACTGGATTTGGTGCCAGGATGCTGGGGGCGGGCCTGGGGGCAGAGAAGGGACAGAGAGGCTGCCCTGTCACAGGGTGCAGGCTTGGCAGAGGGCAGGCAGACCCCGGGGAGGGGCCCTGTGCCCCCACCTCTAGCTCCCATACTGGATGGGAGAGGACAGGGGGCTCACGGTGCCCTGAGGGCTCTACTTGGCAGGCGAGGTGGCCCCCCGCTGCTCAGGACGTTCCAGACACGCCTGAGACCCTTTTCCTCCTGGAGATGGCATAAGTTCTCTGAGCCTCAGGGGCACACCTGTCTCTAGCTCTTCTGTCCTGGAAAATGGAAGAGAGGAAAGGGGGCTGTTCAACTGATGGGGAAACAGGGAGCAAGCTTGCAGGGCCCCCAGTCTGGTCTGAGCACTTGTCTTCCTGTGGGATGGCCCTGGGTCCCCATGCAGCTGGCTGAGCCCGAGGCCCTGTGCAGTCACATCTGTTTGGGTCCTTGCCCCTGGAAGGAGCTGGTCTCTAAGGCTTCCCTTGCTGCCTTGGGCTGGGGGTATCAAGCATCTGTTCCTGGCCCCCTAGCTGGGTGGTGAGAGGCAGAGGCCTTCCCGGGGCTGCGGGTCTCCTCACTGGGAACTGACCTCCGAGCCTGTGGTCTTGGCTGCCCCACCCCTCGTCCAATGCGCCTGTCTGTGGGCTGCCTCAGGGGTCCTGCAGCCCAGACCCCTCTTTAGCCTACGCCACACACTTGTTCTATCATGGGCAGTGGACAAGTGCCCCTCTGGCTGAGACATGCCTGTTTTTTCAGAGGGATCCAGGCTTATGGCCTGGCCCCGTTGTACAAGATGTACGTGGACCTCTACTTTTCTGTAGCCCAGGGAACCCTCAGCTCAGATGAGGGTGGGGGTCCAGGGGTAGTGTGAATGCTGGCAAAACTCCCATCCATCCAGCCTCTCTTGGTCCTGGGCACCTGCAGGGAACACCTCTGGGAGGCCAAGCCCAGCCTCCAGGGCCCTCGAGCACTGTGTAGCCCTGTGGCGGGGGGACCCTGGGAGGCCTGGCGCTGACCTGTCCCCCTTGTCCCCAGCGCCTGGTTCGTATGAACATGCCCATCTCCAACGAGGACATGACCGTCCACTTCACGTCCACGCTGATGGCCCTCATCCGGACTGCACTGGAGATCAAGCTGGCTCCAGGTGAGCAAGCCAGCCTTGAGGGAGGGCAGGAAGCCAGGGCTGTGTGACCGCCCCCGAGAGCCACCCCAGGCAGCTGTGCAGGGGCGGGAGGAGGGGCCTGTCTGGACTGGATGGAGAACGACTGCCCCTGGCACCTCTGTCAGACCGACCTTGTCCCCTGAAGCCATCCTGCACGTTAGTGCTGCAATGATCCCATTTTCACGTGAGGAGCTGAGGTGGAGTGAAATTGAATGACTCCAGATTTCCCAGAGTTCTGCAGTGTTGGAGCCAGCGTCACATGAGCCAGTACCCCTTATGGGGTGAATAGTCTGCCCCTTCCCCATAGTGAGCCCACTTCCCCCATCAGGCCCTCTCCGGAGTTACTGATAGAACTACACAGCCTGAGGCAAATCAAGGAGGAAATGAACCTCCCGCTTGTCCTCCCCTCCCCACTGCATGTGATGACAGCTTCTCCTTCACAGACAAAATGAGTCACCAGAGGGGCCCTCCCTCCACATTGCCTTCCTCCCTGCATCCGTGCCCTTGAGCTTCGCCCTTTCTTGTGTAACGGATGAGCAGAGGCCAGTCCTCCCGCTTGCACACTCTGCCCTGTTTTCATCATCTACCCAAGGATGTCATGACAGAAATTCTGTATTCTATTTCTTGCCCTGTGAACTTTCTCTCTCTGCTGGATTATTTCTATCAATATGTAAATGTGCTGTTATTTTTCCTATTTTTAGAAAGTTTTTCTCTTCCCCCTCCATCGACTTCTCTCTTTTTCTTCTTTCCTTCTTAGCAACAGGAGACACAGGTCTGCATTGTCTCTGATTTCTCCTTTCCTAGTCTGCAGTCCATCTTTCACAGTGCAAAGCTTTGCTGGAACTGCTCTTGTCAAGCTCCGCAGGGACCTCCCATTCTCAGCCCTTGCCTTATGGACCTGTCCACAGCCTTTCCGCAGTTTTCACTCCCTTCTGTGTGAAACCCCTTGTGTCTCTTTTTCTGGCTTCTCCCAACCTCTGAAGGTCACCGTGTGCCTCAGGCATACATTCTCACCTTTTCCCATGGCTATCAATGTTGTGAATTCCAATTTTGTATTTTCAGTCCAGGCCTGCTCCTACACCCCAGGCTTATATACCCCACAAATTATTCACCGTCTGTACTTGGAGGCCCATTGAGCATCCAGAGTTCACGTGCTGACCCTTGAGTTCCAGATACTCCCCAGATTCCTCCCTGTCTCCATCAGTGGGAACTGCTGTTAGAGTTGCTCAAGCCAAAACTTTTGCAGTCATTTTTATCTCCTACTTTTTTTTCTTACCCTACTTCTGATCCATATCTGAACCCTTATAATATCTTCTGACTCCACCTTCAAAATACACTCAGAATATGATCACTTGTCTAACCTTTCCTACTGCCACCTCCTGGTCCAAGTCACTCCTGTTCTTCTTGACTGGATTGTTGCGGTAACCTTCTAACTGGTCTGCTTCTGCCCTTGCCTCTTTCAGTCTACCTTCAACACAACAGCTAGAATGATCATGTTAAAAATCAAACCAGTAAAATTATTAAACCTCTAGCTAGCCTGATCACGAAAAATAGATAAAAATAACCAATCTAAGGAACAAAAGAGGGAATATCACTGTAGATCCTGCTGACGTTAAATGGATAACAAGGAAATTTTATAAACAACTTTATGTCAATAACTTCAGTAACTTAAATGAAATGGAAAAATTCCTTGACACAAACTATGAGGCTCATTCAAAAATAGGTAACCTGAAAAAAAAAAAAGGAAATAGATAACCTTAGTAATACTGTATATATTAAATAAATTAAATTCATAGTTAAAAATCTTCCAACAAAGAAAATCGTGGGCCCAATTTGTTTCACCGATGAAGTCAACCAAACGTTTAAGGAGGAAATAATTCTATACAAAGTCCTCTAGACAGTAGAAAAAGAGAAGGTATTTCCCAATTTATTTTATGAGGCCAGCATTACTCTGATACCAAAACTAGACAGAGACATTACAAGCAAAAAAATTACAGACCAACATTCCTCATGAATACAAACAATAAAATTTTCAACACAACTTTAGCAAACTGAACATGGTGATTCAAGTAGGGTTTATCCCAGGAATGAAAAATGCCAGGTGGGTTCAAGTTTAAGAATCAATCAATATAATGTAATATATCAAGGAGGAAAAACTATATGATTATCTCAATGGTTGCAGAAAAAGCTTTGACAAAATTCAACATCCATTTATGATATATAAATTCTATATAAACTAGAAATTAAAGCAAACTTCCTCAATCTGATCAAGGATATCTATGATAAACCTACAGCTAATGACATGCTTAACAAAGAAAGCCTGGCTCCTTTCCCCCTAAGATCAGTAACAAGGCAAGGATGTCTCCTGTCACCATTTTTGTTCAATATCATACTTGAGGGTCTAGCCATTGTAACAAGTCAAGAAAAAGAAATGAGGTGTACCAATTAGAAAGAAATAAAATTGTCTCTATTCATGATTGACATGATTATCTATACAGAAAATCTTAAAGAATCAAATAAAAAGTTAATAAAACCAAAGCATCTACAAGCCTAGGAATACCAAGGATTGCTGGGAACCACCAGAAGCTAGGAAGAGACAAGAAGCGTTCTTCATTAGAGCCTTTCAAGGGATCACAGCCTTGTCGATACCTTGATTTTGAGCTTCTGGCCTCCAGAACTGAGACAATATATTTCTGTTGTTTAAAGCTGTAAGAAGAAGTTACTAAAACTAATACCTGAGTATAGCAAGGTCAGTGTATGAAAAGCAAATGTATTTCTATAGATTAGCAATTAACAATTGAAATTGAAAAAGTTCCATTAAAATTGCACCAAAAACATCAAATAACTGGCTAACTCTAAAAATATATATGCTAGAGTGTATGCTGCAAATTTCAGAATATTGACCAAAGGAATCTTTAATAAATAAACCAAGCACTATATCATGTTCATGCATTGGAAGACTCAATATTGTTAGTTCTCCTCATATTGATCAATAGAATCAGTGTTACGCCAATCAAAATCCCAACAGGCTTTCTGGGTTGAAATTTATAAACTGATTCTAAAATATACGTAGAAAAGCACACAAACTTGAGTAACAAAAACAATTTTGCAAAAAGAATAAAGTATTTTAGCCATTTGAAAAATGACAATATTTAAGTACTGATGAGAATGCAGAAAACTCGAATTCTCGTGTTCCTAGTGTGGATACAGTGGTACAGCCGCTTTGGAAAACAGTTTCACCGTTCTTTATCGTGTGGCCCAGGCATCCCACTCCTAAGGGAGATGACATGAAAGTATACACGCACACAAAAACCTATATGCTAAAGTTTGTGGCTGTATTCATAATCGCGCCAAACGGTAAACAACTCAACCATTAGCCAAATGGTGACGGATAATCAAACTGTGGTGTGTCTGTGCAGTGAGACGGTTCTCACTCAGCAGCAGAGAAACAGGCTGCCCGTATGCTTGACGTGGGTGGGGCTCAGATGCATCGCGCTCGGTGAAAAGTCAGACTCGGTAGCATGTTGTGTGAAGCCATTTGTATGACATTCTGAGAAGCTGAAACAGTTGAGACAGAAAACACATCGTTGATGCCAGGGCCCTGGGAGAGGGCGAAGGGGTGGACCACAAAGGGTACGGAGGGAGCTTGGCAGGGGTACCGTGGTCCTGCCTGGATTGTGATGGTGGCTCCACGGTCATATGCATTTGCCAAAGTTCACAGGGCGGGAGAACTAACAAGGTGAATGTTTATGTACGTAAATCACACTTTAATAAACATGATGTTTAAAAAGAGATGGATCAGAGTACTTTATTCCTCTGCTTGGCCCCTCTGCTGCTTCCTGTCTCAGCGGCCCCCACCGGCATGTCCTCTCCCTCTGCTCCAGCCTCGCCCTCCTGGCTCCCTGGCCCCTTTCAGGGTCCCGTGAGCCCTTTCCCGACCGTTCTGTCCAAACTGCAGCCCTCCTCATAGCTCCTGTCCCTCCCCTCTTGGGTTTTCCTGTATCCAACGTACTGGACTTCTAACTTACTGCTACTTCATTGTAGATTAAAATCATGTAACTCCACAAGGGCAGTTTCTTTTGATTTTGTTCCATCACCTAGAACAACACCTGGTGTTCGGTGGGCGCTCAGTAACTTTTATGGAATGATTGATGAATGGCTGGAACACCGCGGTGTCCCTTCCGAATCCCATCGCCACCCACGCCTACACGCCCTCGCACCCTCGCCACTGGGCGGCTCAGCTCCCACACCTCTTTAGACAGGTTCTGGCGGGAGCTCTCTGACCAGCCTCCAAGGCAGTGTTTCTCCCCCCTGCACCTTTCCTCCAGCATGGGGTCTCTCCCCGCCCACCCCAGCTCTGCCTGTTCCCCCAAGGGGGCTGTGGGATGGCTCCTAACATCTCTCCTCCCTTCCCACCCTTATCCTGCCCTAGCTGGCACAAAGCAGCATCAGTGTGACGCAGAGTTGAGGAAGGAGATTTCCTCTGTGTGGGCCAATCTGCCCCAGAAGACCCTGGATTTACTGGTGCCACCCCATAAACGTAAGTAGGGTGAGAAACTCCCCCTGCCCACCCCTCTTTTGTCGCACCCAGAGGCAGAGCAGGGAGTCCTGGGTGAGGGCAGTTGTTGAGTCACCTTGGAGAGGAGGGCTCACGTCCTTGATAGCCCAGAGCACTAGTCTCCAAGGTGAGAGCCAGGGACTGTGGGAGGAGATGTCTGGGCCGTATTCCGTTGGGCAGAGTCACCCACACTCCTAGTGTGGGGAATTCCCTTCAGAAAATCCAGAGAAAAGGTAGGGAGACGCCTACAGTTGGGGCTGGCAGAAGGATGAGGTGTCTGGGGTTAGACTGAGCTGTGCTGTGTTGGGTGGAGCACAGCGGGGCCTGGGGGAGAGTCAGTGCAGCTCCAGACGGGCCAAGCCCCACGGTCCCGCTCGCGGGTCCAGGAGTCCTCGTGGTGGGTGCTGGCTCCTCACCCCAGCCCACCCCACATGTCCCCTTTCTCTTGTGTTCCCTCCCTTGCCTGCCGTGCTCTCCAGCCGATGAGATGACAGTGGGGAAAGTGTACGCAGCTCTGATGATATTCGACTTCTACAAACAGAACAAAACCACCAGAGACCAGATTCACCAAGCTCCTGGAGGCCTGTCCCAGGTACCAGGTTCCAGGAGTTCCAGGAAGTAACCCCGAGACTCTGCCACCTTCTATTGTTTGGTAGCAGAGGGGACCCAGCCCCTTCTTGAAGAAAGTGCAGCGGGAAAAGGAAGATGAGAGTTTCTTGCGGCCGCCTCTCTGGCCCACAGAGTCAGAAACCTCATATAGCCTGTGCTTCCGTTAGCGGGAGGTGCACACAGGCGGGGCCCAAAGAGGTTCAGACCAACTGCGCAGGGTCATGATGTGTCCCACTCATGCCTCTGGCTGGGATAGTTTGGAGGACTTTCTTCCAGAGGTCATCGTTCAAAGATGATGACTTCACCACACAGCCAAAACCTTTGGTGACCGTGTGTAGACTCTCATCTATAAAGTTGTCCTGTGTCCAGCACTCAGGACATTCACCCCCAGGGTGCGAAGTGTCTGGTGCCCACACCCCAGCCCTGAAATCTCCTCGAATTCTGCTCTACCTGGGACTCTGGCAGCCTCTACTGGTCGGTCAATCCAAGTTGATGACGAGATGAAATCTTTTTGCCATTTGTAATCAGATCCAGTCCCCAAATTGTGTAGGAAGGGAAACTGAGGCTCCAGGAAATGAAATGACTGCCCTGAAGTCACTTACAGGCCAGATTGGGAAGGGGCTTCTGATGGGCGAAGGACAGGCCCAGGGATCCCCATCCTGCCCTGGGGGTTCCGGATAGGTGGCCGAGCACCTCGGTGCCTGGGGTCCATGGGGCATCCCCGGCCTCAGAGACCCTCCTCCTGGCGCCCCTTCTGCAGATGGGCCCCGTGTCCCTGTTCCACCCTCTGAAGGCCACGCTGGAGCAGACGCAGCCGGCCGTGCTCCGCGGAGCCCGGGTTTTCCTTCGGCAGAAGAGCTCGGCCTCCCTCAGCAATGGCGGGGCAGTGTGAGTACCACCGGGCAGGGCGTGGGACCTTGGCGGGAGGAGGGCAGGGGTCTCCCTGGAGCTCCCGTGGGCAGTGCTCCAGGACAGGAAGCCCTCGTGTCTCACCGCCACCCAGCCACACCCACCTCCACCCAGATGCTTCGCCGTGGGTCCAGCTGGTCCAGTCTGCCGCCGGAGCTGGTTCTGTGGTGCATCTGAGGCTGATTCCTCTAACAGTAGACAGGTGCTCTGACGGCACTGGGGTCACCTGATTTAGACAGTCTGTTATTCCAGCCCACGCCTCCCACTGTGGGAGCCTGTTTCTCTCTCCGGTGAGGGCTCCCCTCTGCTTCCTCGCTGGCCTTCGGTGCCTGCAGACCATTAAGAAGGTATCTGTTTCCACCTCAGCTTCCCACCGCTTTTTGTTAACGGCCTGTTAGTGTTCTCATCTTCCTTTAAGACACTTTCCCTCTCAGATCTCCATTTTGATATTGATGTCTGTTTTGCAGACAGATTGGCAAGGTCTTTCCATATCACGTAACTCTTGGTAACGACCCCAAAACCAAGTGATCCAGAATAGCAATCGCCGTGGCACTCTGAGGGGTGGTAGCTGGTGCCAGGCTGAGCTGCACGGGAGGGCAGGACCCTCTCAGCCACCGCCCCCACTCAGGGGGGCGCCCCACATCTGCTAACATCCCGTTGGCCAAAGCAACTCATTGGTCGAGCCCAAAGCAGGAATGTGCGCTCTGTCTCACCGGCAGGGGCTGAGGGTGGGCCTCACGCCCACTTGCCGTCCTGGAGAACCACAAGGCCAGGCAGCAAGCGTGGCTAGGGCTCCTGGTTTGTTCCTCTCCTGTGCATGTTTTGGACACTCTTTTTGAAGCCTGATTTTGGGTCATGGGCTGTGAATCAGGTAGCTTTTGCTGAGTAACAAACTGCCATACTTAGGGAGCCAGCCCTAAGTGCTTTGGCTGTGCTTTGGGTCTGGGCCCCGGCCAGCTCCAGTGGGGCCGGTGGGCCCAGGACAGCATATTGTCACCTCCTGTGTCTGGGCTCATCGGTGTGGAGAGGCCGGAGAACAGCCCGAGGGGAAGGCCAGGGTGCAGGCGTTCAGGCCTCTGCTTGTGCCCCATTGGCCAAAGCAAGTCACCTCCCTAGCCCGAGCTCATGGGACAGGGGTTGACACTGCGGCAGCACAAGTCCAGAGGTGGAGAGGCCACAGGACACTGGGAGAATCTAAGCCACAACTGGTAACGCTCCCGTGCGAAAACCGCACTCTTGAGTGCGTGCAGGCCTCCCGGCCCCTGGGAGCCCCCGTGTTCCCACACTCTCCTTTCTCCATGCTGGCTACGACCCCATTTGTGCATTTAAAGTTAAACAGTGGATTCTGAGTGTCCATGTGTGTGTCGGAGGGGATGGGGTGGGGGGGTGTCTTTGTGGACTGATCTGAGCCGGGCTTTCGGTTCCGGAAAATGAACGCCACTTATTTCCGTGGTTATAATCTCTACACAAATCAGTTACCATCCCTTTTTGTTGCATGTGAGAGAGGGCCCAATCTACCGGGGCCAGGCAGTGGGGGCATTTACTGAGCCTTCTGATGGCTGGTGTTAAGTGCCCACCCGGCCTCGGCATGGTGTGACCTCAGAGGTGACCAGGCCTTGGGGCCAGCGTCCATCCTCCTGGCCATGCTTCCTCTCAGGGTCAGCCTTTCCTGAGGCTAGAGCAGCTCCAGACAGCACAGTGCAGGGGAGACGCTTGCAACTTGAGAAGATGAAGGATGTTCTCAGAAAGCCCAGTGCTGGTGGGTCTGGTCATCAGCGTGGCCAGCCTAGGCCATCAGGCTTCACCTCTGAGCTCAGAGTGTGATTGTTGCCACTCAACCTGGGTGACGGGGAATGTATGTGATACCTCATTGTACAGGAGAATGAGCAGAAACCCAGGCAGATGCTGGGCTGTTTTGGTGCCACTTGGGAGACACGATAAGAAAGACAGACACTGACAGGGAGAGGGCAGGCGGTTAGGTTGCGTGTGGTGGGGAAGGCCTCCAAAAGTGGTCTCACCAAAGGGGACACTTGTGCCTAGACCTCAGGGCAGGAAGGCCTCAGTGGCTGGGGTCAGGGGAGTCGCGAGGAGCCGTGGGCCATCAGGGCTGACTGAGCGGCAGCGCAGGCTGGATGCCTCAGCCGTGTGCGTGTGTGTGGCCTCGTCCCACCACACGTGTGAGCCCCTGTCTAGGCCAGATGTCCCTAGACTAGGGTCCCCTCTCTGCCCGTCAACTCTGAGCGCGCACGACCATTGCTGTCCCTGCACTGGAGGGTGGCCACACTCAAGGGGCCTCCTTCTTCTGGGCTCCTTCTAGCCCAGAACAGGGTCAGGGTGGAGGTTTCTGGCGGGTGGGAGCCAGGTTCTGTGGCCCATGAACCTCCAGGCCCACAGGACAATCCTCTCTCCTCCACAGACATACCCAAGAGGGTGGCATCAAGGAGTCGGTCTCCTGGGGCACTCAGAGGACCCAGGAGGTGCCCTGCGAGGTGAGGACACCCCTGGAGCGTGGCCACTCCACGGAGATCCCGGTGGTGCAGACAGGAAAACCGGTGAGGGCTCCCAGGGCTGGGGGGCCGAGTTAGGGGTCGGGTGAGAGTGGGAGGGTGAGGGTGAGAGCAGGATGGGGGGGAGGCTGGGATGGGGGAGAAAGTGAGAGTGGGATGGGGGTGGGTGTGACTGGGGGGCTGCTGTCCCCCCAGGCTGTGGATGTCCAGATGCAGAGCATGGCCCTGAGAGGCCCTGACGCGGAGCCCCAACCCGGGCTGGAGAGCCAGGGCCGAGCTGCCTCCATGCCCCGCCTGGCAGCGGAGACTCAGGTGGGTGGTCTGGGAGGGTTGGGGTCGTGGGAGGGAGGTTGGGGGTGAGGAGACTTGGCGTGGAGGAGCTTGTGTCCCACACGCGGGCTTTGCTGGGGTGGAACCTCCCTGAAGGCACTGTAGCCTGGGCACCACCAGTCCTGTTTGGGACCCTCAGAACACGATGCTGGCCTCGAGAGGTGTGGCCAGGCCAGCAAGCGTCCCCGCTGCCCACGGTGCTCGGCCGCCTGTCGGGGCACCAGGGCCTCCACCCCACGGCCCCGTGTCACCGACCCAGCCCTTCCCTGTCTCTGGGACACGCCTCTCCCACTCCAGCTCTTCACTCCCCCAGAAATCACACACAGGGCCTCCTCAAGCCACCCTTTTCCCTCATGTCCTCTCGGAGGCCCTGGGGGTGACCCTGTTCTCTCTCTGGACACTGGAGGTTCTTTCTCTGGGACTCGCTTGACCACCTGGCAGGAAGCCCCTGGCCAAGGGGCTGCGGCACTGTTTCCCGGGCTGAGCCCTTGGGTTCAGCATCCCTCTTCCAACCCCTCACTCCCGAGTCTCTGCCCACTGCGCCTGGTGCCCTCCTGGCCTGGCCGCCTCCCTTCGGCGCCGTGCTGGCGCCTCTTCTCCCTGCTCGCTGCTTGAGCCCCAGCAGTGGCTCTGGGTGAGCCCGTTTCCACGGGTTGTGCTTTCAGCCCTGGGCGAGCAGCCTCGCGGTGCTGGATGGACGGAAGGGCTGGCACGGTGGCCTCACCGTGGCCGCCGAGGCAGCTGTGGGCCCCACCCGGGATCCTTCCAGCCAGGCCCATAGCCTCCCTCTTCCTGGCACCCTCCCTGTCCTGTAGGGACGCTGAGGCCAAGAGGCCTCCTGGGCCCCGCCCGGCCTGGGAGAGACAGGCACACAAACAGCATTTTGTGCAAAGAGGGCTTCTGAAGAAGCGGTGGGTCTCGCGTGGGCAAGAGCAGTCCAGGGAGAGGGAAGGGCTTGGTGGTCCCGGAACCCCAGCCCCTCAGTGGGGCTCCCCCCCACCCCCAGCCCCCTGGGGCACAGCCTGCCTTGTCTGGGGAGATGCCCCAACTTCCGGGATAGAGTCCCAGGCCCATTCCTCCCGATGGGACGTGGCCTGTGGTCTGCCCAGCCCCCGTGTCATGGCGGCTTCCCCGCCGCCCTGGGCCTCCCTGGACCCCACTCTCAGGCCGTGCGCCCACCCGTGTCCCCGCCCGCAGCCGGCCCCAGACGCCAGCCCCATGAAGCGCTCCATCTCCACTCTGGCGCCCCAGCGCCCCCCCGTGGCTCGTCTCTGCAACGCCGCCCTGGACCGCGCTCCGGCCAGCCAGGCCGCCCCCCACCATCACCACCGCTGCCATCGCCGCAGGGACAGGAAGCCGAGGTCCCTGGAGAAGGGGCCCAGCCTGTCCGCAGACACAGATGGCGGTGCGTGCGAGGGGTCTCTCGAGGGGCGGTGGCTCGAGCTGGGGGTTCAAGAGCACACGGGAACCCTCTTCCTTTCTGCACCCCACAACCCCACAGCCAGCCCTGAGCCTGAGACCAGGCAGGAGCGCCCCCCAGCTCTTCCCTGGGGCCCTCTGCTGGCCCTGGGGGGCCAGGCCGGGGTGGGGTCTGTCTCGCCGCCGGTTTGGCTGTGCTGACTTCTCTTCTCCCCCCGCCAGCACCCAACAGCGCCGCGGGGCCGGGGCCGGGGCCGCCCCCGGGGGAGGGGCCAGCAGGCTGCCGGCGGGAGCGCAGGCAGGAGCGGGGCCGGTCGCAGGAGCGGAGGCAGCCCTCCTCCTCCTCCTCTGAGAAGCAGCGCTTCTACTCCTGCGACCGCTTCGGGGGCCGTGAGCCGCCCCAGCCCCAGCCCCCCCTCAGCAGTCACCCCGCGTCGCCAACCGCTGGGCAGGAGCCAGGACCCCCGAGACAGGTACGTGGGCCTCAGGACCCTGCCTCGTCCCTGCTCCCTGGGGTCCGGGAGGGAGCCCCTTCCCAGCCTGGTTCCTAGGCCCAAGCCTGCGCTCCTTGCTTCCTGGCCCTGTCCGTCCCGCCGGGCGGAGCCCTGGCCCTCCCGCTGTCCAGTCCCTTCTTCGCTTTCCTTCTGACTGAGGTGGGCTGGGCTGTGGTCTCCTGTTCCCTGGCCCTGTGCCTATCCCTTTCTGTCACCACCATCCGCAGACCGCCATCCCACCCTCCTGGGGCCGCCCCGGGTCCATCCCAGCTGCCCCCCGGCCGCCCCCCGCCGTGGCTCTCCCCTGTGCTGTGCTCTGTTCGCCCTGTCCTTTGATTGGGGTTTGCCGTGTTCCCGTTTCCTGCAGGGTAGTGGTTCAGTGAACGGGAGCCCCCTGCTGCCAACATCTGGTGCTAGCACCCCTGGCCGCGGCGGGCGGAGGCAGCTGCCCCAGACCCCGCTGACCCCCCGTCCCAGCATCACCTATAAGACGGCCAACTCCTCGCCCGTCCACTTTGCTGGGGCTCAGACCAGCGTCCCTGCCTTTTCCCCCGGCCGGCTTAGCCGTGGCCTTTCAGAACACAACGCCCTGCTCCAGAGAGACCCCCTCAGCCAGCCCCTGGCCCCCAGCTCTCGGATCGGCTCTGACCCGTACCTGGGGCAGCGTCTGGACAGCGCGCCTGCTGCCCGCACGCAGCCTGAGGACACGCTCACCTTCGAGGAGGCCGTGGCCACCAACTCGGGCCGCTCCTCCCGGACTTCCTACGTGTCCTCCCTGACCTCCCAGTCCCACCCCCTCCGCCGGGTGCCCAACGGCTACCACTGCACTCTGGGGCTCAGCTCCGGCGGGGGCGGCCGGGGGCGGCACAGCTACCACCACCCCGACCAAGACCACTGGTGCTAGCCGCACCGCGACCGGCGGGCGCGTCCCAGGTGATGAGTTCTATCATCCGCGCTGGGCTCCGGGGCGCTCGGGCGCTGAGGCGGGGGCAGCGGCCCTGGGAGGAGAGCCTCGGCCCTGTGTCTCCTGCTTCACGCTGGGTGGAGCGGTTTGTAGAGGGACGTGGCTTCCTCTGTGCCCCTCCCGCGCTGCCTCCCTGGGTGTCACAGCTCAGAGCCTCCACAGGACGCGGCTGCGTGTGCTGGGCGGGACTGGGTGAAGGCCCCAGCGTCCGGGCTGTGTGCTGGGAGCGTTTTGCAGGAGGTCTGCATCTCGTGCGGATCGTCCTTTATCCAAACGTGTGGTGCAGAGGAGCAGGCGAGACCTCAGGACAGAGTCGATGGTGAACCGAGCAGGTCTCGTCAGCCTCCTCACACCAACGGTCCGGTGGCGCCCTTCGTACCTAAAATGGGAAGTAGGCACTAGAAACGCACGCAGATGCTCTGTCCTCTCCCAGACACAGTCAGCCCTGACAGGGACCAAATCTGGACCACGTTCTTGCTGTTGGTTTTGATTTTTAGTCACGACACCCTTCACTCGTTTGTCGACTCTATATACTTGATCAAAAAATAAAAATAAAAAACCAGAATAACGGGGAAGGGAATGTTAACATGACTGTAACACCTCAAACCTATAGGAGGATCTCAGCGTTTCAGGATGTGCGTTGTTGGCTTGCTCGAGGAGATGCTCTGTGTCCAGTCCAGGCGGCCAACCAGACCCCCCTGCCCCCGGCTCCCGCTGTTCTCGACCAAGTGCCTGACCTCCCAGCGCCTCACGCAGGCTCCCGGGGGCGGGACGGGAGGCCTGTGTGAACTGCGAGTGGGCTTTGTGGAAACTATTCCAAACAGCAACTGAGTAGAAAGTGGATGTAATGGAGAACATGCAGAAAACATCCAGTAGGTCCGTCGTTGTTGGAATGAAGCGGCCGTTTGCCCCTTTTCCTCGAACCAGTAGAGGCTGCAGGGCACGTGTAGCATGGCCCGCGTGGGCCGGTCAGTCTTTCTACACCCGATTCTCAGGGACAGGGTGCCTGACAGGCAGGGCACAATCTCTGTAGTTGTGCAAATTTCTTTTCACAGAAGACTCATCGGGGAGAGGCTGGTGGGAAGTGGGGGAGGTTGGATGGGGTGGGGGCAGGAGGAGCGCCCGCGTCTGAGCAGATGAGGGCAGCTGGGAACCAAACTGAAATGAGGCCGGAACTCGGAGGAAGGAGCAGCTCAGCTGCAGCTGCTGAGCTGGGTACCTGAGCCCCACTCTTTCTGGCACAAGAGGTGGGAAAGCAGGCAGCAGAACGAAGTCCAGCTTCAGGGCCACGTTCAAAAGAGAAAGACCACTGTTAGGATGTGGTGCATAAAACACTGGGAGGCCCTTTGTTTTGTGAACAAAAGGAGCATTTAGATGAGTAGATTCTGGTGTGTCCTCCATATTTTGAAATGTGAGATGATCTCTTTGCTGGATCATTTGAGTGTTCCCATTGGCTTTTACCCCATGATTCTCCTAAAGAAACTTGGAGTGTGATGTGTGTGTGCGTGTCTGTGTGTCCCCGTGAGCGGATGCCATTAACCCATAGGGCTATGCAACAAAAGACACACGTTTAATATTAGAAATAAAACACACAAGACCGCCACCTGTTCTAGGGTTTGAGCATGATTGTGACCAAACCATTTTATAGAATTTCCTTACTCGAAGGCACAACACTCTGAAACTTTAAAATAACAGAGTATTTTACTCAAATAGGATATAATTAAAATCGGAACCTCGGACTGTGCATGTCTTCACTGGCTCCTATTGCAAAGCAGAAGGATGGTATTTTGGTACTGATGTTTTGTCTCTGGTCCCCCAGCCCATATTATTTTGAATGTATTCATTCTGTGCAGAACCACAGCTGCTTCCCAGGCCATGTTGGGCAGAGAATCCACTTTTCCAGACCCACAGAGCCATGCTGGCTTGTCTGGATTCTTCTAGACACTGGAATTGGTGAAAATTACAGAGAGCGGGGGATATACTGTCTTGTTTTCCCGACTCTGCGTTTTGTTTCTGTACTGTCTCTTCTCAGCTGTCACGTTTCCCCCAAAATCTCATAGTGAGTTGCCAAATTTGAAGTGCATCAACCAGTTGTCTGCATCTGGAACCAGTCAAGCAGTGGCTGTAGTTTGAATAAGTTATGTGTGCATGTAAAATATATACATATATACATATATTCAAGTATGTGCATGAAATGTATATCTTCGTACTTTTTGATAAAATGTATTCATTTGTTAATTTTTAATTATATTTGATATAAATCAAGGGTTTGTTGCAAAACTTTATATTTAAGAACAGTGTTTAAAAAAAACAAAAACCAAAAGAGAAGTCCCAACCATGCAACACAACTGGGACTTGCTTTAAAAAAAAATTCTGTGATTGACTAGTTTGCTGCCTGAGTAATATTTATCAGCCAAACTTTGGATTCTGCTATTGTTTCTACAATGACATTTTGTATGAAGCAAAGTCCTTGGATTAAAATAAAACTTAGCAAAAAATCAAAAACAAAACCCCACCATGCTGCTGGGTGATATATGCAAGGGGTGCGGAGCCAGGCGGCTGAGCCATCTCTGTGGGTGCGGGGCTCGGGGGCGGAGTGCACAGGGCTCAGAAGAAGGTGAGACCCTCTTCAACTTGCTCTGGGCCTGATAGGGTGCAAGGGTGGATGGGGCCCAGCTTCATGGTGAGGATCAGGGTAGGCTTGTGGCTGGAGGAGCCTGGATGAGGACTCACGGGGGATGTGGTTGTGTTTTAGAGTTAGGAATATAGTTTGGGGTTGAGCAGGCATTGGCTGAGGTTTGGGGTGGCTGTGTTGGGTGGGTTAGTGGTTAGAGGTTAGAGTTAGGTTTGGGGTTGAGGTTGGGGTGTAAGTTAGAGCTAGGGTTAGGAATTAGAGGTTAGGGTTAGGTATAGGCAAAGGTTTGTCTATATAACCACCAACAGTGTAGGGTTGTGTGGGTATAAGAATTAAGGTTTTGTTCAGTTTACTGTATGTTAGAGTTCATTTACAAAAGGCATAATTGAACAGGCTTAGGTTTCAGACAAAAATGAAAATTATGGTTCTGATTACACTGGGAAAAGGGATTGGAGTAGGGTTCAAATTTTTAGTCTGTTCTGATATGGGCCTATATTTGGATTAGGGTTAAGGGTGGTGTAGGATCATGGTCAGGCTCAGAGGTTAGGGTTAGGGAGTAGAGTAAGGTTCAGAGTTAGAGGGTCAGGAGTAAGGATAGAAATTCAGGCTCAGGGCTCAGGGTTAGAGGCTCAGGGACAGAATTAGAGGGTACATTAAGAGGACGAGGGGCTTCCCTGGTGGCGCAGCGGATAGGACTCCGTGCTTCCAGTGCAGGGGGCCTGGGTCCGATCCCTGGTCAGGGCCCTAGATCCCACATTCATGCCGCAACTAAGAGTTCGCATGCCACAACTAAGGAGCTGGCAAGCTGCAACTAAGGAACCCACGAGCCACGACTAAGGAGCCCTGGAGCCACAACTTAGGAGCCTGCCTGCTGCAACTAAGACCAGGTGCAACCAAATTTAAAAAAAAAAAAAAAGAGGATGAGGTTTTGCAGGATTAGAGTTAAAGGAGGCAGGCTAGAGGGTCAGGGTTAGAGGGTTAGGTTAGATGGTCTGAGTCAGGGTCAGGGTAAGGGTTAGGAGTTTACAGGTCAAGGTCGAGTATCTAGGGGCTGGGGGTTAGGAGTATTAGGGTTTAGGTTTAGAGATTAGGAGGTTAGGGTTAGGGAGTTAACGGTAGAGATTTGGGCGTTAGGGTTAGTGGGTTAGTGTTAAGCATAAGTGGCCCATGACCCCCCTAACCCCACACCTCTGAGTCCTCTAGGATGGACAGGACTTGCCCTGGGTCACTCATGAGTGTGGGGTTCACCTGGACCACTGGTTATCTACCCCCCGTCCTGGAACCTGATAGTAGAAGAATGAAATGTCTGCTCTGGTCACTGACTGTTTCAAATCCAACTCAACCTCAGTCAACGGTTGTTAGGGCCTCAGAAGTACACAGGGTTTCCTCCTACCATCTGAACTGGAAAGAGTAGTGCTGGCCCCACTTGGCCTGGGCAGCCCCGGTCCAGCACAGGCCTGGCCGAGGTCACTCCATGGTCATGTTATGAATTTATACAGAACTTGGTGCAGCGACCTACAAGCCCCCAGGTGCTGCCTCCTGAGGGCTGGTGGGGCCCTCCTGGGACTGCAGGCATCCTTTGTCCCATCTGAGTGGGCATCAATAGACATCAAGTCTCAGGACAGCCCTTGACCTCTGACCATCCAGGCAGTCATCTGTGGTCCTCCAGCTCAGGCCAGTCTGGTCCCTGTCAAGCCTCTGTGGCCAATTACTGAGCTGACCATGCTGCTGGGCAATTGAAAAGCTACCTGGGCAGCACAGCAGCCCTTCGGGATGTTTCAGTTACTAACATCCATGTGGTTGAGAAAAGGGCCTCCCCCTCACAGGCTCATAGCCTGCCAAGAGAGGTAATAACTGTCTAAACATTTGAGTGCGTCCCTGACACAACAACCATACAGCAGACCATGGCCTTGCAATCCTCTGGGCTTCCAGCTGTAACAAACTTTTGATATTCATACTCATTAAGAGTCAAAGATACGGGAGCAACTGGGCCACCCAATGGACAGTTTCACACTGAGGCTGCATGGTCTTGGAGAGCCACGTGCACCCATGTGGGCTCTGAAAGCTGCCAATTATGGATTCCATGATACGGAATAATCCTTGAGCCTCCCACTGCTTCACTGAGCAAGAATTTCCTAACCACCATAGCATTTAGTCTCTGCTCTTTGTAAAGGAGGGAGGAGACTGGATACATGAGCAATACTGTTCTTGGGGGATGGGTGAGTAATGTGGCTGGGGGGCAGGTGTGACTCCTGGGCTCCCACCACCAGGGACATCAATGAGGGCTGTGCCTTTTGCAAGAGGAAGAGGTTCTTGCTGTCGTGGGAGGACAGCAAGGGCACTGGATGGGTGGCTGCAGCCCTGACCCTAAATCAACCCCTTCCTTCCTTGGCCTTCAGACCCCACAGCTGGGCAGTGGGCTGTCAGTGATGTGGAATGTGCCGCTTTCCCCAAGCCAGCATCTGTTCTCATACCAAAGTCCAGAACCTCAGCTTTCCTTTGGGAACTTCTTACCTGTTTCCAGTCCAAACAATTCCAGAGGGCTGACACTACGTTCCACCCACCTTGAAGATGGGCATATGACCCACATCTAGCCAATCCCATGTTCCATCCTATGGGTGCTCTGATGGATTCAAGGACGATGCTATGACCCAAACCAGGCCAATGGCGTTTATTTTATTTTATTTTTTGGCCACGCTGTGTACGCGGGATTTTAGTTCTCCAACCAAGGATCAAACCTGTGCGCCCTACATTGGGAGCACGGAGTCTTAACCACTGGACCACCAGGGAAGTCCCATCCCCTCATTTTCAAAACTGCTATGGATTTAAAGCACACAAGATGATTGTGATATGAGTGGCCTTTTCAGTATGACTTCTTTGACTTAGAATGTTTTCCATGTTTATCCGTGTTGTAACATGTATCATCAGTGCTTCATTCATTTATTTTTTATTGTGGTTAAAAATACATAACATGGGGATGGGGGACAACTGGAGGGAATGGCCCAGATGCACATCATCCACGGACCCTCTGGACTGGAGGGACTCGTGAGAGCCGGAGCCCAGAAATCCGGGGATGGATAAGACACAGCGTCCCCTCCAATTCCTGTAAGCACCCCTTGCTCCATCCTGCGCCCAAATACCTCAGCTAGGCCCTCTCCACAGTCTTTACACTGCAAACTCAGCCGGGACAGACCTCTGCAGCCGCCGCTCCACACCCTGCAGGAGAAGCTCAGAGGTCTTGTCCCCCTTTCCTCTGAGGGACTATTTTTGGTGACCACAAAAGGATTTGATCGCTCAGGACAAAGCTGGTAGAGGACAGCGGGATGGCTGTGCCGGGCGCGCCGCGCTTGCTCCTGACCTTCGACGTTGATGAGACTATCCTGGACAAAAACGGCGACGACTCCATCGTGCGCGCGCCGCGGCGGCCCAGCGGCTGCCTGAGAACCTGCGTGCCACCTAGCGCGAGGGCTTCTAGAACGAGTACATGCAGCGCGTCTTGCAGTACCTGGGCGAGTAGGGCGTGCGGCCGCGGGACCTGCGCGCCATCTACGAGGCCATCCCCCTGTGGCCCGGCATGGGAAAGCTGCTGCAGTCTGTGGCCAAGCAGGGCGCCTGCTTTGAGGTTATTCTCATCTCAGACGCCAACACCTTTGGCGTGGAGAGTGCGCTGCGCGCCGCCGGCCACCACGGCCTGTTCCGCCGAATCTTCAGCAACCCGTCGGGGCCCGACCCCTGGGGGCTGCTGGCGCTGCGGCCCTTCCACGCGCACAGCTGCGCTCGCTGCCCCGCCAGCATGTGCAAGCACCAGGTGCTCAGCGACTACCTGCGCGAGCAGGCCCACGACGGCGTGCACTTCGAGCGCCTTTTCTACGTGAGCGACGGCGCCAACGACTTCTGCCCCATGGGGCTGCTGGCAGGCGACGACGTGGCCTTCCCGCACCGCCGCTACCCCATGCACCGCCGTATGCAGGAGGCGCAGAAGGCCGAGCCCAGCTCCTTCCACGCCAGGGTGGTGCCCTGGGAAACCTCCACCGAAGTGCGCCTCCACCTGCAACAGGTGCTGAGGACGTGCTGAGGACGTGGCCTACAGGGGGCACCCGGGCGGGGAGGGGGTGGGGCGGTGGGGGGTCGGGAAAGAGAAAGCTAGTTTTATTACTCCCTTTCCCTTTCGTTTTGGTATATCCCTCCGGGATTTCCCGGAATCCCAGGTTGGTCCATTTGGGGAGTGGAGGAGGGAGTTGGGAGCTGTCCCCGTCTGTGCAGTTAACCCAGCTCGGCTGCCTCCCCCAGTTCCACGGCAAGCGAATTCCGGAGTCTGGCCCCACCCGGGTGGCGCGCATATCTGAGCAGGCAGCCGTGTTTCCAAAAACCTTGACCTCCCAGCTGGGAGGACGGGGTTCCCTGTCAGGGTAGAGAAGGAACATCTCCCGCCGCGTTGCGGTTAACTGTTGCCTTGGGCTTCATGACCTCTTTCCCCCAGTCTTCTGTCCAGGGGACCCAGGCCCCGAAATGTCCCCCCTCCCCACCTCCCCCGCACCGGACTCCCCGCGGAGAGAGGTGGCGCTCTCTGCCGACGTCCCAGGCCTAGATCTTGCTTTACCTACTGTAACCCTACACTACACTCCTTGCCTCCCTCCCCCCACCCAGCCTGTCAGCATCCCCACAGGAAAAAAAGCTAGAGGGAACAGACACCTCCTGGTGGTGGAATGAGGTAGCACACTGTCCCGGGGCTCGGGTCTGGCCAGCCAGGGACCTCACAGAGCCCGAAGATGTCTCCTCGCACCCCAGCCTCGTCTATGCAGCAAGAAACCAGGGACTTAACCAAAGTCGCCCCACTGACTGGGCCCTCTGAGTCCCCCTCCTCCCGTATGGAACAGAAAGCCATGATGTTTTAAAGCAGAGCCAGTGGAAACCCAAGGCCCACCTCCCTCTTTTGGTGTTTCAGAGCTGTGAAGGAGGTGAAGGGGCAGAGGTGAGTGAGATCTCTCACTCTGCACTCTGAGGGATGAGGGTGAGGTGATCTCTGCTCTCAGAGAGCCCCACTTAAGTGAGGGAGGTGGTCCCCACTCTTGGAGGAGCGCCCAGCTTGGGGAACCAAGAGTGAACACATAACAAAGCAGGCAAGAGGCAAAAGAGCAGGGTGCAGCCCATCTTCGCAGAGGGGCACAGGGGTCTAGTGTGGAGGGCTCAATGAGCACCGAGGAGATGGGAGATCCTGCTGCTTAGGGCAGGCAGAGGAGGCTCAGTTAGCGGGAGCCTTACAAGTGGGTTGCCTTTCAGTCCCTTGGCCCGCTAGCCCTGCAGGGCAATCATCAGGAGGTCATCAGAGTTTTATTCAAAGTTGGCAATTGCAGCTGGAGACCCTGTCTTGCGTGGCGTAAGGGTCCCCTGTGGATAAGGTCACCAAACTCCTTGGCTTCCAGTTCTTTCCTGTCTCCAGCAGGTCTCTCGGTACCTCCTCTGTCTTTACCAGGACCCCTTCCCACTGCAGTGGGGGGAAGGAACAGACACGGCTCACAGCCCAGGAGGCATGCAGGACTGGTCCAGTCTTGCCTGGAGCTGGCTTTGGTGTGGGACTCAAGAGGCTCACTCAAGGCGGTGCTTGGGTCAGCATCCCAGAGAGCCCAGGCTGTCAGCAGCTGGGCTGCACATAGTTCCCGGGGAAGAATCCACACCCCTCTAAGCCGATGCCCTCACACCAGCCATCGGAGTAGCGGCGGGTGATGCAGATAACGGTGCCCTCCGAGAAGGAGAGGTCGTTGTCCTTCTGGCGGGTGTATGGGTACAGTGTCACCACTGCAGGGCGGGAGGAGAGGGGTGCCATGAGACGTGCCTCCTGCCCCGCCACAGGGATGCTTGTGCCCGCATACCGGACGCCAGGGGGCAATGTGGGGAGTGGGGCAGGAGATGCCTTCTTCAAAGCCCCAGGACTCCTCCCCAGCTGAACTAATCTTCAGTATCAGGCCAGCTGCTTCCCTCCTCTGTGGGGGTGGGGTGGGGTGGGGTGGAATAAAAGGCTCCACAAGTGTGACACAGGCTACCCCCTCCACTCCAAGAAACTTCAGTGTTTGAGAGCAGGGCCCCAGGATCTACCCATTTTTTGTACTCTGCTTTCAGGCCCCGTTCATCCTGGTCCTCCCACAATGTCTCTAGCAGGTGCTGGAGGTATTGCTCAGTAGGTGCTCTAGTAGGTGCTCAGTAAATACAGTAACATTGAACAGTGTAGACTTGGCCGAGTGAGCCTTGGGCAAGTCACTTAGTTTAACCTCTCAGGCTCAGCTTCATCTGCTAAATGGGAGTGTGAAGATCCTAGGAGGTTAAGTAAAAGTGAGAAAATGGATGAGAAGCTTTGACTCTGAGGTCTGGTGTAAAGCAGGGGTAAATTATGTTAAAAAAACCCCACATAACATAACATTTACCATTTAAATCATTTTGAGCATACAGTTCTCTGGCATTAACTATATTTATGTTGTTGTACAAATATTCTCAGCATCCACCTCCAGAACTTATTCATTTTCCCTATGGGAAATTCTGTATCAATTTCTCTAAAATTTTGCCAACATTTGTTATTTTTAGTTTTCTTGATTATAGGACTTCTAGTGTTTGGAGGGGTATGGCATTATGGTATTAACTTGCATTTCATCATGACTAATGATAATTAACATCTCTTCATGTGCTTGTTGACCATTTGTATGTCTTATCTGGAGAAGGGTCTTTTCAAGCCCCTTTTCCATTTAAAACATTGGGTTGTTTGCCGAGTCCCGCCAAGCGCTCCTGCTGGCGGCGTTGGTGTCGGTGAGGCCAGCCTGGAGCGGTCTCCGCGCCGCAGGGGCCCGCGCGCTGGGGCATCGCTAGCGGCCTCTCAGGGGCGCCGCTTCCTCTCTCGAGCTCGCAGGAGAGGAGACGCCCAGCCCCCGGCGCCCGTGCCCGGAGTGCCGAGATCGTGCTGTGCCGCGCGGACGCGGCGCCGGCGGGGCGGGTCTTGCTCGGCATTGGTTGCGGCTCACCTGAGCGCGCCGGCGGTCTGCGCGCCTCTCCCGGAAGTGGGCGTCCCGGCCAGAGCGCACCTGCCTCGGGGCGTCCTCGGGGTCCTCGCCGTCGGCGCCGCGCGAGCCGGCGGGGGTCTAGGGAGGCAGCGCGCGGCGGCTGGGAACGACCCGTCCCGTGGGTCCCTGGCACCCCAGCGGCATCCGAGCGCGGAGCGGAGGGTCACCGAACGCAGGTAAGGGGACAGGGGTTGGTGGGGGTGGGTGGAGGAAGGAACGACGATTACACCAGAGCTGTTTGGTACAGTCGCGGAGCTCCCTAACCTGGCGGCAGCAGGAAGGGCTCGCCTTTGGAGTAAAGGCTTTGAGGACGAGCCCGAGCCTACCCACTCCTGTTTTACAGAACATCTGCAGGTGTAAAGCTCACTCGTGCGCGGTTTTCCTAAGCAGCCAAGTGCCCCTCCCCCGCAATGTCTGCAAGCAGAACCTGACAGGGGCCGGGTGCCTTGAGAGAGTCGCCCTTGGCCCATGGGAAGTCCAAGGGATTTATCCTGCATGGTGATTTCACCTGCTGGGACCGCCCCGCGCCCCCCCCCCCCCCCCCCCCCCGCCAACCCCGACTCTGGCCAGCTGGCCCAGCCCTGGTTACTGCACTTCTCTAGCCCCGGCCGGCCCTTGGCCACCTGCTGGGATGGGAAAGGGAAGGGTGTCAGAATTGCACCTTAGAAACTTGCCAGGGGGCGTGGATTTAAACACATAGTGGTCACCCTGGCAGAAGAGAAGGGAGGAGGGCACCTTGTTGCCCTTTTGTTGTGGAATCAGTGGCGCTCCCGGTGAGAGGGACCTCTGCAGTGTTTGGTGTATTGGAACTGAATAATTAGAACTTGTACAATTTTAAAATTATGTGGTACTTGAATTTAAAAGCAAAACCCGAAGAACCTCTAAGTGTTTTATAAATTGAGGTCTAAAAATTGAAGGTCTGTTTTGCTTCCACTAGGACATTATGTTAAGAAATGTGCATTTATGGAGAAGAGAGTCAGAAAAGGGAAGCAAACAGAAAACTCAGAGTTACCAATGCAGAGGCCATGGGAATTAATTTGTAAATGCTGCTGGCTTTCAGTTAGGGTTAGGGTTAGGGTTAGGGTTAGGTTTAGGTTTAGGTTTAGGTTTAGGTTACGGGTACGGGTACGGGTTTAGGGTTAGGGTTTAGGGTTAGGGTTAGGGTTTAGGGTTTAGGGTTTAGGGTTAAGGTTAGGGTTTAGGGTTAGGGTGTCCAGCCTTACGTCCCATTCAGCTGTGAGTGTAGATGTGGTCAGTCCAGTTGCATCACAGCCCCTGATTGAATTTTGTAAGAATTCCTCTCTCTCTCACTGTCTTTCTTTTTTTATAATTAATTTTTATAATGGGGTGTAGCTGATTTGCAATGTTGTGTTTCTTGGTGCTGTACATCCACCTGAGTCACTTACAGAGAGACATCAATAAATTCTTTTCTAGTTTCTAGTAGTCAGATATATGTTTTTTCTGTGAATAGAGTGTGCTGAGTCCAGTTCCTTGAACAATGAGTATGTCTTGGCGATTACATTATTGGCGTATGGAACGGTATCTGTGCCAATTTCAACCTCCTGGTTTATGCATCACCGCACCACACTTTTCCCCTTAAGCAGCCATAAGTGTGTTTTGTAAATGTGTGATGGTGTTCGGTTTGTAATTCAGTTCATGGTTGGCGATTTTTAGATTCCCTTTATAAGTGATATCTTATGATAAGTTTCTCTTGCTGTCTAACTTATTTCACTCTCAATGACCATACGTAAGTCCCCCTGAGTTGCTGCAACTGGCCTCATTTCATTGATTTCAGGGCTGAGTAATATTCCGTTGTGCTTAAGTACCAAATTTTCTTTCACCATTTTTTCCTTCCAAGGACTATTAAGTTGTACCCAAGTCGAGGCTGTTGTAAACATAGCAGCAGTAAACGGGGTGCCTGCGTCCTGTGGATTTTTGGTTTTTCCAACATAGAGGCCCATGAGTGGAAGCGCCCTATGCTTTGTAGCTCTGTTTTTTAGATGTTTTAGGAAACACAGCACACTTCTCCAGAGTGGCCGTTGGCAATTTACATTCCCCCCTTCAGCCTAACAAGGCTCCCTTTTCTCCTCTCCTTGTCCTGCATATCTGGTTTTTACCCTTTGTGAGGATGGTCCTTTTTTCTGATTCGAAGTGATACCTCTTTGTAGTGTTGATTTGCATTGCCCGCTTCTTTGGTTGGCCAAAAAGGGCGTATGCGTTTTTCCTGAATATATTCTGGAAGTTAAATTTGAGAGACAGCTATTTTTTTTAATTGATTAATTAATTAATTTATTTTTGGCTGTGTTGGGTCTTCGTTTCTGTGCGAAGGCTTTCTCTAGTTGTGGCAAGCGGGGGCCACTCTTCATCGCGGTGCGCGGGCCTCTCACTATCGCGGCCTCTCTTGTTGCGGAGCACAGGCTCCAGACGCGCAGGCTCAGTAGTTGTGGCTCACGGGCCTAGTTGCTCCACGGCATGTGGGATCTTCCCAGACCAGGGCTCGAACCCGTGTCCCCTGCATTAGCAGGCAGATT
The DNA here is from genome assembly GCF_949987535.1 of Balaenoptera acutorostrata. Classification (NCBI taxonomy): domain Eukaryota; kingdom Metazoa; phylum Chordata; class Mammalia; order Artiodactyla; family Balaenopteridae; genus Balaenoptera; species Balaenoptera acutorostrata. The sequence continues at coordinate 125,765,714 of NC_080069.1, forward strand.
CTCAACTACTGCGCCACCAGGGAAGCCCCTTGAATAGTTTTGTATTTAAAATTTGTCTGTGGGGACTTCCCTGGTGACGCAGTGGTTAAGAGTCCGCCTGCCAATGCAGGGGACACGGGCTCGAGCCCTGGTCCGGGAAGATCCCACATGCCGCAGAGCAACCAAGCCTGCGCGGCACAACTACTGAAGCCTGTGCGCCTAGAGCCCGTGCTCGCCCACAAGAGAAGCCACCGCAATGAGAAGCCCGTGCACCGCAACGAAGAGTAGCCCCGCTCGACGCAACTAGAGAAAGCCCACATGCAGCAACAAAGACCCAACGCAGCCAAAAATAAAAAATAAACTAAAATAAAATTTGCCTCTGAATAACTTTGAGTGAATTTGGTATAAGTTGTAAAGTTTGCATCTACATTCACTTCATTCCAAATGGTTTCCAATTAATTGTTCCTTAACTAATTTTAGAAAAGTTTTGGGATAGAGACTCCATTTTAGTTTGAATTTCCAGTTTAATGGATTCAGCAGTCCTGTCAGTAGGGCGCGCTGCCTCCAGTGACCTGTGAGGGAGGCGCGGCCTGCACTTCCTGCACTGACCACAGGGTGGCGCCGAGTTCGCCTCTCTGACCCACAGCGCATGCTGGTTCCCTGCGAACTCGATTGTGAGGGCAGCTGAGAGGAGTTGAGCCTCGTCAGGCGCGGGGGCGGGGGCCTTCGGGTAGGACGCCCGGCTCAGTGTCTCTGCTGAGAGGAGCTCGGTCTCCCGTCTCCTCAGGACTCGCTGGGGTTTCGGCTTCAGGACAAAGTGGGGCTGCGTCCACGCTGACTAGGGAACTAGGTTTCCTGAGGACCCAGGTGATGCCTGAGGAAAAGGTGAAGAGACGGTGAGGAAAAGTGGGGAGAAGCTTCCTGTGGGCGGCTGACCGTTGAGGGGGTCCGTCTTCGTGTGAGCGAGGGAGGGCTTGGCGTGGGAAGCTGGGTGTTTGGTCAGGTTTGTGTGCAGGGCAGCCAGCGTGAGTTATGGGGCGTCCAGTTTCCCCAGCACCATTTATAGTGGGGAGTGTCGTGCTCCTTGGTGTGTCCTTGGTCCCTGTGTCATAAATTAACCGACCCCATCCGTGTGGGTTGAATTCTGGTTTCTCTGTCCTGTTCCTCTGGTCCCTGTGCCTGTTTTGAGCCAGTTCCACACTGTTTTGGTGACTGTCGCTTCTCAGCAGAGTGTGACGTCAGGGAGGGAGATGCCTCCAGCCCGTTCTCTTTTTTCAGGGTTTCTTTGGCTATTTGGGGTCCTTTGTGGTTCCACACAGATATTAGGAGGATTTGCTCTATTTTGGGGGAAAATACCATGGAATTTTGGGAGGGATTGCATTCACTGTGTCCACTGCTTTGGGTAGAATGGATATTTTAACAATATTAATTGTTCCATTCCGTGAGAACAGGATATCTTTCCACTTATTGGTGTGTTTTTCACTGTCTTCATCAATGTCTTAAAGTTTTCAGTGTGCAGGTTTTTTCACCTCCTTGGTTGACTTTATTCCCAGGTATTTTGTTCTTTTTGATGCATTTGTAAATAGGGTTGCGTTCTTTCTCTTTCTGATGGTTCATTATTAGTGTTTAGAAATGCAACTGATTTCTGTGTATTGATTTTGCAACTTTACTGAATTTATTAGTTCTAATAGTTTTTTTGTGGAATGAAGTGGAAAATTGGAATTCGAAAATCCCACTGTTTCTACCATATCCAGGTCGTCCACAACACGGAGGACAGCGGCTCCTAATATCACCTTCCCACAGCACCTCTAAATGACATGTGGACTTTGGGTGAACTGGATCTGGGTAAGGCTTGGCTTCTATATGGAAGTCTGATGTTTTCTCTGCTTTTCTGGCATGCTATTGACGTACATGATGTTTTGAAAAGTAATTGACTTTCCAATAATTTCAAACATACAACTTTACATACATAAAAACAAGTCTTGTACCTTGATTAAATATACTCCTAAATATTGATGTTGACATTATTAAAAATGGAATTGTTTTCATAAATTCTTTTTCAGATTATTTTTTACCAGCGTATGCATATAAGATAGATTTTCATGAATTGATATTTTGTTCTGTAACTTTGCTTCATTAGTTGATTAGCTCAAATAATTTCTTTGCTGATTATAGGTAGTTTTATATATAAGATGATGTGACCTATGTTCTGTGAAGAGACAGGGTTTTAATTTTTCCATTCACCCATGGATGCCTTTTATTTCTTTCCTCAAGATTCTGGGTAGAACTTCCAGTACACTGTTGAGTAACGGTGATGAAGGCCAGCTTGCTTGCCTTGTTCCTGATTTCAGGAGTAAATCTTGCAGTCTTTAACATTGAGCATGATGTTTGCTGTGGCTTTTTGTACTACTCTTTTCCATATTGAACAGATTTCCTTTTATTCCTGCTTTCTTGAGTGTTTTTCATGAAATAACACTGGATTTTCATTGTAGATGTTTTGCATTAATTAATACGATTATGTGTTTTTACTTCGCACCATTACTGTGGTTTAATACATTGCTTACTTTTAGTATGTTGAGCAACCTGAAATTTCTGGTGTAGAGATACTTGCTTATGGCATTATCCATTTAAAGTTCTGTTGGTTTCATGCTGCTATTATTTTGTGACAGATTTTTACATTCATATTTGTAAGTTATACTGGGGTAGTTTTCTTTTTTTTCCTTTATTTTTAAAATCTTTTTTAAACTAGTGGTTTTATTTCATTTTGTTTATTTATTTATTTTGGCCCCATCCCATGGCTTGTGGGATCTTAGTTCCCCAGTCAGGGATCGAACCCGAGCCCTTGGCAGTGAAAGCACAGAGTGCTAACCGCTGGGCCACCAGAGAATTCCCCAGTTTTCTTTTTCAAGATGTATTTGTATAATCTGATTAGACTTGGCTTGGTGTAAGTGGTTTGGAGGGTTAGCATTAGGGCTGGGGCTGGTGTGAGGGTTGGGGCTGTGTACGGTTTATGGTTGCTGTTATGGTTTAAGTTTTATGGTTAATGAGTTATTTATGGGTATGGTTAATGAATGTATTTTATGGTTTGGTTATGGTTATGGTTTTGCTTATTGGTTAAGGTTTATGGTTTTGGTCTCAGGGTGTTAGGGTTCTGTGTTAGAGTGGGTGTTAGGTTATGGGTGAGAATTGGGGTACAGGTAGGATACGGGTGGAGCATGGGTTAGGGTAAGGTACAGGTTTAGGGTACGGGTTAGGCTAAGGTTAGGTCAGGGCATAGGGTCAGGATCAGAGTTTAGGGTTAGGGTCCATGTCAGGATTAGTGTCAAGGTTGAGCGAGGCCATTGTTTTCTGCTCCTCCAGTGCTGGATTCTCATTGATAGAGGAATGAAATGTCGGCTCTGGTCACCCAGTGTTTCAAATTGAGCTCAGCCTTAGTCAAGGGTTCTTAGGGCCTCAGAGGTCATGCAGGGTTTCCCTCCACCCTCCCTCCTGGGAAGGGTGATGCAGGCCCCACTCTGTCTGGGCAGCCCCAGGTCCAGCATGGCCCTGACATGCAGGATACTAAGTAGACGTGATGTAAGACTTGGTGCATCAGTCTGCCAGCCCCCAGGTGCTGCCTTTTTTTTTCTTAATTAATTAATTAATTAATTAATTAATTAATTTCTGGCTGTGTTGGGTCTGCATTGCTGCACGGAGGCTTTCTCTAGTTGCGGCGAGTGGGGGCTTCTCATTGCGGTGGCTTCTCTTGTTGCAGAGTACAGGCTCTAAGCGCGTGGGCTTCAGCAGTTGTGGCTCGCGGGTTCTAGAGCGCAGGCTCAGTAGTTGTGGTGCACGGGCTTAGTTGCTCCACAGCATGTGGGATCTTCCCGGACCAGGGCTCGAACCCGTGTCCCCTGCATTAGCAGGCAGATTCTCAACCACTGCGCCACCAGGGAAGCCCCTTGAATAGTTTTGTATTTAAAATTTGTCTGTGGGGACAATGCAGGGGACACGGGCTCGAGCCCTGGTCCGGGAAGATCCCACACGCCGCAGAGCAACCAAACCTGCGCGGCACAGCTACTGAAGCCTGCGCGCCTAGAGCCCGTGCTCCGCAACATGAGAAGCCACGGCAATGAGGAGCCTGTGCACCACAACGAAGAGTAGCCCCGCTCGACGCAACTAGAGAAAGCCCATATGCAGCAACGAAGACCCAACGCAGCCAAAAATGAATTAGAAACTAAAATAAAATTTGCCTCTGAATAACTTTGAGTGAATTTGGTATAAGTTGTAAAGTTTGCATCTACATTCACTTCATTCCAAATGGTTTCCCATTACTTGTTCCTTAACTACTTTTAGAAAACTTTTGGGATAGAGACTGCATTTTAGTTTGAATTTCCAGTTTAATGGATTCAGCAGTCCTGTCAGTAGGGCACCCTGCCTCCAGGGACCTGTGAGGGAGGCGCGGCCTGCACCTCCTGCACTGACCACAGGGTGGCGCCGAGTTCGCCTCTCTGACCCACAGCGCATGCTGGTTCCCTGCGAACTCGATTGTGAGGGCAGCTGAGAGGAGTTGAGCCTCGTCAGGCGCGGGGGCGGGGGCCTTCGGGTAGGACGCCCGGCTCAGCGTCTCTGCTGAGAGGAGCTCGGTCTCCCGTCTCCTCAGGACTCGCTGGGGTTTCGGCTTCAGGACAAAGTGGGGCTGCGTCCACGCTGACTGGGGAACTAGGTTTCCTGAGGACCCAGGTGGTGCCTGAGGAAAAGGTGAAGAGACGGTGAGGAAAAGTGGGGAGAAGCTTCCTGGGGGCGGCTGACCGTTGAGGGGGTCCGTCTTCGTGTGAGCGAGGGAGGGCTTGGCGTGGAAAGCTGGGTGTTTGGTCAGGTTTGTGTGCAGGGCAGCCAGCGTGAGTTATGGGGCGTCCAGTTTTCCCAGCACCATTTATCGTGGGGAGTGTCGTGCTCCTTGGTGTGTCCTTGGTCCCTGTGTCCTAAATTCACCGAGCCCGTCCGTGTGGGTTGAATTCTGGTCTCTCTGTCCTGTTCCTCTGGTCCCTGTGCCCGTTTTGAGCCAGTTCCACACTGTTTTGGTGACTGTAGCTTCTCAGCAGAGTGTGACGTCAGGGAGGGAGCTGCCTCCAGCCCGTTCTCTTTTTTCAGGGTTTCTTTGGCTATTTGGGGTCCTTTGTGGTTCCCCACAGATATTAGGAGGATTTGCTCTGTTTTGGGGGAAAATACCATGGAATTTTGGGAGGGATTGCATTCACTGTGTCCACTGCTTTGGGTAGCATGGATGTTTTAACAATATTAATTGTTCCATTCCATGAGAACAGGATATCTTTCCATTTATTGGTGTGTTTTTCAATGTCTTCATCAATGTCTTATTAAAGTTTTCAGTGTGCAGGTCTTTCACCTCCTTGGTTGACTTTATTCCCAGGTATTTTGTTCTTTTTGATGCAGTTGTAAATAGGGTTGCTTTCTTTCTCTTTCTGATGGTTCATTATTAGTGTTGAGAAATGCAACTGATTGCTGTGTATTGATTTTGCAACTTTACTGAATTTATTTATTAGGTCTAATAGTTTTTTTGTGGAATGAAGTGGAAAATTGGAATTCAAAAATCCCACTGTTTCTACCATATCCAGGTCGTCCACAACACGGAGGACAGCGGCTCCTAATATCACCTTCCCACAGTGCCTCTAAATGACATGTGGACTTTGGGTGAACTGGATCTGGGTAAGGCTTGGCTTCTATACGGAAGTTTGATGTTTTCTCTGCTTTTCTGGCATGCTGTTGACATACACGATGTTTTGAAAAGTAATTGACTCTCCAGTAATTTCAAACATACAACTTTACATACATAAAAACAAGTCTTGTACCTTGATTAAATATACTCCTAAAAATTGATGTTGACATTATTAAAAATGGAATTGTTCTCGTAAATTCTTTTTCAGATTATTTTTTGCCAGCGTATGCATATAAGGTAGATTTTCATGAATTGATATTTTGTTCTGTAACTTTGCTTCATTAGTTGATTAGCTCAAATAATTTCTTTGCTGATTATAGGTAGTTTTATATATAAGATGATGTGACCTATGTGCTGTGAAGAGACAGGGTTTTAATTTTTCCATTCACCCATGGATGCCTTTTATTTCTTTCCTCAAGATTCTGGGTAGAACTTCCAGTACACTATTGAGTAACGGTGATGAAGGCCAGCTTCCTGGCCTTGTTCCTGATTTCAGGAGTAAATCTTTCGGTCTTTAACATTGAGCATGATGTTTGCTGTGGCTTTTGGTACTACTCTTTTCCATAGTGAACAGATTTCCTTTTATTCCTGCTTTCTTGAGTGTTTTTCATGAAATAACACTGGATTTTCATTGTAGATGTTTTGCATTCATTGATATGATTATGTGTTTTTACTTCACACCATTATTGTGGTTGAATACATTGCTTACTTTTGACATGTTGAGCAACCTGAAATTTCTGGTGTAGAGATACTTGCTTATGGCATTATCCATTTAAAGTTCTGTTGGTTGCATGTTGCTATTATTTTGTGATAGATTTTTACATTCATATTTATAAGTTATACTGGGGTAGTTTTCTCGGTTTTTTTCCTTTATTTTTAAAATCTTTTTTAAAATAGTGGTTTTATTTCACTTTAATTATTTATTTATTTTGGCCCCATCCCGTGGCTTGTGGGATCTTAGTTCCCCAGTCAGGGATCGAACCCGAGCCCTTGGCAGTGAAAGCACAGAGTCCTAACCACTGGGCCACCAGAGAATTCCCCAGTTTTCTTTTCCAAGATGTATTTGTATAATCTGACTAGACTTGGCTTGGTGTAAGTGGTTTGGAGGGTTAGCATTAGGGCTGGGGCTGGTGTGAGGGTTGGGGCTGTGTATGGTTTATGGTTGCTGTTATGGTTTAAGTTTTATGGTTAATGAGTTATTTATGGGTATGGTTAATGAATCTATTTTATGGTTTGGTTATGGTTATGGTTTTGCTTATTGGTTAAGGTTTATGGTTTTGGTCTCAGGGTGTTAGGGTTCTGTGTTAGAGTGGGTGTTAGGGTTCTGTGTTAGAGTGGGTGTTAGGGTATGGGTTAGAATTGGGGTACAGGTAGGATACGGGTAGAGCATGGGTTAGGGTAAGGTACAGGTTTAGGGTACGGGTTAGGCTAAGGTTAGGTCAGGGCTTAGGGTCAGGATCAGAGTTTAGGGTTAGGGTCCATGTCAGGATTAGCGTCAAGGTTGAGCGAGGCCATTGTTTTCTGCTCCTCCAGTGCTGGATTCTCATTGATAGAGGAATGAAATGTCGGCTCTGGTCACCCAGTGTTTCAAATTGAGCTCAGCCTTAGTCAAGGGTTCTTAGGGCCTCAGAGGTCATGCAGGGTTTCCCTCCACCCTCCCTCCTGGGAAGGGTGATGCAGGCCCCACTCTGTCTGGGCAGCCCCAGGTCCAGCATGGCCCTGACATGCAGGATACTAAGTAGACGTGATGTAAGACTTGGTGCATCAGTCTGCCAGCCCCCAGGTGCTGCCTTTTTTTTTTTTTCCTTAATTAATTAATTAATTAATTTCTGGCTGTGTTGGGTCTGCATTGCTGCACGGAGGCTTTCTCTAGTTGCGGCGAGTGGGGGCTTCTCATTGCGGTGGCTTCTCTTGTTGCAGAGTACAGGCTCTAAGCGCGTGGGCTTCAGCAGTTGTGGCTCGCGGGTTCTAGAGCGCAGGCTCAGTAGTTGTGGTGCACGGGCTTAGTTGCTCCACAGCATGTGGGATCTTCCCGGACCAGGGCTCGAACCCGTGTCCCCTGCATTAGCAGGCAGATTCTCAACCACTGCGCCACCAGGGAAGCCCCTTGAATAGTTTTGTATTTAAAATTTGTCTGTGGGGACAATGCAGGGGACACGGGCTCGAGCCCTGGTCCGGGAAGATCCCACACGCCGCAGAGCAACCAAACCTGCGCGGCACAGCTACTGAAGCCTGCGCGCCTAGAGCCCGTGCTCCGCAACATGAGAAGCCACGGCAATGAGGAGCCTGTGCACCACAACGAAGAGTAGCCCCGCTCGACGCAACTAGAGAAAGCCCATATGCAGCAACGAAGACCCAACGCAGCCAAAAATGAATTAGAAACTAAAATAAAATTTGCCTCTGAATAACTTTGAGTGAATTTGGTATAAGTTGTAAAGTTTGCATCTACATTCACTTCATTCCAAATGGTTTCCCATTACTTGTTCCTTAACTACTTTTAGAAAACTTTTGGGATAGAGACTGCATTTTAGTTTGAATTTCCAGTTTAATGGATTCAGCAGTCCTGTCAGTAGGGCACCCTGCCTCCAGGGACCTGTGAGGGAGGCGCGGCCTGCACCTCCTGCACTGACCACAGGGTGGCGCCGAGTTCGCCTCTCTGACCCACAGCGCATGCTGGTTCCCTGCGAACTCGATTGTGAGGGCAGCTGAGAGGAGTTGAGCCTCGTCAGGCGCGGGGGCGGGGGCCTTCGGGTAGGACGCCCGGCTCAGCGTCTCTGCTGAGAGGAGCTCGGTCTCCCGTCTCCTCAGGACTCGCTGGGGTTTCGGCTTCAGGACAAAGTGGGGCTGCGTCCACGCTGACTGGGGAACTAGGTTTCCTGAGGACCCAGGTGGTGCCTGAGGAAAAGGTGAAGAGACGGTGAGGAAAAGTGGGGAGAAGCTTCCTGGGGGCGGCTGACCGTTGAGGGGGTCCGTCTTCGTGTGAGCGAGGGAGGGCTTGGCGTGGAAAGCTGGGTGTTTGGTCAGGTTTGTGTGCAGGGTAGCCAGCGTGAGTTATGGGGCGTCCAGTTTTCCCAGCACCATTTATCGTGGGGAGTGTCGTGCTCCTTGGTGTGTCCTTGGTCCCTGTGTCCTAAATTCACCGAGCCCGTCCGTGTGGGTTGAATTCTGGTCTCTCTGTCCTGTTCCTCTGGTCCCTGTGCCCGTTTTGAGCCAGTTCCACACTGTTTTGGTGACTGTAGCTTCTCAGCAGAGTGTGACGTCAGGGAGGGAGTTGCCTCCAGCCCGTTCTCTTTTTTCAGGGTTTCTTTGGCTATTTGGGGTCCTTTGTGGTTCCCCACAGATATTAGGAGGATTTGCTCTGTTTTGGGGGAAAATACCATGGAATTTTGGGAGGGATTGCATTCACTGTGTCCACTGCTTTGGGTAGCATGGATGTTTTAACAATATTAATTGTTCCATTCCATGAGAACAGGATATCTTTCCATTTATTGGTGTGTTTTTCAATGTCTTCATCAATGTCTTATTAAAGTTTTCAGTGTGCAGGTCTTTCACCTCCTTGGTTGACTTTATTCCCAGGTATTTTGTTCTTTTTGATGCAGTTGTAAATAGGGTTGCTTTCTTTCTCTTTCTGATGGTTCATTATTAGTGTTGAGAAATGCAACTGATTGCTGTGTATTGATTTTGCAACTTTACTGAATTTATTTATTAGGTCTAATAGTTTTTTTGTGGAATGAAGTGGAAAATTGGAATTCAAAAATCCCACTGTTTCTACCATATCCAGGTCGTCCACAACACGGAGGACAGCGGCTCCTAATATCACCTTCCCACAGTGCCTCTAAATGACATGTGGACTTTGGGTGAACTGGATCTGGGTAAGGCTTGGCTTCTATACGGAAGTTTGATGTTTTCTCTGCTTTTCTGGCATGCTGTTGACATACACGATGTTTTGAAAAGTAATTGACTCTCCAGTAATTTCAAACATACAACTTTACATACATAAAAACAAGTCTTGTACCTTGATTAAATATACTCCTAAAAATTGATGTTGACATTATTAAAAATGGAATTGTTCTCGTAAATTCTTTTTCAGATTATTTTTTGCCAGCGTATGCATATAAGGTAGATTTTCATGAATTGATATTTTGTTCTGTAACTTTGCTTCATTAGTTGATTAGCTCAAATAATTTCTTTGCTGATTATAGGTAGTTTTATATATAAGATGATGTGACCTATGTGCTGTGAAGAGACAGGGTTTTAATTTTTCCATTCACCCATGGATGCCTTTTATTTCTTTCCTCAAGATTCTGGGTAGAACTTCCAGTACACTATTGAGTAACGGTGATGAAGGCCAGCTTCCTGGCCTTGTTCCTGATTTCAGGAGTAAATCTTTCGGTCTTTAACATTGAGCATGATGTTTGCTGTGGCTTTTGGTACTACTCTTTTCCATAGTGAACAGATTTCCTTTTATTCCTGCTTTCTTGAGTGTTTTTCATGAAATAACACTGGATTTTCATTGTAGATGTTTTGCATTCATTGATATGATTATGTGTTTTTACTTCACACCATTATTGTGGTTGAATACATTGCTTACTTTTGACATGTTGAGCAACCTGAAATTTCTGGTGTAGAGATACTTGCTTATGGCATTATCCATTTAAAGTTCTGTTGGTTGCATGTTGCTATTATTTTGTGATAGATTTTTACATTCATATTTATAAGTTATACTGGGGTAGTTTTCTCGGTTTTTTTCCTTTATTTTTAAAATCTTTTTTAAAATAGTGGTTTTATTTCACTTTAATTATTTATTTATTTTGGCCCCATCCCGTGGCTTGTGGGATCTTAGTTCCCCAGTCAGGGATCGAACCCGAGCCCTTGGCAGTGAAAGCACAGAGTCCTAACCACTGGGCCACCAGAGAATTCCCCAGTTTTCTTTTCCAAGATGTATTTGTATAATCTGACTAGACTTGGCTTGGTGTAAGTGGTTTGGAGGGTTAGCATTAGGGCTGGGGCTGGTGTGAGGGTTGGGGCTGTGTATGGTTTATGGTTGCTGTTATGGTTTAAGTTTTATGGTTAATGAGTTATTTATGGGTATGGTTAATGAATCTATTTTATGGTTTGGTTATGGTTATGGTTTTGCTTATTGGTTAAGGTTTATGGTTTTGGTCTCAGGGTGTTAGGGTTCTGTGTTAGAGTGGGTGTTAGGGTTCTGTGTTAGAGTGGGTGTTAGGGTATGGGTTAGAATTGGGGTACAGGTAGGATACGGGTAGAGCATGGGTTAGGGTAAGGTACAGGTTTAGGGTACGGGTTAGGCTAAGGTTAGGTCAGGGCTTAGGGTCAGGATCAGAGTTTAGGGTTAGGGTCCATGTCAGGATTAGCGTCAAGGTTGAGCGAGGCCATTGTTTTCTGCTCCTCCAGTGCTGGATTCTCATTGATAGAGGAATGAAATGTCGGCTCTGGTCACCCAGTGTTTCAAATTGAGCTCAGCCTTAGTCAAGGGTTCTTAGGGCCTCAGAGGTCATGCAGGGTTTCCCTCCACCCTCCCTCCTGGGAAGGGTGATGCAGGCCCCACTCTGTCTGGGCAGCCCCAGGTCCAGCATGGCCCTGACATGCAGGATACTAAGTAGACGTGATGTAAGACTTGGTGCATCAGTCTGCCAGCCCCCAGGTGCTGCCTTTTTTTTTTTTTCCTTAATTAATTAATTAATTAATTTCTGGCTGTGTTGGGTCTGCATTGCTGCACGGAGGCTTTCTCTAGTTGCGGCGAGTGGGGGCTTCTCATTGCGGTGGCTTCTCTTGTTGCAGAGTACAGGCTCTAAGCGCGTGGGCTTCAGCAGTTGTGGCTCGCGGGTTCTAGAGCGCAGGCTCAGTAGTTGTGGTGCACGGGCTTAGTTGCTCCACAGCATGTGGGATCTTCCCGGACCAGGGCTCGAACCCGTGTCCCCTGCATTAGCAGGCAGATTCTCAACCACTGCGCCACCAGGGAAGCCCCTTGAATAGTTTTGTATTTAAAATTTGTCTGTGGGGACAATGCAGGGGACACGGGCTCGAGCCCTGGTCCGGGAAGATCCCACACGCCGCAGAGCAACCAAACCTGCGCGGCACAGCTACTGAAGCCTGCGCGCCTAGAGCCCGTGCTCCGCAACATGAGAAGCCACGGCAATGAGGAGCCTGTGCACCACAACGAAGAGTAGCCCCGCTCGACGCAACTAGAGAAAGCCCATATGCAGCAACGAAGACCCAACGCAGCCAAAAATGAATTAGAAACTAAAATAAAATTTGCCTCTGAATAACTTTGAGTGAATTTGGTATAAGTTGTAAAGTTTGCATCTACATTCACTTCATTCCAAATGGTTTCCAATTACTTGTTCCTTAACTACTTTTAGAAAACTTTTGGGATAGAGACTGCATTTTAGTTTGAATTTCCAGTTTAATGGATTCAGCAGTCCTGTCAGTAGGGCACCCTGCCTCCAGGGACCTGTGAGGGAGGCGCGGCCTGCACCTCCTGCACTGACCACAGGGTGGCGCCGAGTTCGCCTCTCTGACCCACAGCGCATGCTGGTTCCCTGCGAACTCGATTGTGAGGGCAGCTGAGAGGAGTTGAGCCTCGTCAGGCGCGGGGGCGGGGGCCTTCGGGTAGGACGCCCGGCTCAGCGTCTCTGCTGAGAGGAGCTCGGTCTCCCGTCTCCTCAGGACTCGCTGGGGTTTCGGCTTCAGGACAAAGTGGGGCTGCGTCCACGCTGACTGGGGAACTAGGTTTCCTGAGGACCCAGGTGGTGCCTGAGGAAAAGGTGAAGAGACGGTGAGGAAAAGTGGGGAGAAGCTTCCTGGGGGCGGCTGACCGTTGAGGGGGTCCGTCTTCGTGTGAGCGAGGGAGGGCTTGGCGTGGAAAGCTGGGTGTTTGGTCAGGTTTGTGTGCAGGGTAGCCAGCGTGAGTTATGGGGCGTCCAGTTTTCCCAGCACCATTTATCGTGGGGAGTGTCGTGCTCCTTGGTGTGTCCTTGGTCCCTGTGTCCTAAATTCACCGAGCCCGTCCGTGTGGGTTGAATTCTGGTCTCTCTGTCCTGTTCCTCTGGTCCCTGTGCCCGTTTTGAGCCAGTTCCACACTGTTTTGGTGACTGTAGCTTCTCAGCAGAGTGTGACGTCAGGGAGGGAGTTGCCTCCAGCCCGTTGTCGTTTTTCAGGGTTTCTTTGGCTATTTGGGGTCCTTTGTGGTTCCCCACAGATATTAGGAGGATTTGCTCTGTTTTGGGGGAAAATACCATGGAATTTTGGGAGGGATTGCATTCACTGTGTCCACTGCTTTGGGTAGCATGGATGTTTTAACAATATTAATTGTTCCATTCCATGAGAACAGGATATCTTTCCATTTATTGGTGTGTTTTTCAATGTCTTCATCAATGTCTTATTAAAGTTTTCAGTGTGCAGGTCTTTCACCTCCTTGGTTGACTTTATTCCCAGGTATTTTGTTCTTTTTGATGCAGTTGTAAATAGGGTTGCTTTCTTTCTCTTTCTGATGGTTCATTATTAGTGTTGAGAAATGCAACTGATTGCTGTGTATTGATTTTGCAACTTTACTGAATTTATTTATTAGGTCTAATAGTTTTTTTGTGGAATGAAGTGGAAAATTGGAATTCAAAAATCCCACTGTTTCTACCATATCCAGGTCGTCCACAACACGGAGGACAGCGGCTCCTAATATCACCTTCCCACAGTGCCTCTAAATGACATGTGGACTTTGGGTGAACTGGATCTGGGTAAGGCTTGGCTTCTATACGGAAGTTTGATGTTTTCTCTGCTTTTCTGGCATGCTGTTGACATACACGATGTTTTGAAAAGTAATTGACTCTCCAGTAATTTCAAACATACAACTTTACATACATAAAAACAAGTCTTGTACCTTGATTAAATATACTCCTAAAAATTGATGTTGACATTATTAAAAATGGAATTGTTCTCGTAAATTCTTTTTCAGATTATTTTTTGCCAGCGTATGCATATAAGGTAGATTTTCATGAATTGATATTTTGTTCTGTAACTTTGCTTCATTAGTTGATTAGCTCAAATAATTTCTTTGCTGATTATAGGTAGTTTTATATATAAGATGATGTGACCTATGTGCTGTGAAGAGACTGGGTTTTAATTTTTCCATTCACCCATGGATGCCTTTTATTTCTTTCCTCAAGATTCTGGGTAGAACTTCCAGTACACTATTGAGTAACGGTGATGAAGGCCAGCTTCCTGGCCTTGTTCCTGATTTCAGGAGTAAATCTTTCGGTCTTTAACATTGAGCATGATGTTTGCTGTGGCTTTTGGTACTACTCTTTTCCATAGTGAACAGATTTCCTTTTATTCCTGCTTTCTTGAGTGTTTTTCATGAAATAACACTGGATTTTCATTGTAGATGTTTTGCATTCATTGATATGATTATGTGTTTTTACTTCACACCATTATTGTGGTTGAATACATTGCTTACTTTTGACATGTTGAGCAACCTGAAATTTCTGGTGTAGAGATACTTGCTTATGGCATTATCCATTTAAAGTTCTGTTGGTTGCATGTTGCTATTATTTTGTGATAGATTTTTACATTCATATTTATAAGTTATACTGGGGTAGTTTTCTCGGTTTTTTTCCTTTATTTTTAAAATCTTTTTTAAAATAGTGGTTTTATTTCACTTTAATTATTTATTTATTTTGGCCCCATCCCGTGGCTTGTGGGATCTTAGTTCCCCAGTCAGGGATCGAACCCGAGCCCTTGGCAGTGAAAGCACAGAGTCCTAACCACTGGGCCACCAGAGAATTCCCCAGTTTTCTTTTCCAAGATGTATTTGTATAATCTGACTAGACTTGGCTTGGTGTAAGTGGTTTGGAGGGTTAGCATTAGGGCTGGGGCTGGTGTGAGGGTTGGGGCTGTGTATGGTTTATGGTTGCTGTTATGGTTTAAGTTTTATGGTTAATGAGTTATTTATGGGTATGGTTAATGAATCTATTTTATGGTTTGGTTATGGTTATGGTTTTGCTTATTGGTTAAGGTTTATGGTTTTGGTCTCAGGGTGTTAGGGTTCTGTGTTAGAGTGGGTGTTAGGGTTCTGTGTTAGAGTGGGTGTTAGGGTATGGGTTAGAATTGGGGTACAGGTAGGATACGGGTAGAGCATGGGTTAGGGTAAGGTACAGGTTTAGGGTACGGGTTAGGCTAAGGTTAGGTCAGGGCTTAGGGTCAGGATCAGAGTTTAGGGTTAGGGTCCATGTCAGGATTAGCGTCAAGGTTGAGCGAGGCCATTGTTTTCTGCTCCTCCAGTGCTGGATTCTCATTGATAGAGGAATGAAATGTCGGCTCTGGTCACCCAGTGTTTCAAATTGAGCTCAGCCTTAGTCAAGGGTTCTTAGGGCCTCAGAGGTCATGCAGGGTTTCCCTCCACCCTCCCTCCTGGGAAGGGTGATGCAGGCCCCACTCTGTCTGGGCAGCCCCAGGTCCAGCATGGCCCTGACATGCAGGATACTAAGTAGACGTGATGTAAGACTTGGTGCATCAGTCTGCCAGCCCCCAGGTGCTGCCTTTTTTTTTTTCCTTAATTAATTAATTAATTAATTAATTTCTGGCTGTGTTGGGTCTGCATTGCTGCACGGAGGCTTTCTCTAGTTGCGGCGAGTGGGGGCTTCTCATTGCGGTGGCTTCTCTTGTTGCAGAGTACAGGCTCTAAGCGCGTGGGCTTCAGCAGTTGTGGCTCGCGGGTTCTAGAGCGCAGGCTCAGTAGTTGTGGTGCACGGGCTTAGTTGCTCCACAGCATGTGGGATCTTCCCGGACCAGGGCTCGAACCCGTGTCCCCTGCATTAGCAGGCAGATTCTCAACCACTGCGCCACCAGGGAAGCCCCTTGAATAGTTTTGTATTTAAAATTTGTCTGTGGGGACAATGCAGGGGACACGGGCTCGAGCCCTGGTCCGGGAAGATCCCACACGCCGCAGAGCAACCAAACCTGCGCGGCACAGCTACTGAAGCCTGCGCGCCTAGAGCCCGTGCTCCGCAACATGAGAAGCCACGGCAATGAGGAGCCTGTGCACCACAACGAAGAGTAGCCCCGCTCGACGCAACTAGAGAAAGCCCATATGCAGCAACGAAGACCCAACGCAGCCAAAAATGAATTAGAAACTAAAATAAAATTTGCCTCTGAATAACTTTGAGTGAATTTGGTATAAGTTGTAAAGTTTGCATCTACATTCACTTCATTCCAAATGGTTTCCCATTACTTGTTCCTTAACTACTTTTAGAAAACTTTTGGGATAGAGACTGCATTTTAGTTTGAATTTCCAGTTTAATGGATTCAGCAGTCCTGTCAGTAGGGCACCCTGCCTCCAGGGACCTGTGAGGGAGGCGCGGCCTGCACCTCCTGCACTGACCACAGGGTGGCGCCGAGTTCGCCTCTCTGACCCACAGCGCATGCTGGTTCCCTGCGAACTCGATTGTGAGGGCAGCTGAGAGGAGTTGAGCCTCGTCAGGCGCGGGGGCGGGGGCCTTCGGGTAGGACGCCCGGCTCAGCGTCTCTGCTGAGAGGAGCTCGGTCTCCCGTCTCCTCAGGACTCGCTGGGGTTTCGGCTTCAGGACAAAGTGGGGCTGCGTCCACGCTGACTGGGGAACTAGGTTTCCTGAGGACCCAGGTGGTGCCTGAGGAAAAGGTGAAGAGACGGTGAGGAAAAGTGGGGAGAAGCTTCCTGGGGGCGGCTGACCGTTGAGGGGGTCCGTCTTCGTGTGAGCGAGGGAGGGCTTGGCGTGGAAAGCTGGGTGTTTGGTCAGGTTTGTGTGCAGGGTAGCCAGCGTGAGTTATGGGGCGTCCAGTTTTCCCAGCACCATTTATCGTGGGGAGTGTCGTGCTCCTTGGTGTGTCCTTGGTCCCTGTGTCCTAAATTCACCGAGCCCGTCCGTGTGGGTTGAATTCTGGTCTCTCTGTCCTGTTCCTCTGGTCCCTGTGCCCGTTTTGAGCCAGTTCCACACTGTTTTGGTGACTGTAGCTTCTCAGCAGAGTGTGACGTCAGGGAGGGAGTTGCCTCCAGCCCGTTCTCTTTTTTCAGGGTTTCTTTGGCTATTTGGGGTCCTTTGTGGTTCCCCACAGATATTAGGAGGATTTGCTCTGTTTTGGGGGAAAATACCATGGAATTTTGGGAGGGATTGCATTCACTGTGTCCACTGCTTTGGGTAGCATGGATGTTTTAACACTATTAATTGTTCCATTCCATGAGAACAGGATATCTTTCCATTGATTGGTGTGTTTTTCAATGTCTTCATCAATGTCTTATTAAAGTTTTCAGTGTGCAGGTCTTTCACCTCCTTGGTTGACTTTATTCCCAGGTATTTTGTTCTTTTTGATGCAGTTGTAAATAGGGTTGCTTTCTTTCTCTTTCTGATGGTTCATTATTAGTGTTGAGAAATGCAACTGATTGCTGTGTATTGATTTTGCAACTTTACTGAATTTATTTATTAGGTCTAATAGTTTTTTTGTGGAATGAAGTGGAAAATTGGAATTCAAAAATCCCACTGTTTCTACCATATCCAGGTCGTCCACAACACGGAGGACAGCGGCTCCTAATATCACCTTCCCACAGTGCCTCTAAATGACATGTGGACTTTGGGTGAACTGGATCTGGGTAAGGCTTGGCTTCTATACGGAAGTTTGATGTTTTCTCTGCTTTTCTGGCATGCTGTTGACATACGTGATGTTTTGAAAAGTAATTGACTCTCCAGTAATTTCAAACATACAACTTTACATACATAAAAACAAGTCTTGTACCTTGATTAAATATACTCCTAAAAATTGATGTTGACATTATTAAAAATGGAATTGTTCTCATAAATTCTTTTTCAGATTATTTTTTGCCAGCGTATGCATATAAGGTAGATTTTCATGAATTGATATTTTGTTCTGTAACTTTGCTTCATTAGTTGATTAGCTCAAATAATTTCTTTGCTGATTATAGGTAGTTTTATATATAAGATGATGTGACCTATGTGCTGTGAAGAGACAGGGTTTTAATTTTTCCATTCACCCATGGATGCCTTTTATTTCTTTCCTCAAGATTCTGGGTAGAACTTCCAGTACACTATTGAGTAACGGGGATGAAGGCCAGCTTCCTGGCCTTGTTCCTGATTTCAGGAGTAAATCTTTCGGTCTTTAACATTGAGCATGATGTTTGCTGTGGCTTTTGGTACTACTCTTTTCCATAGTGAACAGATTTCCTTTTATTCCTGCTTTCTTGAGTGTTCTTCATGAAATAACACTGGATTTTCATTGTAGATGTTTTGCATTCATTGATATGATTATGTGTTTTTACTTCACACCATTATTGTGGTTGAATACATTGCTTACTTTTGACATGTTGAGCAACCTGAAATTTCTGGTGTAGAGATACTTGCTTATGGCATTATCCATTTAAAGTTCTGTTGGTTGCATGTTGCTATTATTTTGTGATAGATTTTTACATTCATATTTATAAGTTATACTGGGGTAGTTTTCTCGGTTTTTTTCCTTTATTTTTAAAATCTTTTTTAAAATAGTGGTTTTATTTCACTTTAATTATTTATTTATTTTGGCCCCATCCCGTGGCTTGTGGGATCTTAGTTCCCCAGTCAGGGATCGAACCCGAGCCCTTGGCAGTGAAAGCACAGAGTCCTAACCACTGGGCCACCAGAGAATTCCCCAGTTTTCTTTTCCAAGATGTATTTGTATAATCTGACTAGACTTGGCTTGGTGTAAGTGGTTTGGAGGGTTAGCATTAGGGCTGGGGCTGGTGTGAGGGTTGGGGCTGTGTATGGTTTATGGTTGCTGTTATGGTTTAAGTTTTATGGTTAATGAGTTATTTATGGGTATGGTTAATGAATCTATTTTATGGTTTGGTTATGGTTATGGTTTTGCTTATTGGTTAAGGTTTATGGTTTTGGTCTCAGGGTGTTAGGGTTCTGTGTTAGAGTGGGTGTTAGGGTTCTGTGTTAGAGTGGGTGTTAGGGTATGGGTTAGAATTGGGGTACAGGTAGGATACGGGTGGAACATGGGTTAGGGTAAGGTACAGGTTTAGGGTACGGGTTAGGCTAAGGTTAGGTCAGGGCGTAGGGTCAGGATCAGAGTTTAGGGTTAGGGTCCATGTCAGGATTGGCGTCAAGGTTGAGCGAGGCCATTGTTTTCTGCTCCTCCAGTGCTGGATTCTGATTGATAGATGAATGAAATGTCTGCTCTGGTCACCCAGTGTTTCAAATTGAGCTCAGCCTTAGTCAAGGGTTCTTAGGGCCTCAGAGGTCATGCAGGGTTTCCCTCCACCCTCCCTCCTGGGAAGGGTGATGCAGGCCCCACTCTGTCTGGGCAGCCCCAGGTCCAGCATGGCCCTGACATGCAGGATACTAAGTAGACGTGATGTAAGACTTGGTGCATCAGTCTGCCAGCCCCCAGGTGCTGCCTTTTTTTTTTTTTTCCTTAATTAATTAATTAATTAATTAATTAATTTCTGGCTGTGTTGGGTCTGCATTGCTGCACGGAGGCTTTCTCTAGTTGCGGCGAGTGGGGGCTTCTCATTGCGGTGGCTTCTCTTGTTGCAGAGTACAGGCTCTAAGCGCGTGGGCTTCAGCAGTTGTGGCTCGCGGGTTCTAGAGCGCAGGCTCAGTAGTTGTGGTGCACGGGCTTAGTTGCTCCACAGCATGTGGGATCTTCCCGGACCAGGGCTCGAACAGAGCAACCAAACCTGCGCGGCACAGCTACTGAAGCCTGCGCGCCTAGAGCCCGTGCTCCGCAACATGAGAAGCCACGGCAATGAGGAGCCTGTGCACCACAACGAAGAGTAGCCCCGCTCGACGCAACTAGAGAAAGCCCATATGCAGCAACGAAGACCCAACGCAGCCAAAAATGAATTAGAAACTAAAATAAAATTTGCCTCTGAATAACTTTGAGTGAATTTGGTATAAGTTGTAAAGTTTGCATCTACATTCACTTCATTCCAAATGGTTTCCCATTACTTGTTCCTTAACTACTTTTAGAAAACTTTTGGGATAGAGACTGCATTTTAGTTTGAATTTCCAGTTTAATGGATTCAGCAGTCCTGTCAGTAGGGCACCCTGCCTCCAGGGACCTGTGAGGGAGGCGCGGCCTGCACCTCCTGCACTGACCACAGGGTGGCGCCGAGTTCGCCTCTCTGACCCACAGCGCATGCTGGTTCCCTGCGAACTCGATTGTGAGGGCAGCTGAGAGGAGTTGAGCCTCGTCAGGCGCGGGGGCGGGGGCCTTCGGGTAGGACGCCCGGCTCAGCGTCTCTGCTGAGAGGAGCTCGGTCTCCCGTCTCCTCAGGACTCGCTGGGGTTTCGGCTTCAGGACAAAGTGGGGCTGCGTCCACGCTGACTGGGGAACTAGGTTTCCTGAGGACCCAGGTGGTGCCTGAGGAAAAGGTGAAGAGACGGTGAGGAAAAGTGGGGAGAAGCTTCCTGGGGGCGGCTGACCGTTGAGGGGGTCCGTCTTCGTGTGAGCGAGGGAGGGCTTGGCGTGGAAAGCTGGGTGTTTGGTCAGGTTTGTGTGCAGGGTAGCCAGCGTGAGTTATGGGGCGTCCAGTTTTCCCAGCACCATTTATCGTGGGGAGTGTCGTGCTCCTTGGTGTGTCCTTGGTCCCTGTGTCCTAAATTCACCGAGCCCGTCCGTGTGGGTTGAATTCTGGTCTCTCTGTCCTGTTCCTCTGGTCCCTGTGCCCGTTTTGAGCCAGTTCCACACTGTTTTGGTGACTGTAGCTTCTCAGCAGAGTGTGACGTCAGGGAGGGAGTTGCCTCCAGCCCGTTCTCTTTTTTCAGGGTTTCTTTGGCTATTTGGGGTCCTTTGTGGTTCCCCACAGATATTAGGAGGATTTGCTCTGTTTTGGGGGAAAACACCATGGAATTTTGGGAGGGATTGCATTCACTGTGTCCACTGCTTTGGGTAGCATGGATGTTTTAACAATATTAATTGTTCCATTCCATGAGAACAGGATATCTTTCCATTTATTGGTGTGTTTTTCAATGTCTTCATCAATGTCTTATTAAAGTTTTCAGTGTGCAGGTCTTTCACCTCCTTGGTTGACTTTATTCCCAGGTATTTTGTTCTTTTTGATGCAGTTGTAAATAGGGTTGCTTTCTTTCTCTTTCTGATGGTTCATTATTAGTGTTGAGAAATGCAACTGATTGCTGTGTATTGATTTTGCAACTTTACTGAATTTATTTATTAGGTCTAATAGTTTTTTTGTGGAATGAAGTGGAAAATTGGAATTCAAAAATCCCACTGTTTCTACCATATCCAGGTCGTCCACAACACGGAGGACAGCGGCTCCTAATATAACCTTCCCACAGTGCCTCTAAATGACATGTGGACTTTGGGTGAACTGGATCTGGGTAAGGCTTGGCTTCTATACGGAAGTTTGATGTTTTCTCTGCTTTTCTGGCATGCTGTTGACATACGTGATGTTTTGAAAAGTAATTGACTCTCCAGTAATTTCAAACATACAACTTTACATACATAAAAACAAGTCTTGTACCTTGATTAAATATACTCCTAAAAATTGATGTTGACATTATTAAAAATGGAATTGTTCTCATAAATTCTTTTTCAGATTATTTTTTGCCAGCGTATGCATATAAGGTAGATTTTCATGAATTGATATTTTGTTCTGTAACTTTGCTTCATTAGTTGATTAGCTCAAATAATTTCTTTGCTGATTATAGGTAGTTTTATATATAAGATGATGTGACCTATGTGCTGTGAAGAGACAGGGTTTTAATTTTTCCATTCACCCATGGATGCCTTTTATTTCTTTCCTCAAGATTCTGGGTAGAACTTCCAGTACACTATTGAGTAACGGGGATGAAGGCCAGCTTCCTGGCCTTGTTCCTGATTTCAGGAGTAAATCTTTCGGTCTTTAACATTGAGCATGATGTTTGCTGTGGCTTTTGGTACTACTCTTTTCCATAGTGAACAGATTTCCTTTTATTCCTGCTTTCTTGAGTGTTCTTCATGAAATAACACTGGATTTTCATTGTAGATGTTTTGCATTCATTGATATGATTATGTGTTTTTACTTCACACCATTATTGTGGTTGAATACATTGCTTACTTTTGACATGTTGAGCAACCTGAAATTTCTGGTGTAGAGATACTTGCTTATGGCATTATCCATTTAAAGTTCTGTTGGTTGCATGTTGCTATTATTTTGTGATAGATTTTTACATTCATATTTATAAGTTATACTGGGGTAGTTTTCTCGGTTTTTTTCCTTTATTTTTAAAATCTTTTTTAAAATAGTGGTTTTATTTCACTTTAATTATTTATTTATTTTGGCCCCATCCCGTGGCTTGTGGGATCTTAGTTCCCCAGTCAGGGATCGAACCCGAGCCCTTGGCAGTGAAAGCACAGAGTCCTAACCACTGGGCCACCAGAGAATTCCCCAGTTTTCTTTTCCAAGATGTATTTGTATAATCTGACTAGACTTGGCTTGGTGTAAGTGGTTTGGAGGGTTAGCATTAGGGCCGGGGCTGGTGTGAGGGTTGGGGCTGTGTATGGTTTATGGTTGCTGTTATGGTTTAAGTTTTATGGTTAATGAGTTATTTATGGGTATGGTTAATGAATCTATTTTATGGTTTGGTTATGGTTATGGTTTTGCTTATTGGTTAAGGTTTATGGTTTTGGTCTCAGGGTGTTAGGGTTCTGTGTTAGAGTGGGTGTTAGGGTTCTGTGTTAGAGTGGGTGTTAGGGTATGGGTTAGAATTGGGGTACAGGTAGGATACGGGTAGAGCATGGGTTAGGGTAAGGTACAGGTTTAGGGTACGGGTTAGGCTAAGGTTAGGTCAGGGCTTAGGGTCAGGATCAGAGTTTAGGGTTAGGGTCCATGTCAGGATTAGCGTCAAGGTTGAGCGAGGCCATTGTTTTCTGCTCCTCCAGTGCTGGATTCTCATTGATAGAGGAATGAAATGTCGGCTCTGGTCACCCAGTGTTTCAAATTGAGCTCAGCCTTAGTCAAGGGTTCTTAGGGCCTCAGAGGTCATGCAGGGTTTCCCTCCACCCTCCCTCCTGGGAAGGGTGATGCAGGCCCCACTCTGTCTGGGCAGCCCCAGGTCCAGCATGGCCCTGACATGCAGGATACTAAGTAGACGTGATGTAAGACTTGGTGCATCAGTCTGCCAGCCCCCAGGTGCTGCCTTTTTTTTTTTTCCTTAATTAATTAATTAATTAATTAATTAATTAATTAATTTCTGGCTGTGTTGGGTCTGCATTGCTGCACGGAGGCTTTCTCTAGTTGCGGCGAGTGGGGGCTTCTCATTGCGGTGGCTTCTCTTGTTGCAGAGTACAGGCTCTAAGCGCGTGGGCTTCAGCAGTTGTGGCTCGCGGGTTCTAGAGCGCAGGCTCAGTAGTTGTGGTGCACGGGCTTAGTTGCTCCACAGCATGTGGGATCTTCCCGGACCAGGGCTCGAACCCGTGTCCCCTGCATTAGCAGGCAGATTCTCAACCACTGCGCCACCAGGGAAGCCCCTTGAATAGTTTTGTATTTAAAATTTGTCTGTGGGGACAATGCAGGGGACACGGGCTCGAGCCCTGGTCCGGGAAGATCCCACACGCCGCAGAGCAACCAAACCTGCGCGGCACAGCTACTGAAGCCTGCGCGCCTAGAGCCCGTGCTCCGCAACATGAGAAGCCACGGCAATGAGGAGCCTGTGCACCACAACGAAGAGTAGCCCCGCTCGACGCAACTAGAGAAAGCCCATATGCAGCAACGAAGACCCAACGCAGCCAAAAATGAATTAGAAACTAAAATAAAATTTGCCTCTGAATAACTTTGAGTGAATTTGGTATAAGTTGTAAAGTTTGCATCTACATTCACTTCATTCCAAATGGTTTCCCATTACTTGTTCCTTAACTACTTTTAGAAAACTTTTGGGATAGAGACTGCATTTTAGTTTGAATTTCCAGTTTAATGGATTCAGCAGTCCTGTCAGTAGGGCACCCTGCCTCCAGGGACCTGTGAGGGAGGCGCGGCCTGCACCTCCTGCACTGACCACAGGGTGGCGCCGAGTTCGCCTCTCTGACCCACAGCGCATGCTGGTTCCCTGCGAACTCGATTGTGAGGGCAGCTGAGAGGAGTTGAGCCTCGTCAGGCGCGGGGGCGGGGGCCTTCGGGTAGGACGCCCGGCTCAGCGTCTCTGCTGAGAGGAGCTCGGTCTCCCGTCTCCTCAGGACTCGCTGGGGTTTCGGCTTCAGGACAAAGTGGGGCTGCGTCCACGCTGACTGGGGAACTAGGTTTCCTGAGGACCCAGGTGGTGCCTGAGGAAAAGGTGAAGAGACGGTGAGGAAAAGTGGGGAGAAGCTTCCTGGGGGCGGCTGACCGTTGAGGGGGTCCGTCTTCGTGTGAGCGAGGGAGGGCTTGGCGTGGAAAGCTGGGTGTTTGGTCAGGTTTGTGTGCAGGGTAGCCAGCGTGAGTTATGGGGCGTCCAGTTTTCCCAGCACCATTTATCGTGGGGAGTGTCGTGCTCCTTGGTGTGTCCTTGGTCCCTGTGTCCTAAATTCACCGAGCCCGTCCGTGTGGGTTGAATTCTGGTCTCTCTGTCCTGTTCCTCTGGTCCCTGTGCCCGTTTTGAGCCAGTTCCACACTGTTTTGGTGACTGTAGCTTCTCAGCAGAGTGTGACGTCAGGGAGGGAGTTGCCTCCAGCCCGTTCTCTTTTTTCAGGGTTTCTTTGGCTATTTGGGGTCCTTTGTGGTTCCCCACAGATATTAGGAGGATTTGCTCTGTTTTGGGGGAAAACACCATGGAATTTTGGGAGGGATTGCATTCACTGTGTCCACTGCTTTGGGTAGCATGGATGTTTTAACAATATTAATTGTTCCATTCCATGAGAACAGGATATCTTTCCATTTATTGGTGTGTTTTTCAATGTCTTCATCAATGTCTTATTAAAGTTTTCAGTGTGCAGGTCTTTCACCTCCTTGGTTGACTTTATTCCCAGGTATTTTGTTCTTTTTGATGCAGTTGTAAATAGGGTTGCTTTCTTTCTCTTTCTGATGGTTCATTATTAGTGTTGAGAAATGCAACTGATTGCTGTGTATTGATTTTGCAACTTTACTGAATTTATTTATTAGGTCTAATAGTTTTTTTGTGGAATGAAGTGGAAAATTGGAATTCAAAAATCCCACTGTTTCTACCATATCCAGGTCGTCCACAACACGGAGGACAGCGGCTCCTAATATAACCTTCCCACAGTGCCTCTAAATGACATGTGGACTTTGGGTGAACTGGATCTGGGTAAGGCTTGGCTTCTATACGGAAGTTTGATGTTTTCTCTGCTTTTCTGGCATGCTGTTGACATACGTGATGTTTTGAAAAGTAATTGACTCTCCAGTAATTTCAAACATACAACTTTACATACATAAAAACAAGTCTTGTACCTTGATTAAATATACTCCTAAAAATTGATGTTGACATTATTAAAAATGGAATTGTTCTCATAAATTCTTTTTCAGATTATTTTTTGCCAGCGTATGCATATAAGGTAGATTTTCATGAATTGATATTTTGTTCTGTAACTTTGCTTCATTAGTTGATTAGCTCAAATAATTTCTTTGCTGATTATAGGTAGTTTTATATATAAGATGATGTGACCTATGTGCTGTGAAGAGACAGGGTTTTAATTTTTCCATTCACCCATGGATGCCTTTTATTTCTTTCCTCAAGATTCTGGGTAGAACTTCCAGTACACTATTGAGTAACGGGGATGAAGGCCAGCTTCCTGGCCTTGTTCCTGATTTCAGGAGTAAATCTTTCGGTCTTTAACATTGAGCATGATGTTTGCTGTGGCTTTTGGTACTACTCTTTTCCATAGTGAACAGATTTCCTTTTATTCCTGCTTTCTTGAGTGTTCTTCATGAAATAACACTGGATTTTCATTGTAGATGTTTTGCATTCATTGATATGATTATGTGTTTTTACTTCACACCATTATTGTGGTTGAATACATTGCTTACTTTTGACATGTTGAGCAACCTGAAATTTCTGGTGTAGAGATACTTGCTTATGGCATTATCCATTTAAAGTTCTGTTGGTTGCATGTTGCTATTATTTTGTGATAGATTTTTACATTCATATTTATAAGTTATACTGGGGTAGTTTTCTCGGTTTTTTTCCTTTATTTTTAAAATCTTTTTTAAAATAGTGGTTTTATTTCACTTTAATTATTTATTTATTTTGGCCCCATCCCGTGGCTTGTGGGATCTTAGTTCCCCAGTCAGGGATCGAACCCGAGCCCTTGGCAGTGAAAGCACAGAGTCCTAACCACTGGGCCACCAGAGAATTCCCCAGTTTTCTTTTCCAAGATGTATTTGTATAATCTGACTAGACTTGGCTTGGTGTAAGTGGTTTGGAGGGTTAGCATTAGGGCCGGGGCTGGTGTGAGGGTTGGGGCTGTGTATGGTTTATGGTTGCTGTTATGGTTTAAGTTTTATGGTTAATGAGTTATTTATGGGTATGGTTAATGAATCTATTTTATGGTTTGGTTATGGTTATGGTTTTGCTTATTGGTTAAGGTTTATGGTTTTGGTCTCAGGGTGTTAGGGTTCTGTGTTAGAGTGGGTGTTAGGGTTCTGTGTTAGAGTGGGTGTTAGGGTATGGGTTAGAATTGGGGTACAGGTAGGATACGGGTAGAGCATGGGTTAGGGTAAGGTACAGGTTTAGGGTACGGGTTAGGCTAAGGTTAGGTCAGGGCTTAGGGTCAGGATCAGAGTTTAGGGTTAGGGTCCATGTCAGGATTAGCGTCAAGGTTGAGCGAGGCCTTTGTTTTCTGCTCCTCCAGTGCTGGATTCTCATTGATAGAGGAATGAAATGTCGGCTCTGGTCACCCAGTGTTTCAAATTGAGCTCAGCCTTAGTCAAGGGTTCTTAGGGCCTCAGAGGTCATGCAGGGTTTCCCTCCACCCTCCCTCCTGGGAAGGGTGATGCAGGCCCCACTCTGTCTGGGCAGCCCCAGGTCCAGCATGGCCCTGACATGCAGGATACTAAGTAGACGTGATGTAAGACTTGGTGCATCAGTCTGCCAGCCCCCAGGTGCTGCCTTTTTTTTTTTTTCCTTAATTAATTAATTAATTAATTAATTAATTAATTTCTGGCTGTGTTGGGTCTGCATTGCTGCACGGAGGCTTTCTCTAGTTGCGGCGAGTGGGGGCTTCTCATTGCGGTGGCTTCTCTTGTTGCAGAGTACAGGCTCTAAGCGCGTGGGCTTCAGCAGTTGTGGCTCGCGGGTTCTAGAGCGCAGGCTCAGTAGTTGTGGTGCACGGGCTTAGTTGCTCCACAGCATGTGGGATCTTCCCGGACCAGGGCTCGAACCCGTGTCCCCTGCATTAGCAGGCAGATTCTCAACCACTGCGCCACCAGGGAAGCCCCTTGAATAGTTTTGTATTTAAAATTTGTCTGTGGGGACAATGCAGGGGACACGGGCTCGAGCCCTGGTCCGGGAAGATCCCACACGCCGCAGAGCAACCAAACCTGCGCGGCACAGCTACTGAAGCCTGCGCGCCTAGAGCCCGTGCTCCGCAACATGAGAAGCCACGGCAATGAGGAGCCTGTGCACCACAACGAAGAGTAGCCCCGCTCGACGCAACTAGAGAAAGCCCATATGCAGCAACGAAGACCCAACGCAGCCAAAAATGAATTAGAAACTAAAATAAAATTTGCCTCTGAATAACTTTGAGTGAATTTGGTATAAGTTGTAAAGTTTGCATCTACATTCACTTCATTCCAAATGGTTTCCCATTACTTGTTCCTTAACTACTTTTAGAAAACTTTTGGGATAGAGACTGCATTTTAGTTTGAATTTCCAGTTTAATGGATTCAGCAGTCCTGTCAGTAGGGCACCCTGCCTCCAGGGACCTGTGAGGGAGGCGCGGCCTGCACCTCCTGCACTGACCACAGGGTGGCGCCGAGTTCGCCTCTCTGACCCACAGCGCATGCTGGTTCCCTGCGAACTCGATTGTGAGGGCAGCTGAGAGGAGTTGAGCCTCGTCAGGCGCGGGGGCGGGGGCCTTCGGGTAGGACGCCCGGCTCAGCGTCTCTGCTGAGAGGAGCTCGGTCTCCCGTCTCCTCAGGACTCGCTGGGGTTTCGGCTTCAGGACAAAGTGGGGCTGCGTCCACGCTGACTGGGGAACTAGGTTTCCTGAGGACCCAGGTGGTGCCTGAGGAAAAGGTGAAGAGACGGTGAGGAAAAGTGGGGAGAAGCTTCCTGGGGGCGGCTGACCGTTGAGGGGGTCCGTCTTCGTGTGAGCGAGGGAGGGCTTGGCGTGGAAAGCTGGGTGTTTGGTCAGGTTTGTGTGCAGGGTAGCCAGCGTGAGTTATGGGGCGTCCAGTTTTCCCAGCACCATTTATCGTGGGGAGTGTCGTGCTCCTTGGTGTGTCCTTGGTCCCTGTGTCCTAAATTCACCGAGCCCGTCCGTGTGGGTTGAATTCTGGTCTCTCTGTCCTGTTCCTCTGGTCCCTGTGCCCGTTTTGAGCCAGTTCCACACTGTTTTGGTGACTGTAGCTTCTCAGCAGAGTGTGACGTCAGGGAGGGAGTTGCCTCCAGCCCGTTCTCTTTTTTCAGGGTTTCTTTGGCTATTTGGGGTCCTTTGTGGTTCCCCACAGATATTAGGAGGATTTGCTCTGTTTTGGGGGAAAATACCATGGAATTTTGGGAGGGATTGCATTCACTGTGTCCACTGCTTTGGGTAGCATGGATGTTTTAACACTATTAATTGTTCCATTCCGTGAGAACAGGATATCTTTCCATTGATTGGTGTGTTTTTCAATGTCTTCATCAATGTCTTATTAAAGTTTTCAGTGTGCAGGTCTTTCACCTCCTTGGTTGACTTTATTCCCAGGTATTTTGTTCTTTTTGATGCAGTTGTAAATAGGGTTGCTTTCTTTCTCTTTCTGATGGTTCATTATTAGTGTTGAGAAATGCAACTGATTGCTGTGTATTGATTTTGCAACTTTACTGAATTTATTTATTAGGTCTAATAGTTTTTTTGTGGAATGAAGTGGAAAATTGGAATTCAAAAATCCCACTGTTTCTACCATATCCAGGTCGTCCACAACACGGAGGACAGCGGCTCCTAATATCACCTTCCCACAGTGCCTCTAAATGACATGTGGACTTTGGGTGAACTGGATCTGGGTAAGGCTTGGCTTCTATACGGAAGTTTGATGTTTTCTCTGCTTTTCTGGCATGCTGTTGACATACACGATGTTTTGAAAAGTAATTGACTCTCCAGTAATTTCAAACATACAACTTTACATACATAAAAACAAGTCTTGTACCTTGATTAAATATACTCCTAAAAATTGATGTTGACATTATTAAAAATGGAATTGTTCTCGTAAATTCTTTTTCAGATTATTTTTTGCCAGCGTATGCATATAAGGTAGATTTTCATGAATTGATATTTTGTTCTGTAACTTTGCTTCATTAGTTGATTAGCTCAAATAATTTCTTTGCTGATTATAGGTAGTTTTATATATAAGATGATGTGACCTATGTGCTGTGAAGAGACAGGGTTTTAATTTTTCCATTCACCCATGGATGCCTTTTATTTCTTTCCTCAAGATTCTGGGTAGAACTTCCAGTACACTATTGAGTAACGGTGATGAAGGCCAGCTTCCTGGCCTTGTTCCTGATTTCAGGAGTAAATCTTTCGGTCTTTAACATTGAGCATGATGTTTGCTGTGGCTTTTGGTACTACTCTTTTCCATAGTGAACAGATTTCCTTTTATTCCTGCTTTCTTGAGTGTTTTTCATGAAATAACACTGGATTTTCATTGTAGATGTTTTGCATTCATTGATATGATTATGTGTTTTTACTTCACACCATTATTGTGGTTGAATACATTGCTTACTTTTGACATGTTGAGCAACCTGAAATTTCTGGTGTAGAGATACTTGCTTATGGCATTATCCATTTAAAGTTCTGTTGGTTGCATGTTGCTATTATTTTGTGATAGATTTTTACATTCATATTTATAAGTTATACTGGGGTAGTTTTCTCGGTTTTTTTCCTTTATTTTTAAAATCTTTTTTAAAATAGTGGTTTTATTTCACTTTAATTATTTATTTATTTTGGCCCCATCCCGTGGCTTGTGGGATCTTAGTTCCCCAGTCAGGGATCGAACCCGAGCCCTTGGCAGTGAAAGCACAGAGTCCTAACCACTGGGCCACCAGAGAATTCCCCAGTTTTCTTTTCCAAGATGTATTTGTATAATCTGACTAGACTTGGCTTGGTGTAAGTGGTTTGGAGGGTTAGCATTAGGGCTGGGGCTGGTGTGAGGGTTGGGGCTGTGTATGGTTTATGGTTGCTGTTATGGTTTAAGTTTTATGGTTAATGAGTTATTTATGGGTATGGTTAATGAATCTATTTTATGGTTTGGTTATGGTTATGGTTTTGCTTATTGGTTAAGGTTTATGGTTTTGGTCTCAGGGTGTTAGGGTTCTGTGTTAGAGTGGGTGTTAGGGTTCTGTGTTAGAGTGGGTGTTAGGGTATGGGTTAGAATTGGGGTACAGGTAGGATACGGGTAGAGCATGGGTTAGGGTAAGGTACAGGTTTAGGGTACGGGTTAGGCTAAGGTTAGGTCAGGGCTTAGGGTCAGGATCAGAGTTTAGGGTTAGGGTCCATGTCAGGATTAGCGTCAAGGTTGAGCGAGGCCATTGTTTTCTGCTCCTGCAGTGCTGGATTCTCATTGATAGAGGAATGAAATGTCGGCTCTGGTCACCCAGTGTTTCAAATTGAGCTCAGCCTTAGTCAAGGGTTCTTAGGGCCTCAGAGGTCATGCAGGGTTTCCCTCCACCCTCCCTCCTGGGAAGGGTGATGCAGGCCCCACTCTGTCTGGGCAGCCCCAGGTCCAGCATGGCCCTGACATGCAGGATACTAAGTAGACGTGATGTAAGACTTGGTGCATCAGTCTGCCAGCCCCCAGGTGCTGCCTTTTTTTTTTTCCTTAATTAATTAATTAATTAATTAATTAATTAATTTCTGGCTGTGTTGGGTCTGCATTGCTGCACGGAGGCTTTCTCTAGTTGCGGCGAGTGGGGGCTTCTCATTGCGGTGGCTTCTCTTGTTGCAGAGTACAGGCTCTAAGCGCGTGGGCTTCAGCAGTTGTGGCTCGCGGGTTCTAGAGCGCAGGCTCAGTAGTTGTGGTGCACGGGCTTAGTTGCTCCACAGCATGTGGGATCTTCCCGGACCAGGGCTCGAACCCGTGTCCCCTGCATTAGCAGGCAGATTCTCAACCACTGCGCCACCAGGGAAGCCCCTTGAATAGTTTTGTATTTAAAATTTGTCTGTGGGGACAATGCAGGGGACACGGGCTCGAGCCCTGGTCCGGGAAGATCCCACACGCCGCAGAGCAACCAAACCTGCGCGGCACAGCTACTGAAGCCTGCGCGCCTAGAGCCCGTGCTCCGCAACATGAGAAGCCACGGCAATGAGGAGCCTGTGCACCACAACGAAGAGTAGCCCCGCTCGACGCAACTAGAGAAAGCCCATATGCAGCAACGAAGACCCAACGCAGCCAAAAATGAATTAGAAACTAAAATAAAATTTGCCTCTGAATAACTTTGAGTGAATTTGGTATAAGTTGTAAAGTTTGCATCTACATTCACTTCATTCCAAATGGTTTCCAATTACTTGTTCCTTAACTACTTTTAGAAAACTTTTGGGATAGAGACTGCATTTTAGTTTGAATTTCCAGTTTAATGGATTCAGCAGTCCTGTCAGTAGGGCACCCTGCCTCCAGGGACCTGTGAGGGAGGCGCGGCCTGCACCTCCTGCACTGACCACAGGGTGGCGCCGAGTTCGCCTCTCTGACCCACAGCGCATGCTGGTTCCCTGCGAACTCGATTGTGAGGGCAGCTGAGAGGAGTTGAGCCTCGTCAGGCGCGGGGGCGGGGGCCTTCGGGTAGGACGCCCGGCTCAGCGTCTCTGCTGAGAGGAGCTCGGTCTCCCGTCTCCTCAGGACTCGCTGGGGTTTCGGCTTCAGGACAAAGTGGGGCTGCGTCCACGCTGACTGGGGAACTAGGTTTCCTGAGGACCCAGGTGGTGCCTGAGGAAAAGGTGAAGAGACGGTGAGGAAAAGTGGGGAGAAGCTTCCTGGGGGCGGCTGACCGTTGAGGGGGTCCGTCTTCGTGTGAGCGAGGGAGGGCTTGGCGTGGAAAGCTGGGTGTTTGGTCAGGTTTGTGTGCAGGGTAGCCAGCGTGAGTTATGGGGCGTCCAGTTTTCCCAGCACCATTTATCGTGGGGAGTGTCGTGCTCCTTGGTGTGTCCTTGGTCCCTGTGTCCTAAATTCACCGAGCCCGTCCGTGTGGGTTGAATTCTGGTCTCTCTGTCCTGTTCCTCTGGTCCCTGTGCCCGTTTTGAGCCAGTTCCACACTGTTTTGGTGACTGTAGCTTCTCAGCAGAGTGTGACGTCAGGGAGGGAGTTGCCTCCAGCCCGTTCTCTTTTTTCAGGGTTTCTTTGGCTATTTGGGGTCCTTTGTGGTTCCCCACAGATATTAGGAGGATTTGCTCTGTTTTGGGGGAAAATACCATGGAATTTTGGGAGGGATTGCATTCACTGTGTCCACTGCTTTGGGTAGCATGGATGTTTTAACAATATTAATTGTTCCATTCCATGAGAACAGGATATCTTTCCATTGATTGGTGTGTTTTTCAATGTCTTCATCAATGTCTTATTAAAGTTTTCAGTGTGCAGGTCTTTCACCTCCTTGGTTGACTTTATTCCCAGGTATTTTGTTCTTTTTGATGCAGTTGTAAATAGGGTTGCTTTCTTTCTCTTTCTGATGGTTCATTATTAGTGTTGAGAAATGCAACTGATTGCTGTGTATTGATTTTGCAACTTTACTGAATTTATTTATTAGGTCTAATAGTTTTTTTGTGGAATGAAGTGGAAAATTGGAATTCAAAAATCCCACTGTTTCTACCATATCCAGGTCGTCCACAACACGGAGGACAGCGGCTCCTAATATCACCTTCCCACAGTGCCTCTAAATGACATGTGGACTTTGGGTGAACTGGATCTGGGTAAGGCTTGGCTTCTATACGGAAGTTTGATGTTTTCTCTGCTTTTCTGGCATGCTGTTGACATACACGATGTTTTGAAAAGTAATTGACTCTCCAGTAATTTCAAACATACAACTTTACATACATAAAAACAAGTCTTGTACCTTGATTAAATATACTCCTAAAAATTGATGTTGACATTATTAAAAATGGAATTGTTCTCATAAATTCTTTTTCAGATTATTTTTTGCCAGCGTATGCATATAAGGTAGATTTTCATGAATTGATATTTTGTTCTGTAACTTTGCTTCATTAGTTGATTAGCTCAAATAATTTCTTTGCTGATTATAGGTAGTTTTATATATAAGATGATGTGACCTATGTGCTGTGAAGAGACAGGGTTTTAATTTTTCCATTCACCCATGGATGCCTTTTATTTCTTTCCTCAAGATTCTGGGTAGAACTTCCAGTACACTATTGAGTAACGGTGATGAAGGCCAGCTTCCTGGCCTTGTTCCTGATTTCAGGAGTAAATCTTTCGGTCTTTAACATTGAGCATGATGTTTGCTGTGGCTTTTGGTACTACTCTTTTCCATAGTGAACAAATTTCCTTTTATTCCTGCTTTCTTGAGTGTTCTTCATGAAATAACACTGGATTTTCATTGTAGATGTTTTGCATTCATTGATATGATTATGTGTTTTTACTTCACACCATTATTGTGGTTGAATACATTGCTTACTTTTGACATGTTGAGCAACCTGAAATTTCTGGTGTAGAGATACTTGCTTATGGCATTATCCATTTAAAGTTCTGTTGGTTGCATGTTGCTATTATTTTGTGATAGATTTTTACATTCATATTTATAAGTTATACTGGGGTAGTTTTCTCGGTTTTTTTCCTTTATTTTTAAAATCTTTTTTAAAATAGTGGTTTTATTTCACTTTAATTATTTATTTATTTTGGCCCCATCCCGTGGCTTGTGGGATCTTAGTTCCCCA
The DNA here is from genome assembly GCF_949987535.1 of Balaenoptera acutorostrata. NCBI lineage: Eukaryota > Metazoa > Chordata > Mammalia > Artiodactyla > Balaenopteridae > Balaenoptera > Balaenoptera acutorostrata. The sequence goes on from NC_080069.1 coordinate 125,799,453, forward strand.
GTCAGGGATCGAACCCGAGCCCTTGGCAGTGAAAGCACAGAGTCCTAACCACTGGGCCACCAGAGAATTCCCCAGTTTTCTTTTCCAAGATGTATTTGTATAATCTGACTAGACTTGGCTTGGTGTAAGTGGTTTGGAGGGTTAGCATTAGGGCTGGGGCTGGTGTGAGGGTTGGGGCTGTGTATGGTTTATGGTTGCTGTTATGGTTTAAGTTTTATGGTTAATGAGTTATTTATGGGTATGGTTAATGAATCTATTTTATGGTTTGGTTATGGTTATGGTTTTGCTTATTGGTTAAGGTTTATGGTTTTGGTCTCAGGGTGTTAGGGTTCTGTGTTAGAGTGGGTGTTAGGGTTCTGTGTTAGAGTGGGTGTTAGGGTATGGGTTAGAATTGGGGTACAGGTAGGATACGGGTAGAGCATGGGTTAGGGTAAGGTACAGGTTTAGGGTACGGGTTAGGCTAAGGTTAGGTCAGGGCTTAGGGTCAGGATCAGAGTTTAGGGTTAGGGTCCATGTCAGGATTAGCGTCAAGGTTGAGCGAGGCCATTGTTTTCTGCTCCTGCAGTGCTGGATTCTCATTGATAGAGGAATGAAATGTCGGCTCTGGTCACCCAGTGTTTCAAATTGAGCTCAGCCTTAGTCAAGGGTTCTTAGGGCCTCAGAGGTCATGCAGGGTTTCCCTCCACCCTCCCTCCTGGGAAGGGTGATGCAGGCCCCACTCTGTCTGGGCAGCCCCAGGTCCAGCATGGCCCTGACATGCAGGATACTAAGTAGACGTGATGTAAGACTTGGTGCATCAGTCTGCCAGCCCCCAGGTGCTGCCTTTTTTTTTTTCCTTAATTAATTAATTAATTAATTAATTAATTAATTTCTGGCTGTGTTGGGTCTGCATTGCTGCACGGAGGCTTTCTCTAGTTGCGGCGAGTGGGGGCTTCTCATTGCGGTGGCTTCTCTTGTTGCAGAGTACAGGCTCTAAGCGCGTGGGCTTCAGCAGTTGTGGCTCGCGGGTTCTAGAGCGCAGGCTCAGTAGTTGTGGTGCACGGGCTTAGTTGCTCCACAGCATGTGGGATCTTCCCGGACCAGGGCTCGAACCCGTGTCCCCTGCATTAGCAGGCAGATTCTCAACCACTGCGCCACCAGGGAAGCCCCTTGAATAGTTTTGTATTTAAAATTTGTCTGTGGGGACAATGCAGGGGACACGGGCTCGAGCCCTGGTCCGGGAAGATCCCACACGCCGCAGAGCAACCAAACCTGCGCGGCACAGCTACTGAAGCCTGCGCGCCTAGAGCCCGTGCTCCGCAACATGAGAAGCCACGGCAATGAGGAGCCTGTGCACCACAACGAAGAGTAGCCCCGCTCGACGCAACTAGAGAAAGCCCATATGCAGCAACGAAGACCCAACGCAGCCAAAAATGAATTAGAAACTAAAATAAAATTTGCCTCTGAATAACTTTGAGTGAATTTGGTATAAGTTGTAAAGTTTGCATCTACATTCACTTCATTCCAAATGGTTTCCAATTACTTGTTCCTTAACTACTTTTAGAAAACTTTTGGGATAGAGACTGCATTTTAGTTTGAATTTCCAGTTTAATGGATTCAGCAGTCCTGTCAGTAGGGCACCCTGCCTCCAGGGACCTGTGAGGGAGGCGCGGCCTGCACCTCCTGCACTGACCACAGGGTGGCGCCGAGTTCGCCTCTCTGACCCACAGCGCATGCTGGTTCCCTGCGAACTCGATTGTGAGGGCAGCTGAGAGGAGTTGAGCCTCGTCAGGCGCGGGGGCGGGGGCCTTCGGGTAGGACGCCCGGCTCAGCGTCTCTGCTGAGAGGAGCTCGGTCTCCCGTCTCCTCAGGACTCGCTGGGGTTTCGGCTTCAGGACAAAGTGGGGCTGCGTCCACGCTGACTGGGGAACTAGGTTTCCTGAGGACCCAGGTGGTGCCTGAGGAAAAGGTGAAGAGACGGTGAGGAAAAGTGGGGAGAAGCTTCCTGGGGGCGGCTGACCGTTGAGGGGGTCCGTCTTCGTGTGAGCGAGGGAGGGCTTGGCGTGGAAAGCTGGGTGTTTGGTCAGGTTTGTGTGCAGGGTAGCCAGCGTGAGTTATGGGGCGTCCAGTTTTCCCAGCACCATTTATCGTGGGGAGTGTCGTGCTCCTTGGTGTGTCCTTGGTCCCTGTGTCCTAAATTCACCGAGCCCGTCCGTGTGGGTTGAATTCTGGTCTCTCTGTCCTGTTCCTCTGGTCCCTGTGCCCGTTTTGAGCCAGTTCCACACTGTTTTGGTGACTGTAGCTTCTCAGCAGAGTGTGACGTCAGGGAGGGAGTTGCCTCCAGCCCGTTCTCTTTTTTCAGGGTTTCTTTGGCTATTTGGGGTCCTTTGTGGTTCCCCACAGATATTAGGAGGATTTGCTCTGTTTTGGGGGAAAATACCATGGAATTTTGGGAGGGATTGCATTCACTGTGTCCACTGCTTTGGGTAGCATGGATGTTTTAACACTATTAATTGTTCCATTCCATGAGAACAGGATATCTTTCCATTGATTGGTGTGTTTTTCAATGTCTTCATCAATGTCTTATTAAAGTTTTCAGTGTGCAGGTCTTTCACCTCCTTGGTTGACTTTATTCCCAGGTATTTTGTTCTTTTTGATGCAGTTGTAAATAGGGTTGCTTTCTTTCTCTTTCTGATGGTTCATTATTAGTGTTGAGAAATGCAACTGATTGCTGTGTATTGATTTTGCAACTTTACTGAATTTATTTATTAGGTCTAATAGTTTTTTTGTGGAATGAAGTGGAAAATTGGAATTCAAAAATCCCACTGTTTCTACCATATCCAGGTCGTCCACAACACGGAGGACAGCGGCTCCTAATATCACCTTCCCACAGTGCCTCTAAATGACATGTGGACTTTGGGTGAACTGGATCTGGGTAAGGCTTGGCTTCTATACGGAAGTTTGATGTTTTCTCTGCTTTTCTGGCATGCTGTTGACATACACGATGTTTTGAAAAGTAATTGACTCTCCAGTAATTTCAAACATACAACTTTACATACATAAAAACAAGTCTTGTACCTTGATTAAATATACTCCTAAAAATTGATGTTGACATTATTAAAAATGGAATTGTTCTCGTAAATTCTTTTTCAGATTATTTTTTGCCAGCGTATGCATATAAGGTAGATTTTCATGAATTGATATTTTGTTCTGTAACTTTGCTTCATTAGTTGATTAGCTCAAATAATTTCTTTGCTGATTATAGGTAGTTTTATATATAAGATGATGTGACCTATGTGCTGTGAAGAGACAGGGTTTTAATTTTTCCATTCACCCATGGATGCCTTTTATTTCTTTCCTCAAGATTCTGGGTAGAACTTCCAGTACACTATTGAGTAACGGTGATGAAGGCCAGCTTCCTGGCCTTGTTCCTGATTTCAGGAGTAAATCTTTCGGTCTTTAACATTGAGCATGATGTTTGCTGTGGCTTTTGGTACTACTCTTTTCCATAGTGAACAAATTTCCTTTTATTCCTGCTTTCTTGAGTGTTTTTCATGAAATAACACTGGATTTTCATTGTAGATGTTTTGCATTCATTGATATGATTATGTGTTTTTACTTCACACCATTATTGTGGTTGAATACATTGCTTACTTTTGACATGTTGAGCAACCTGAAATTTCTGGTGTAGAGATACTTGCTTATGGCATTATCCATTTAAAGTTCTGTTGGTTGCATGTTGCTATTATTTTGTGATAGATTTTTACATTCATATTTATAAGTTATACTGGGGTAGTTTTCTCGGTTTTTTTCCTTTATTTTTAAAATCTTTTTTAAAATAGTGGTTTTATTTCACTTTAATTATTTATTTATTTTGGCCCCATCCCGTGGCTTGTGGGATCTTAGTTCCCCAGTCAGGGATCGAACCCGAGCCCTTGGCAGTGAAAGCACAGAGTCCTAACCACTGGGCCACCAGAGAATTCCCCAGTTTTCTTTTCCAAGATGTATTTGTATAATCTGACTAGACTTGGCTTGGTGTAAGTGGTTTGGAGGGTTAGCATTAGGGCTGGGGCTGGTGTGAGGGTTGGGGCTGTGTATGGTTTATGGTTGCTGTTATGGTTTAAGTTTTATGGTTAATGAGTTATTTATGGGTATGGTTAATGAATCTATTTTATGGTTTGGTTATGGTTATGGTTTTGCTTATTGGTTAAGGTTTATGGTTTTGGTCTCAGGGTGTTAGGGTTCTGTGTTAGAGTGGGTGTTAGGGTTCTGTGTTAGAGTGGGTGTTAGGGTATGGGTTAGAATTGGGGTACAGGTAGGATACGGGTAGAGCATGGGTTAGGGTAAGGTACAGGTTTAGGGTACGGGTTAGGCTAAGGTTAGGTCAGGGCTTAGGGTCAGGATCAGAGTTTAGGGTTAGGGTCCATGTCAGGATTAGCGTCAAGGTTGAGCGAGGCCATTGTTTTCTGCTCCTCCAGTGCTGGATTCTCATTGATAGAGGAATGAAATGTCGGCTCTGGTCACCCAGTGTTTCAAATTGAGCTCAGCCTTAGTCAAGGGTTCTTAGGGCCTCAGAGGTCATGCAGGGTTTCCCTCCACCCTCCCTCCTGGGAAGGGTGATGCAGGCCCCACTCTGTCTGGGCAGCCCCAGGTCCAGCATGGCCCTGACATGCAGGATACTAAGTAGACGTGATGTAAGACTTGGTGCATCAGTCTGCCAGCCCCCAGGTGCTGCCTTTTTTTTTTTTTCCTTAATTAATTAATTAATTAATTTCTGGCTGTGTTGGGTCTGCATTGCTGCACGGAGGCTTTCTCTAGTTGCGGCGAGTGGGGGCTTCTCATTGCGGTGGCTTCTCTTGTTGCAGAGTACAGGCTCTAAGCGCGTGGGCTTCAGCAGTTGTGGCTCGCGGGTTCTAGAGCGCAGGCTCAGTAGTTGTGGTGCACGGGCTTAGTTGCTCCACAGCATGTGGGATCTTCCCGGACCAGGGCTCGAACCCGTGTCCCCTGCATTAGCAGGCAGATTCTCAACCACTGCGCCACCAGGGAAGCCCCTTGAATAGTTTTGTATTTAAAATTTGTCTGTGGGGACAATGCAGGGGACACGGGCTCGAGCCCTGGTCCGGGAAGATCCCACACGCCGCAGAGCAACCAAACCTGCGCGGCACAGCTACTGAAGCCTGCGCGCCTAGAGCCCGTGCTCCGCAACATGAGAAGCCACGGCAATGAGGAGCCTGTGCACCACAACGAAGAGTAGCCCCGCTCGACGCAACTAGAGAAAGCCCATATGCAGCAACGAAGACCCAACGCAGCCAAAAATGAATTAGAAACTAAAATAAAATTTGCCTCTGAATAACTTTGAGTGAATTTGGTATAAGTTGTAAAGTTTGCATCTACATTCACTTCATTCCAAATGGTTTCCAATTACTTGTTCCTTAACTACTTTTAGAAAACTTTTGGGATAGAGACTGCATTTTAGTTTGAATTTCCAGTTTAATGGATTCAGCAGTCCTGTCAGTAGGGCACCCTGCCTCCAGGGACCTGTGAGGGAGGCGCGGCCTGCACCTCCTGCACTGACCACAGGGTGGCGCCGAGTTCGCCTCTCTGACCCACAGCGCATGCTGGTTCCCTGCGAACTCGATTGTGAGGGCAGCTGAAAGGAGTTGAGCCTCGTCAGGCGCGGGGGCGGGGGCCTTCGGGTAGGACGCCCGGCTCAGCGTCTCTGCTGAGAGGAGCTCGGTCTCCCGTCTCCTCAGGACTCGCTGGGGTTTCGGCTTCAGGACAAAGTGGGGCTGCGTCCACGCTGACTGGGGAACTAGGTTTCCTGAGGACCCAGGTGGTGCCTGAGGAAAAGGTGAAGAGACGGTGAGGAAAAGTGGGGAGAAGCTTCCTGGGGGCGGCTGACCGTTGAGGGGGTCCGTCTTCGTGTGAGCGAGGGAGGGCTTGGCGTGGAAAGCTGGGTGTTTGGTCAGGTTTGTGTGCAGGGTAGCCAGCGTGAGTTATGGGGCGTCCAGTTTTCCCAGCACCATTTATCGTGGGGAGTGTCGTGCTCCTTGGTGTGTCCTTGGTCCCTGTGTCCTAAATTCACCGAGCCCGTCCGTGTGGGTTGAATTCTGGTCTCTCTGTCCTGTTCCTCTGGTCCCTGTGCCCGTTTTGAGCCAGTTCCACACTGTTTTGGTGACTGTAGCTTCTCAGCAGAGTGTGACGTCAGGGAGGGAGTTGCCTCCAGCCCGTTCTCTTTTTTCAGGGTTTCTTTGGCTATTTGGGGTCCTTTGTGGTTCCCCACAGATATTAGGAGGATTTGCTCTGTTTTGGGGGAAAATACCATGGAATTTTGGGAGGGATTGCATTCACTGTGTCCACTGCTTTGGGTAGCATGGATGTTTTAACAATATTAATTGTTCCATTCCATGAGAACAGGATATCTTTCCATTGATTGGTGTGTTTTTCAATGTCTTCATCAATGTCTTATTAAAGTTTTCAGTGTGCAGGTCTTTCACCTCCTTGGTTGACTTTATTCCCAGGTATTTTGTTCTTTTTGATGCAGTTGTAAATAGGGTTGCTTTCTTTCTCTTTCTGATGGTTCATTATTAGTGTTGAGAAATGCAACTGATTGCTGTGTATTGATTTTGCAACTTTACTGAATTTATTTATTAGGTCTAATAGTTTTTTTGTGGAATGAAGTGGAAAATTGGAATTCAAAAATCCCACTGTTTCTACCATATCCAGGTCGTCCACAACACGGAGGACAGCGGCTCCTAATATAACCTTCCCACAGTGCCTCTAAATGACATGTGGACTTTGGGTGAACTGGATCTGGGTAAGGCTTGGCTTCTATACGGAAGTTTGATGTTTTCTCTGCTTTTCTGGCATGCTGTTGACATACGTGATGTTTTGAAAAGTAATTGACTCTCCAGTAATTTCAAACATACAACTTTACATACATAAAAACAAGTCTTGTACCTTGATTAAATATACTCCTAAAAATTGATGTTGACATTATTAAAAATGGAATTGTTCTCATAAATTCTTTTTCAGATTATTTTTTGCCAGCGTATGCATATAAGGTAGATTTTCATGAATTGATATTTTGTTCTGTAACTTTGCTTCATTAGTTGATTAGCTCAAATAATTTCTTTGCTGATTATAGGTAGTTTTATATATAAGATGATGTGACCTATGTGCTGTGAAGAGACAGGGTTTTAATTTTTCCATTCACCCATGGATGCCTTTTATTTCTTTCCTCAAGATTCTGGGTAGAACTTCCAGTACACTATTGAGTAACGGTGATGAAGGCCAGCTTCCTGGCCTTGTTCCTGATTTCAGGAGTAAATCTTTCGGTCTTTAACATTGAGCATGATGTTTGCTGTGGCTTTTGGTACTACTCTTTTCCATAGTGAACAAATTTCCTTTTATTCCTGCTTTCTTGAGTGTTCTTCATGAAATAACACTGGATTTTCATTGTAGATGTTTTGCATTCATTGATATGATTATGTGTTTTTACTTCACACCATTATTGTGGTTGAATACATTGCTTACTTTTGACATGTTGAGCAACCTGAAATTTCTGGTGTAGAGATACTTGCTTATGGCATTATCCATTTAAAGTTCTGTTGGTTGCATGTTGCTATTATTTTGTGATAGATTTTTACATTCATATTTATAAGTTATACTGGGGTAGTTTTCTCGGTTTTTTTCCTTTATTTTTAAAATCTTTTTTAAAATAGTGGTTTTATTTCACTTTAATTATTTATTTATTTTGGCCCCATCCCGTGGCTTGTGGGATCTTAGTTCCCCAGTCAGGGATCGAACCCGAGCCCTTGGCAGTGAAAGCACAGAGTCCTAACCACTGGGCCACCAGAGAATTCCCCAGTTTTCTTTTCCAAGATGTATTTGTATAATCTGACTAGACTTGGCTTGGTGTAAGTGGTTTGGAGGGTTAGCATTAGGGCTGGGGCTGGTGTGAGGGTTGGGGCTGTGTATGGTTTATGGTTGCTGTTATGGTTTAAGTTTTATGGTTAATGAGTTATTTATGGGTATGGTTAATGAATCTATTTTATGGTTTGGTTATGGTTATGGTTTTGCTTATTGGTTAAGGTTTATGGTTTTGGTCTCAGGGTGTTAGGGTTCTGTGTTAGAGTGGGTGTTAGGGTTCTGTGTTAGAGTGGGTGTTAGGGTATGGGTTAGAATTGGGGTACAGGTAGGATACGGGTGGAACATGGGTTAGGGTAAGGTACAGGTTTAGGGTACGGGTTAGGCTAAGGTTAGGTCAGGGCGTAGGGTCAGGATCAGAGTTTAGGGTTAGGGTCCATGTCAGGATTGGTGTCAGGGTTGAGCGAGGCCATTGTTTTCTGCTCCTCCAGTGCTGGATTCTCATTGATAGATGAATGAAATGTCTGCTCTGGTCACCCAGTGTTTCAAATTGAGCTCAGCCTTAGTCAAGGGTTCTTAGGGCCTCAGAGGTCATGCAGGGTTTCCCTCCACCCTCCCTCCTGGGAAGGGTGATGCAGGCCCCACTCTGTGTGGGCAGCCCCAGGCCAGCATGGCCCTGACATGCAGGATACTAAGTAGACGTGATGTAAGACTTGGTGCATCAGTCTGCCAGCCCCCAGGTGCTGCCTGTTTTTTAAAAAAAATTAATTAATTAATTAATTTTTGGCTGTGTTGTGTCTTCATTGCTGCACGGAGGATTTCTCTAGTTGCGGCGAGTGGGGGCTTCTCATTGCAGTGGCTTCTCTTGTTGCAGAGCATAGGCTCTTAGCGCGTGGGCTTCAGCAGTTGTGGCTCGCGGCTTCTAGAGCTCAGGCTCAGTAGTTGTGGCGCACGGGCTTAGTTGCTCCACAGCACGTGGGATCTTCCCGGACCAGGGCTCAAAGCCGTGTCCCCTGCATTGGCAGGTGGATTCTTAAGCACTGTGCCACCAGGGAAGTCTGGTGTTGCGTTCTTGAGGGCTGGTGGGGCCCTCCTGGGACTGGACGGATCCTTTGTTCCATCTGCACGGGTGTCCAAGCAGCTCTCAGAACAGCCCTTGGCCTCTGAGCATCCAGGCAGGCACCCACGTTCCTCCAGCTCAGGTTAGCCTTGGCCACTCCAGCCCCCGTGGCCAATTACTGAGCTGATTGTGTCTTTACTCTTTAAAATGAAATCAGTCTCTCCAGGTGGGCGAGAAGTTTACTTGTGAACTTGGTTAGGGTTAGGGGTTAGGGCTTAAGAGTTAGGGGTTAGGATCAGGGTTAGGGCTAGGGCTAGGGCTAGGGGTTACGGTTAGGCTTAGGGTTGGGTTAGGGTTAGGGGTTAGGGTTAGGGTTTAGGTTTAGGGTTAGGGTTAGTGTTGGGTTAGGGTTAGGGTTAAGATAGGGTTAGGGTTGGGTTAGGGTTAGGGTTTAGGGTTAGGGTGTCCAGCCTTATGTCCCATTCAGCTGTGAGTGTAGATGTAGTCAGTCCAGTTGCATCACAGCCCCTGATCGAATTTTGTAAGAATTCCTCTCTCTCTCACTGTCTTTTTTTGGTGATAATTAATTTTTATAATGGGGTGTGGCTGATTTGCAACGTTGTGTTTCTTGGTGCTGTACATCCACTTGAGTCACAGAGAGACATCAGTAAATTCTTTTCTAGTTTCTTGTAGTCAGATATATGTTTTTTCTGTGAATAGAGTGTGCTGAGTCCAGTTCCTTTAGCAATGAGTATGTCTTGGCGATTACATTATTGGTGTATGGAATGGTATCTGTGCCAATTTCAACCTCCTGGTTTATGCATCACCGCACCACACTTTTCCCCTTAAGTAGCCATAAGTGTGTTTTGTAAATGTGTGATGGTGTTCTGTTTGTAATTCAGTTCATGTTTGGCGGTTTTTAGATTCCCTTTATAAGTGATACCTTATGATAAGTTTCTTTTGCTGTCTAACTTTTTTCACTCTCAATGACCGTACATAAGTCCCCCTGAGTTGCTGCACCTGGCCTCATTTCATTGATTTCAGGGCTGAGTAATATTCCATTGTGCTTAGGTACCAAGTTTTCCTTCACCATTTTTTCCTTCCAAGGACTTTTAAGTTGTACCCAAATCGAGGCTGTTGTAAACATAGCAGCAGTAAGCGGGGTGCCTGCGTCCTGTGGATTTTTGGTTTTTCCAAGATATAGGCCCATGAGTGGAAGCGCCCTATGCTTTGTAGCTCTGGTTTTTAGATGTTTCAGGAAACACAGTACACTTCTCCAGAGTGGCCGTTGGCAATTTACATTCCCCCCTTCAGCGTAACAAGGCCTCTTTTCTCCTCTTCTTGTCCTGCATATCTGGTTTTTACCCTTTGTGAGGATGGTCCTTTTTTCTGATTCAAAGTGATACCTCTTTGTAGTGTTGATTTGCATTGCCCGCTTCTTTGGTTGGCCAAAAAGGGCGTATGCGTTTTTCCTGAATATATTCTGGAAGTGAAATTTGAGAGACACCTTTTTTTTTTAAAATTGATTAATTAATTTATTTTTGGCTGTGTTGGGTCTTCGTTTCTGTGCGAAGGCTTTCTCTAGTTGTGGCAAGCAGGGGCCACTCTTCATCGTGGTGCGTGGGCCTCTCACTATCGCGGCCTCTCTTGTTGCGGAGCACAGGCTCCAGACGCGCAGGCTCAGTTGTTGTGGCTCACGGGCCTAGTTGCTCTGCGGCATGTGGGATCTTCCCAGACCAGGGCTCGAACCCGTGTCCCCTGCATTAGCAGGCAGATTCTCAACCACTGTGCCACCAGGGAAGCCCCTTGAGTAGTTTTGTATTTAAAGTTTGTCTGTGGGGACTTCCCTGGTGACGCAGTGGTTAAGAGTCCGCATGCCAGTGCACGGGACACGGGCTTGAGCCCTGGTCCGGGAAGATCCCACATGCCGCAGAGCAACTAAGCCTGCGCGGCGCAACTACTGAAGCCTGCGCGCCTAGAGCCCTTGCTCCCCAACAAGAGAAGCCACTGCAATGAGAAGCCCGTGCACCGCAACGAAGAGTAGCCCCGCTCGACACAACTAGAGAAAGCCCACATGCAGCAACGAAGACCCAACGCAGCCAAAAATAAATTATGAAATGAAATGAAATTTGCCTCTGAATAACTTTGAGTGAATTTGGTATAAGTTGTAAAGTTTGCATCTACATTCACTTCATTCCAAATGGTTTCCAATTAATTGTTCCTTAACTAATTTTAGAAAAGTTTTGGGATAGAGACTCCATTTTAGTTTGAATTTCCAGTTTAATGGATTCAGCAGTCCTGTCAGTAGGGCGCGCTGCCTCCAGTGACCTGTGAGGGAGGCACGGCCTGCACTTCCTGCACTGACCACAGGGTGGCGCCGAGTTCGCCTCTCTGACCCACAGCGCATGCTCGTTCCCTGGGAACTCCATTGTGAGGGCAGCTGAGAGGAGTTGAACCGCCTCAGGCGCGGGGGCGGGGCCTTCGGGTAGGACGCCCGGCTCAGTGTCTCTGCTGAGAGGAGCTCGGTCTCCCGTCTCCTCAGGACTCGCTGGGGTTTCGGCTTCAGGACAAAGTGGGGCTGCGTCCACGCTGACTAGGGAACTAGGTTTCCTGAGGACCCAGGTGATGCCTGAGGAAAAGGTGAAGAGACGGTGAGGAAAAGTGGGGAGAAGCTTCCTGTGGGCGACTGACCGTTGAGGGGGTCCGTCTTCGTGTGAGCGAGGGAGGGCTTGGCGTGGGAAGCTGGGTGTTTGGTCAGGTTTGTGTGCAGGGCAGCCAGCGTGAGTTATGGGGCGTCCAGTTTCCCCAGCACCATTTATAGTGGGGAGTGTCGTGCTCCTTGGTGTGTCCTTGGTCCCTGTGTCATAAATTAACCGACCCCATCCGTGTGGGTTGAATTCTGGTTTCTCTGTCCTGTTCCTCTGGTCCCTGTGCCTGTTTTGAGCCAGTTCCACACTGTTTTGGTGACTGTCGCTTCTCAGCAGAGTGTGACGTCAGGGAGGGAGATGCCTCCAGCCCGTTCTCTTTTTTCAGGGTTTCTTTGGCTATTTGGGGTCCTTTGTGGTTCCACACAGATATTAGGAGGATTTGCTCTATTTTGGGGGAAAATACCATGGAATTTTGGGAGGGATTGCATTCACTGTGTCCACTGCTTTGGGTAGAATGGATATTTTAACAATATTAATTGTTCCATTCCGTGAGAACAGGATATCTTTCCACTTATTGGTGTGTTTTTCACTGTCTTCATCAATGTCTTAAAGTTTTCAGTGTGCAGGTTTTTTCACCTCCTTGGTTGACTTTATTCCCAGGTATTTTGTTCTTTTTGATGCATTTGTAAATAGGGTTGCGTTCTTTCTCTTTCTGATGGTTCATTATTAGTGTTTAGAAATGCAACTGATTTCTGTGTATTGATTTTGCAACTTTACTGAATTTATTAGTTCTAATAGTTTTTTTGTGGAATGAAGTGGAAAATTGGAATTCGAAAATCCCACTGTTTCTACCATATCCAGGTCGTCCACAACACGGAGGACAGCGGCTCCTAATATCACCTTCCCACAGCACCTCTAAATGACATGTGGACTTTGGGTGAACTGGATCTGGGTAAGGCTTGGCTTCTATATGGAAGTCTGATGTTTTCTCTGCTTTTCTGGCATGCTATTGACGTACATGATGTTTTGAAAAGTAATTGACTTTCCAATAATTTCAAACATACAACTTTACATACATAAAAACAAGTCTTGTACCTTGATTAAATATACTCCTAAATATTGATGTTGACATTATTAAAAATGGAATTGTTTTCATAAATTCTTTTTCAGATTATTTTTTACCAGCGTATGCATATAAGATAGATTTTCATGAATTGATATTTTGTTCTGTAACTTTGCTTCATTAGTTGATTAGCTCAAATAATTTCTTTGCTGATTATAGGTAGTTTTATATATAAGATGATGTGACCTATGTTCTGTGAAGAGACAGGGTTTTAATTTTTCCATTCACCCATGGATGCCTTTTATTTCTTTCCTCAAGATTCTGGGTAGAACTTCCAGTACACTGTTGAGTAACGGTGATGAAGGCCAGCTTGCTTGCCTTGTTCCTGATTTCAGGAGTAAATCTTGCAGTCTTTAACATTGAGCATGATGTTTGCTGTGGCTTTTTGTACTACTCTTTTCCATATTGAACAGATTTCCTTTTATTCCTGCTTTCTTGAGTGTTTTTCATGAAATAACACTGGATTTTCATTGTAGATGTTTTGCATTAATTAATACGATTATGTGTTTTTACTTCGCACCATTACTGTGGTTTAATACATTGCTTACTTTTAGTATGTTGAGCAACCTGAAATTTCTGGTGTAGAGATACTTGCTTATGGCATTATCCATTTAAAGTTCTGTTGGTTTCATGCTGCTATTATTTTGTGACAGATTTTTACATTCATATTTGTAAGTTATACTGGGGTAGTTTTCTTTTTTTTCCTTTATTTTTAAAATCTTTTTTAAAATAGTGGTTTTATTTCATTTTGTTTATTTATTTATTTTGGCCACATCCCATGGCTTGTGGGATCTTAGTTCCCCAGTCAGGGATCGAACCCGAGCCCTTGGCAGTGAAAGCACAGAGTGCTAACCGCTGGGCCACCAGAGAATTCCCCAGTTTTCTTTTTCAAGATGTATTTGTATAATCTGATTAGACTTGGCTTGGTGTAAGTGGTTTGGAGGGTTAGCATTAGGGCTGGGGCTGGTGTGAGGGTTGGGGCTGTGTACGGTTTATGGTTGCTGTTATGGTTTAAGTTTTATGGTTAATGAGTTATTTATGGGTATGGTTAATGAATGTATTTTATGGTTTGGTTATGGTTATGGTTTTGCTTATTGGTTAAGGTTTATGGTTTTGGTCTCAGGGTGTTAGGGTTCTGTGTTAGAGTGGGTGTTAGGTTATGGGTGAGAATTGGGGTACAGGTAGGATACGGGTGGAGCATGGGTTAGGGTAAGGTACAGGTTTAGGGTACGGGTTAGGCTAAGGTTAGGTCAGGGCGTAGGGTCAGGATCAGAGTTTAGGGTTAGGGTCCATGTCAGGATTAGTGTCAAGGTTGAGCGAGGCCATTGTTTTCTGCTCCTCCAGTGCTGGATTCTCATTGATAGAGGAATGAAATGTCGGCTCTGGTCACCCAGTGTTTCAAATTGAGCTCAGCCTTAGTCAAGGGTTCTTAGGGCCTCAGAGGTCATGCAGGGTTTCCCTCCACCCTCCCTCCTGGGAAGGGTGATGCAGGCCCCACTCTGTCTGGGCAGCCCCAGGTCCAGCATGGCCCTGACATGCAGGATACTAAGTAGACGTGATGTAAGACTTGGTGCATCAGTCTGCCAGCCCCCAGGTGCTGCCTTTTTTTTTCCCTTAATTAATTAATTAATTAATTAATTAATTAATTAATTTCTGGCTGTGTTGGGTCTGCATTGCTGCACGGAGGCTTTCTCTAGTTGCGGCGAGTGGGGGCTTCTCATTGCGGTGGCTTCTCTTGTTGCAGAGTACAGGCTCTAAGCGCGTGGGCTTCAGCAGTTGTGGCTCGCGGGTTCTAGAGAGCAGGCTCAGTAGTTGTGGTGCACGGGCTTAGTTGCTCCACAGCATGTGGGATCTTCCCGGACCAGGGCTCGAACCCGTGTCCCCTGCATTAGCAGGCAGATTCTCAACCACTGCGCCACCAGGGAAGCCCCTTGAATAGTTTTGTATTTAAAATTTGTCTGTGGGGACAATGCAGGGGACACGGGCTCGAGCCCTGGTCCGGGAAGATCCCACACGCCGCAGAGCAACCAAACCTGCGCGGCACAGCTACTGAAGCCTGCGCGCCTAGAGCCCGTGCTCCGCAACATGAGAAGCCACGGCAATGAGGAGCCTGTGCACCACAACGAAGAGTAGCCCCGCTCGACGCAACTAGAGAAAGCCCATATGCAGCAACGAAGACCCAACGCAGCCAAAAATGAATTAGAAACTAAAATAAAATTTGCCTCTGAATAACTTTGAGTGAATTTGGTATAAGTTGTAAAGTTTGCATCTACATTCACTTCATTCCAAATGGTTTCCAATTACTTGTTCCTTAACTACTTTTAGAAAACTTTTGGGATAGAGACTGCATTTTAGTTTGAATTTCCAGTTTAATGGATTCAGCAGTCCTGTCAGTAGGGCACCCTGCCTCCAGGGACCTGTGAGGGAGGCGCGGCCTGCACCTCCTGCACTGACCACAGGGTGGCGCCGAGTTCGCCTCTCTGACCCACAGCGCATGCTGGTTCCCTGCGAACTCGATTGTGAGGGCAGCTGAAAGGAGTTGAGCCTCGTCAGGCGCGGGGGCGGGGGCCTTCGGGTAGGACGCCCGGCTCAGCGTCTCTGCTGAGAGGAGCTCGGTCTCCCGTCTCCTCAGGACTCGCTGGGGTTTCGGCTTCAGGACAAAGTGGGGCTGCGTCCACGCTGACTGGGGAACTAGGTTTCCTGAGGACCCAGGTGGTGCCTGAGGAAAAGGTGAAGAGACGGTGAGGAAAAGTGGGGAGAAGCTTCCTGGGGGCGGCTGACCGTTGAGGGGGTCCGTCTTCGTGTGAGCGAGGGAGGGCTTGGCGTGGAAAGCTGGGTGTTTGGTCAGGTTTGTGTGCAGGGCAGCCAGCGTGAGTTATGGGGCGTCCAGTTTTCCCAGCACCATTTATCGTGGGGAGTGTCGTGCTCCTTGGTGTGTCCTTGGTCCCTGTGTCCTAAATTCACCGAGCCCGTCCGTGTGGGTTGAATTCTGGTCTCTCTGTCCTGTTCCTCTGGTCCCTGTGCCCGTTTTGAGCCAGTTCCACACTGTTTTGGTGACTGTAGCTTCTCAGCAGAGTGTGACGTCAGGGAGGGAGTTGCCTCCAGCCCGTTCTCTTTTTTCAGGGTTTCTTTGGCTATTTGGGGTCCTTTGTGGTTCCCCACAGATATTAGGAGGATTTGCTCTGTTTTGGGGGAAAATACCATGGAATTTTGGGAGGGATTGCATTCACTGTGTCCACTGCTTTGGGTAGCATGGATGTTTTAACAATATTAATTGTTCCATTCCATGAGAACAGGATATCTTTCCATTTATTGGTGTGTTTTTCAATGTCTTCATCAATGTCTTATTAAAGTTTTCAGTGTGCAGGTCTTTCACCTCCTTGGTTGACTTTATTCCCAGGTATTTTGTTCTTTTTGATGCAGTTGTAAATAGGGTTGCTTTCTTTCTCTTTCTGATGGTTCATTATTAGTGTTGAGAAATGCAACTGATTGCTGTGTATTGATTTTGCAACTTTACTGAATTTATTTATTAGGTCTAATAGTTTTTTTGTGGAATGAAGTGGAAAATTGGAATTCAAAAATCCCACTGTTTCTACCATATCCAGGTCGTCCACAACACGGAGGACAGCGGCTCCTAATATAACCTTCCCACAGTGCCTCTAAATGACATGTGGACTTTGGGTGAACTGGATCTGGGTAAGGCTTGGCTTCTATACGGAAGTTTGATGTTTTCTCTGCTTTTCTGGCATGCTGTTGACATACACGATGTTTTGAAAAGTAATTGACTCTCCAGTAATTTCAAACATACAACTTTACATACATAAAAACAAGTCTTGTACCTTGATTAAATATACTCCTAAAAATTGATGTTGACATTATTAAAAATGGAATTGTTCTCATAAATTCTTTTTCAGATTATTTTTTGCCAGCGTATGCATATAAGGTAGATTTTCATGAATTGATATTTTGTTCTGTAACTTTGCTTCATTAGTTGATTAGCTCAAATAATTTCTTTGCTGATTATAGGTAGTTTTATATATAAGATGATGTGACCTATGTGCTGTGAAGAGACAGGGTTTTAATTTTTCCATTCACCCATGGATGCCTTTTATTTCTTTCCTCAAGATTCTGGGTAGAACTTCCAGTACACTATTGAGTAACGGTGATGAAGGCCAGCTTCCTGGCCTTGTTCCTGATTTCAGGAGTAAATCTTTCGGTCTTTAACATTGAGCATGATGTTTGCTGTGGCTTTTGGTACTACTCTTTTCCATAGTGAACAAATTTCCTTTTATTCCTGCTTTCTTGAGTGTTCTTCATGAAATAACACTGGATTTTCATTGTAGATGTTTTGCATTCATTGATATGATTATGTGTTTTTACTTCACACCATTATTGTGGTTGAATACATTGCTTACTTTTGACATGTTGAGCAACCTGAAATTTCTGGTGTAGAGATACTTGCTTATGGCATTATCCATTTAAAGTTCTGTTGGTTGCATGTTGCTATTATTTTGTGATAGATTTTTACATTCATATTTATAAGTTATACTGGGGTAGTTTTCTCGGTTTTTTTCCTTTATTTTTAAAATCTTTTTTAAAATAGTGGTTTTATTTCACTTTAATTATTTATTTATTTTGGCCCCATCCCGTGGCTTGTGGGATCTTAGTTCCCCAGTCAGGGATCGAACCCGAGCCCTTGGCAGTGAAAGCACAGAGTCCTAACCACTGGGCCACCAGAGAATTCCCCAGTTTTCTTTTCCAAGATGTATTTGTATAATCTGACTAGACTTGGCTTGGTGTAAGTGGTTTGGAGGGTTAGCATTAGGGCTGGGGCTGGTGTGAGGGTTGGGGCTGTGTATGGTTTATGGTTGCTGTTATGGTTTAAGTTTTATGGTTAATGAGTTATTTATGGGTATGGTTAATGAATCTATTTTATGGTTTGGTTATGGTTATGGTTTTGCTTATTGGTTAAGGTTTATGGTTTTGGTCTCAGGGTGTTAGGGTTCTGTGTTAGAGTGGGTGTTAGGGTTCTGTGTTAGAGTGGGTGTTAGGGTATGGGTTAGAATTGGGGTACAGGTAGGATACGGGTAGAGCATGGGTTAGGGTAAGGTACAGGTTTAGGGTACGGGTTAGGCTAAGGTTAGGTCAGGGCTTAGGGTCAGGATCAGAGTTTAGGGTTAGGGTCCATGTCAGGATTAGCGTCAAGGTTGAGCGAGGCCATTGTTTTCTGCTCCTCCAGTGCTGGATTCTCATTGATAGAGGAATGAAATGTCGGCTCTGGTCACCCAGTGTTTCAAATTGAGCTCAGCCTTAGTCAAGGGTTCTTAGGGCCTCAGAGGTCATGCAGGGTTTCCCTCCACCCTCCCTCCTGGGAAGGGTGATGCAGGCCCCACTCTGTCTGGGCAGCCCCAGGTCCAGCATGGCCCTGACATGCAGGATACTAAGTAGACGTGATGTAAGACTTGGTGCATCAGTCTGCCAGCCCCCAGGTGCTGCCTTTTTTTTTTCTTAATTAATTAATTAATTAATTAATTAATTAATTTCTGGCTGTGTTGGGTCTGCATTGCTGCACGGAGGCTTTCTCTAGTTGCGGCGAGTGGGGGCTTCTCATTGCGGTGGCTTCTCTTGTTGCAGAGTACAGGCTCTAAGCGCGTGGGCTTCAGCAGTTGTGGCTCGCGGGTTCTAGAGCGCAGGCTCAGTAGTTGTGGTGCACGGGCTTAGTTGCTCCACAGCATGTGGGATCTTCCCGGACCAGGGCTCGAACCCGTGTCCCCTGCATTAGCAGGCAGATTCTCAACCACTGCGCCACCAGGGAAGCCCCTTGAATAGTTTTGTATTTAAAATTTGTCTGTGGGGACAATGCAGGGGACACGGGCTCGAGCCCTGGTCCGGGAAGATCCCACACGCCGCAGAGCAACCAAACCTGCGCGGCACAGCTACTGAAGCCTGCGCGCCTAGAGCCCGTGCTCCGCAACATGAGAAGCCACGGCAATGAGGAGCCTGTGCACCACAACGAAGAGTAGCCCCGCTCGACGCAACTAGAGAAAGCCCATATGCAGCAACGAAGACCCAACGCAGCCAAAAATGAATTAGAAACTAAAATAAAATTTGCCTCTGAATAACTTTGAGTGAATTTGGTATAAGTTGTAAAGTTTGCATCTACATTCACTTCATTCCAAATGGTTTCCAATTACTTGTTCCTTAACTACTTTTAGAAAACTTTTGGGATAGAGACTGCATTTTAGTTTGAATTTCCAGTTTAATGGATTCAGCAGTCCTGTCAGTAGGGCACCCTGCCTCCAGGGACCTGTGAGGGAGGCGCGGCCTGCACCTCCTGCACTGACCACAGGGTGGCGCCGAGTTCGCCTCTCTGACCCACAGCGCATGCTGGTTCCCTGCGAACTCGATTGTGAGGGCAGCTGAGAGGAGTTGAGCCTCGTCAGGCGCGGGGGCGGGGGCCTTCGGGTAGGACGCCCGGCTCAGCGTCTCTGCTGAGAGGAGCTCGGTCTCCCGTCTCCTCAGGACTCGCTGGGGTTTCGGCTTCAGGACAAAGTGGGGCTGCGTCCACGCTGACTGGGGAACTAGGTTTCCTGAGGACCCAGGTGGTGCCTGAGGAAAAGGTGAAGAGACGGTGAGGAAAAGTGGGGAGAAGCTTCCTGGGGGCGGCTGACCGTTGAGGGGGTCCGTCTTCGTGTGAGCGAGGGAGGGCTTGGCGTGGAAAGCTGGGTGTTTGGTCAGGTTTGTGTGCAGGGTAGCCAGCGTGAGTTATGGGGCGTCCAGTTTTCCCAGCACCATTTATCGTGGGGAGTGTCGTGCTCCTTGGTGTGTCCTTGGTCCCTGTGTCCTAAATTCACCGAGCCCGTCCGTGTGGGTTGAATTCTGGTCTCTCTGTCCTGTTCCTCTGGTCCCTGTGCCCGTTTTGAGCCAGTTCCACACTGTTTTGGTGACTGTAGCTTCTCAGCAGAGTGTGACGTCAGGGAGGGAGTTGCCTCCAGCCCGTTCTCTTTTTTCAGGGTTTCTTTGGCTATTTGGGGTCCTTTGTGGTTCCCCACAGATATTAGGAGGATTTGCTCTGTTTTGGGGGAAAATACCATGGAATTTTGGGAGGGATTGCATTCACTGTGTCCACTGCTTTGGGTAGCATGGATGTTTTAACACTATTAATTGTTCCATTCCATGAGAACAGGATATCTTTCCATTGATTGGTGTGTTTTTCAATGTCTTCATCAATGTCTTATTAAAGTTTTCAGTGTGCAGGTCTTTCACCTCCTTGGTTGACTTTATTCCCAGGTATTTTGTTCTTTTTGATGCAGTTGTAAATAGGGTTGCTTTCTTTCTCTTTCTGATGGTTCATTATTAGTGTTGAGAAATGCAACTGATTGCTGTGTATTGATTTTGCAACTTTACTGAATTTATTTATTAGGTCTAATAGTTTTTTTGTGGAATGAAGTGGAAAATTGGAATTCAAAAATCCCACTGTTTCTACCATATCCAGGTCGTCCACAACACGGAGGACAGCGGCTCCTAATATCACCTTCCCACAGTGCCTCTAAATGACATGTGGACTTTGGGTGAACTGGATCTGGGTAAGGCTTGGCTTCTATACGGAAGTTTGATGTTTTCTCTGCTTTTCTGGCATGCTGTTGACATACACGATGTTTTGAAAAGTAATTGACTCTCCAGTAATTTCAAACATACAACTTTACATACATAAAAACAAGTCTTGTACCTTGATTAAATATACTCCTAAAAATTGATGTTGACATTATTAAAAATGGAATTGTTCTCGTAAATTCTTTTTCAGATTATTTTTTGCCAGCGTATGCATATAAGGTAGATTTTCATGAATTGATATTTTGTTCTGTAACTTTGCTTCATTAGTTGATTAGCTCAAATAATTTCTTTGCTGATTATAGGTAGTTTTATATATAAGATGATGTGACCTATGTGCTGTGAAGAGACAGGGTTTTAATTTTTCCATTCACCCATGGATGCCTTTTATTTCTTTCCTCAAGATTCTGGGTAGAACTTCCAGTACACTATTGAGTAACGGTGATGAAGGCCAGCTTCCTGGCCTTGTTCCTGATTTCAGGAGTAAATCTTTCGGTCTTTAACATTGAGCATGATGTTTGCTGTGGCTTTTGGTACTACTCTTTTCCATAGTGAACAGATTTCCTTTTATTCCTGCTTTCTTGAGTGTTTTTCATGAAATAACACTGGATTTTCATTGTAGATGTTTTGCATTCATTGATATGATTATGTGTTTTTACTTCACACCATTATTGTGGTTGAATACATTGCTTACTTTTGACATGTTGAGCAACCTGAAATTTCTGGTGTAGAGATACTTGCTTATGGCATTATCCATTTAAAGTTCTGTTGGTTGCATGTTGCTATTATTTTGTGATAGATTTTTACATTCATATTTATAAGTTATACTGGGGTAGTTTTCTCGGTTTTTTTCCTTTATTTTTAAAATCTTTTTTAAAATAGTGGTTTTATTTCACTTTAATTATTTATTTATTTTGGCCCCATCCCGTGGCTTGTGGGATCTTAGTTCCCCAGTCAGGGATCGAACCCGAGCCCTTGGCAGTGAAAGCACAGAGTCCTAACCACTGGGCCACCAGAGAATTCCCCAGTTTTCTTTTCCAAGATGTATTTGTATAATCTGACTAGACTTGGCTTGGTGTAAGTGGTTTGGAGGGTTAGCATTAGGGCTGGGGCTGGTGTGAGGGTTGGGGCTGTGTATGGTTTATGGTTGCTGTTATGGTTTAAGTTTTATGGTTAATGAGTTATTTATGGGTATGGTTAATGAATCTATTTTATGGTTTGGTTATGGTTATGGTTTTGCTTATTGGTTAAGGTTTATGGTTTTGGTCTCAGGGTGTTAGGGTTCTGTGTTAGAGTGGGTGTTAGGGTTCTGTGTTAGAGTGGGTGTTAGGGTATGGGTTAGAATTGGGGTACAGGTAGGATACGGGTAGAGCATGGGTTAGGGTAAGGTACAGGTTTAGGGTACGGGTTAGGCTAAGGTTAGGTCAGGGCTTAGGGTCAGGATCAGAGTTTAGGGTTAGGGTCCATGTCAGGATTAGCGTCAAGGTTGAGCGAGGCCATTGTTTTCTGCTCCTCCAGTGCTGGATTCTCATTGATAGAGGAATGAAATGTCGGCTCTGGTCACCCAGTGTTTCAAATTGAGCTCAGCCTTAGTCAAGGGTTCTTAGGGCCTCAGAGGTCATGCAGGGTTTCCCTCCACCCTCCCTCCTGGGAAGGGTGATGCAGGCCCCACTCTGTCTGGGCAGCCCCAGGTCCAGCATGGCCCTGACATGCAGGATACTAAGTAGACGTGATGTAAGACTTGGTGCATCAGTCTGCCAGCCCCCAGGTGCTGCCTTTTTTTTTTTTTCCTTAATTAATTAATTAATTAATTTCTGGCTGTGTTGGGTCTGCATTGCTGCACGGAGGCTTTCTCTAGTTGCGGCGAGTGGGGGCTTCTCATTGCGGTGGCTTCTCTTGTTGCAGAGTACAGGCTCTAAGCGCGTGGGCTTCAGCAGTTGTGGCTCGCGGGTTCTAGAGCGCAGGCTCAGTAGTTGTGGTGCACGGGCTTAGTTGCTCCACAGCATGTGGGATCTTCCCGGACCAGGGCTCGAACCCGTGTCCCCTGCATTAGCAGGCAGATTCTCAACCACTGCGCCACCAGGGAAGCCCCTTGAATAGTTTTGTATTTAAAATTTGTCTGTGGGGACAATGCAGGGGACACGGGCTCGAGCCCTGGTCCGGGAAGATCCCACACGCCGCAGAGCAACCAAACCTGCGCGGCACAGCTACTGAAGCCTGCGCGCCTAGAGCCCGTGCTCCGCAACATGAGAAGCCACGGCAATGAGGAGCCTGTGCACCACAACGAAGAGTAGCCCCGCTCGACGCAACTAGAGAAAGCCCATATGCAGCAACGAAGACCCAACGCAGCCAAAAATGAATTAGAAACTAAAATAAAATTTGCCTCTGAATAACTTTGAGTGAATTTGGTATAAGTTGTAAAGTTTGCATCTACATTCACTTCATTCCAAATGGTTTCCAATTACTTGTTCCTTAACTACTTTTAGAAAACTTTTGGGATAGAGACTGCATTTTAGTTTGAATTTCCAGTTTAATGGATTCAGCAGTCCTGTCAGTAGGGCACCCTGCCTCCAGGGACCTGTGAGGGAGGCGCGGCCTGCACCTCCTGCACTGACCACAGGGTGGCGCCGAGTTCGCCTCTCTGACCCACAGCGCATGCTGGTTCCCTGCGAACTCGATTGTGAGGGCAGCTGAGAGGAGTTGAGCCTCGTCAGGCGCGGGGGCGGGGGCCTTCGGGTAGGACGCCCGGCTCAGCGTCTCTGCTGAGAGGAGCTCGGTCTCCCGTCTCCTCAGGACTCGCTGGGGTTTCGGCTTCAGGACAAAGTGGGGCTGCGTCCACGCTGACTGGGGAACTAGGTTTCCTGAGGACCCAGGTGGTGCCTGAGGAAAAGGTGAAGAGACGGTGAGGAAAAGTGGGGAGAAGCTTCCTGGGGGCGGCTGACCGTTGAGGGGGTCCGTCTTCGTGTGAGCGAGGGAGGGCTTGGCGTGGAAAGCTGGGTGTTTGGTCAGGTTTGTGTGCAGGGTAGCCAGCGTGAGTTATGGGGCGTCCAGTTTTCCCAGCACCATTTATCGTGGGGAGTGTCGTGCTCCTTGGTGTGTCCTTGGTCCCTGTGTCCTAAATTCACCGAGCCCGTCCGTGTGGGTTGAATTCTGGTCTCTCTGTCCTGTTCCTCTGGTCCCTGTGCCCGTTTTGAGCCAGTTCCACACTGTTTTGGTGACTGTAGCTTCTCAGCAGAGTGTGACGTCAGGGAGGGAGTTGCCTCCAGCCCGTTCTCTTTTTTCAGGGTTTCTTTGGCTATTTGGGGTCCTTTGTGGTTCCCCACAGATATTAGGAGGATTTGCTCTGTTTTGGGGGAAAATACCATGGAATTTTGGGAGGGATTGCATTCACTGTGTCCACTGCTTTGGGTAGCATGGATGTTTTAACAATATTAATTGTTCCATTCCATGAGAACAGGATATCTTTCCATTGATTGGTGTGTTTTTCAATGTCTTCATCAATGTCTTATTAAAGTTTTCAGTGTGCAGGTCTTTCACCTCCTTGGTTGACTTTATTCCCAGGTATTTTGTTCTTTTTGATGCAGTTGTAAATAGGGTTGCTTTCTTTCTCTTTCTGATGGTTCATTATTAGTGTTGAGAAATGCAACTGATTGCTGTGTATTGATTTTGCAACTTTACTGAATTTATTTATTAGGTCTAATAGTTTTTTTGTGGAATGAAGTGGAAAATTGGAATTCAAAAATCCCACTGTTTCTACCATATCCAGGTCGTCCACAACACGGAGGACAGCGGCTCCTAATATCACCTTCCCACAGTGCCTCTAAATGACATGTGGACTTTGGGTGAACTGGATCTGGGTAAGGCTTGGCTTCTATACGGAAGTTTGATGTTTTCTCTGCTTTTCTGGCATGCTGTTGACATACACGATGTTTTGAAAAGTAATTGACTCTCCAGTAATTTCAAACATACAACTTTACATACATAAAAACAAGTCTTGTACCTTGATTAAATATACTCCTAAAAATTGATGTTGACATTATTAAAAATGGAATTGTTCTCGTAAATTCTTTTTCAGATTATTTTTTGCCAGCGTATGCATATAAGGTAGATTTTCATGAATTGATATTTTGTTCTGTAACTTTGCTTCATTAGTTGATTAGCTCAAATAATTTCTTTGCTGATTATAGGTAGTTTTATATATAAGATGATGTGACCTATGTGCTGTGAAGAGACAGGGTTTTAATTTTTCCATTCACCCATGGATGCCTTTTATTTCTTTCCTCAAGATTCTGGGTAGAACTTCCAGTACACTATTGAGTAACGGTGATGAAGGCCAGCTTCCTGGCCTTGTTCCTGATTTCAGGAGTAAATCTTTCGGTCTTTAACATTGAGCATGATGTTTGCTGTGGCTTTTGGTACTACTCTTTTCCATAGTGAACAGATTTCCTTTTATTCCTGCTTTCTTGAGTGTTTTTCATGAAATAACACTGGATTTTCATTGTAGATGTTTTGCATTCATTGATATGATTATGTGTTTTTACTTCACACCATTATTGTGGTTGAATACATTGCTTACTTTTGACATGTTGAGCAACCTGAAATTTCTGGTGTAGAGATACTTGCTTATGGCATTATCCATTTAAAGTTCTGTTGGTTGCATGTTGCTATTATTTTGTGATAGATTTTTACATTCATATTTATAAGTTATACTGGGGTAGTTTTCTCGGTTTTTTTCCTTTATTTTTAAAATCTTTTTTAAAATAGTGGTTTTATTTCACTTTAATTATTTATTTATTTTGGCCCCATCCCGTGGCTTGTGGGATCTTAGTTCCCCAGTCAGGGATCGAACCCGAGCCCTTGGCAGTGAAAGCACAGAGTCCTAACCACTGGGCCACCAGAGAATTCCCCAGTTTTCTTTTCCAAGATGTATTTGTATAATCTGACTAGACTTGGCTTGGTGTAAGTGGTTTGGAGGGTTAGCATTAGGGCTGGGGCTGGTGTGAGGGTTGGGGCTGTGTATGGTTTATGGTTGCTGTTATGGTTTAAGTTTTATGGTTAATGAGTTATTTATGGGTATGGTTAATGAATCTATTTTATGGTTTGGTTATGGTTATGGTTTTGCTTATTGGTTAAGGTTTATGGTTTTGGTCTCAGGGTGTTAGGGTTCTGTGTTAGAGTGGGTGTTAGGGTTCTGTGTTAGAGTGGGTGTTAGGGTATGGGTTAGAATTGGGGTACAGGTAGGATACGGGTAGAGCATGGGTTAGGGTAAGGTACAGGTTTAGGGTACGGGTTAGGCTAAGGTTAGGTCAGGGCTTAGGGTCAGGATCAGAGTTTAGGGTTAGGGTCCATGTCAGGATTAGCGTCAAGGTTGAGCGAGGCCATTGTTTTCTGCTCCTCCAGTGCTGGATTCTCATTGATAGAGGAATGAAATGTCGGCTCTGGTCACCCAGTGTTTCAAATTGAGCTCAGCCTTAGTCAAGGGTTCTTAGGGCCTCAGAGGTCATGCAGGGTTTCCCTCCACCCTCCCTCCTGGGAAGGGTGATGCAGGCCCCACTCTGTCTGGGCAGCCCCAGGTCCAGCATGGCCCTGACATGCAGGATACTAAGTAGACGTGATGTAAGACTTGGTGCATCAGTCTGCCAGCCCCCAGGTGCTGCCTTTTTTTTTTTTCCTTAATTAATTAATTAATTAATTTCTGGCTGTGTTGGGTCTGCATTGCTGCACGGAGGCTTTCTCTAGTTGCGGCGAGTGGGGGCTTCTCATTGCGGTGGCTTCTCTTGTTGCAGAGTACAGGCTCTAAGCGCGTGGGCTTCAGCAGTTGTGGCTCGCGGGTTCTAGAGCGCAGGCTCAGTAGTTGTGGTGCACGGGCTTAGTTGCTCCACAGCATGTGGGATCTTCCCGGACCAGGGCTCGAACCCGTGTCCCCTGCATTAGCAGGCAGATTCTCAACCACTGCGCCACCAGGGAAGCCCCTTGAATAGTTTTGTATTTAAAATTTGTCTGTGGGGACAATGCAGGGGACACGGGCTCGAGCCCTGGTCCGGGAAGATCCCACACGCCGCAGAGCAACCAAACCTGCGCGGCACAGCTACTGAAGCCTGCGCGCCTAGAGCCCGTGCTCCGCAACATGAGAAGCCACGGCAATGAGGAGCCTGTGCACCACAACGAAGAGTAGCCCCGCTCGACGCAACTAGAGAAAGCCCATATGCAGCAACGAAGACCCAACGCAGCCAAAAATGAATTAGAAACTA
Source organism: Balaenoptera acutorostrata (assembly GCF_949987535.1). Classification (NCBI taxonomy): domain Eukaryota; kingdom Metazoa; phylum Chordata; class Mammalia; order Artiodactyla; family Balaenopteridae; genus Balaenoptera; species Balaenoptera acutorostrata. Next base: position 125,825,994 of record NC_080069.1, read on the forward strand.
AAATAAAATTTGCCTCTGAATAACTTTGAGTGAATTTGGTATAAGTTGTAAAGTTTGCATCTACATTCACTTCATTCCAAATGGTTTCCAATTACTTGTTCCTTAACTACTTTTAGAAAACTTTTGGGATAGAGACTGCATTTTAGTTTGAATTTCCAGTTTAATGGATTCAGCAGTCCTGTCAGTAGGGCACCCTGCCTCCAGGGACCTGTGAGGGAGGCGCGGCCTGCACCTCCTGCACTGACCACAGGGTGGCGCCGAGTTCGCCTCTCTGACCCACAGCGCATGCTGGTTCCCTGCGAACTCGATTGTGAGGGCAGCTGAGAGGAGTTGAGCCTCGTCAGGCGCGGGGGCGGGGGCCTTCGGGTAGGACGCCCGGCTCAGCGTCTCTGCTGAGAGGAGCTCGGTCTCCCGTCTCCTCAGGACTCGCTGGGGTTTCGGCTTCAGGACAAAGTGGGGCTGCGTCCACGCTGACTGGGGAACTAGGTTTCCTGAGGACCCAGGTGGTGCCTGAGGAAAAGGTGAAGAGACGGTGAGGAAAAGTGGGGAGAAGCTTCCTGGGGGCGGCTGACCGTTGAGGGGGTCCGTCTTCGTGTGAGCGAGGGAGGGCTTGGCGTGGAAAGCTGGGTGTTTGGTCAGGTTTGTGTGCAGGGTAGCCAGCGTGAGTTATGGGGCGTCCAGTTTTCCCAGCACCATTTATCGTGGGGAGTGTCGTGCTCCTTGGTGTGTCCTTGGTCCCTGTGTCCTAAATTCACCGAGCCCGTCCGTGTGGGTTGAATTCTGGTCTCTCTGTCCTGTTCCTCTGGTCCCTGTGCCCGTTTTGAGCCAGTTCCACACTGTTTTGGTGACTGTAGCTTCTCAGCAGAGTGTGACGTCAGGGAGGGAGTTGCCTCCAGCCCGTTCTCTTTTTTCAGGGTTTCTTTGGCTATTTGGGGTCCTTTGTGGTTCCCCACAGATATTAGGAGGATTTGCTCTGTTTTGGGGGAAAATACCATGGAATTTTGGGAGGGATTGCATTCACTGTGTCCACTGCTTTGGGTAGCATGGATGTTTTAACAATATTAATTGTTCCATTCCATGAGAACAGGATATCTTTCCATTGATTGGTGTGTTTTTCAATGTCTTCATCAATGTCTTATTAAAGTTTTCAGTGTGCAGGTCTTTCACCTCCTTGGTTGACTTTATTCCCAGGTATTTTGTTCTTTTTGATGCAGTTGTAAATAGGGTTGCTTTCTTTCTCTTTCTGATGGTTCATTATTAGTGTTGAGAAATGCAACTGATTGCTGTGTATTGATTTTGCAACTTTACTGAATTTATTTATTAGGTCTAATAGTTTTTTTGTGGAATGAAGTGGAAAATTGGAATTCAAAAATCCCACTGTTTCTACCATATCCAGGTCGTCCACAACACGGAGGACAGCGGCTCCTAATATCACCTTCCCACAGTGCCTCTAAATGACATGTGGACTTTGGGTGAACTGGATCTGGGTAAGGCTTGGCTTCTATACGGAAGTTTGATGTTTTCTCTGCTTTTCTGGCATGCTGTTGACATACACGATGTTTTGAAAAGTAATTGACTCTCCAGTAATTTCAAACATACAACTTTACATACATAAAAACAAGTCTTGTACCTTGATTAAATATACTCCTAAAAATTGATGTTGACATTATTAAAAATGGAATTGTTCTCGTAAATTCTTTTTCAGATTATTTTTTGCCAGCGTATGCATATAAGGTAGATTTTCATGAATTGATATTTTGTTCTGTAACTTTGCTTCATTAGTTGATTAGCTCAAATAATTTCTTTGCTGATTATAGGTAGTTTTATATATAAGATGATGTGACCTATGTGCTGTGAAGAGACAGGGTTTTAATTTTTCCATTCACCCATGGATGCCTTTTATTTCTTTCCTCAAGATTCTGGGTAGAACTTCCAGTACACTATTGAGTAACGGTGATGAAGGCCAGCTTCCTGGCCTTGTTCCTGATTTCAGGAGTAAATCTTTCGGTCTTTAACATTGAGCATGATGTTTGCTGTGGCTTTTGGTACTACTCTTTTCCATAGTGAACAGATTTCCTTTTATTCCTGCTTTCTTGAGTGTTTTTCATGAAATAACACTGGATTTTCATTGTAGATGTTTTGCATTCATTGATATGATTATGTGTTTTTACTTCACACCATTATTGTGGTTGAATACATTGCTTACTTTTGACATGTTGAGCAACCTGAAATTTCTGGTGTAGAGATACTTGCTTATGGCATTATCCATTTAAAGTTCTGTTGGTTGCATGTTGCTATTATTTTGTGATAGATTTTTACATTCATATTTATAAGTTATACTGGGGTAGTTTTCTCGGTTTTTTTCCTTTATTTTTAAAATCTTTTTTAAAATAGTGGTTTTATTTCACTTTAATTATTTATTTATTTTGGCCCCATCCCGTGGCTTGTGGGATCTTAGTTCCCCAGTCAGGGATCGAACCCGAGCCCTTGGCAGTGAAAGCACAGAGTCCTAACCACTGGGCCACCAGAGAATTCCCCAGTTTTCTTTTCCAAGATGTATTTGTATAATCTGACTAGACTTGGCTTGGTGTAAGTGGTTTGGAGGGTTAGCATTAGGGCTGGGGCTGGTGTGAGGGTTGGGGCTGTGTATGGTTTATGGTTGCTGTTATGGTTTAAGTTTTATGGTTAATGAGTTATTTATGGGTATGGTTAATGAATCTATTTTATGGTTTGGTTATGGTTATGGTTTTGCTTATTGGTTAAGGTTTATGGTTTTGGTCTCAGGGTGTTAGGGTTCTGTGTTAGAGTGGGTGTTAGGGTTCTGTGTTAGAGTGGGTGTTAGGGTATGGGTTAGAATTGGGGTACAGGTAGGATACGGGTAGAGCATGGGTTAGGGTAAGGTACAGGTTTAGGGTACGGGTTAGGCTAAGGTTAGGTCAGGGCTTAGGGTCAGGATCAGAGTTTAGGGTTAGGGTCCATGTCAGGATTAGCGTCAAGGTTGAGCGAGGCCATTGTTTTCTGCTCCTCCAGTGCTGGATTCTCATTGATAGAGGAATGAAATGTCGGCTCTGGTCACCCAGTGTTTCAAATTGAGCTCAGCCTTAGTCAAGGGTTCTTAGGGCCTCAGAGGTCATGCAGGGTTTCCCTCCACCCTCCCTCCTGGGAAGGGTGATGCAGGCCCCACTCTGTCTGGGCAGCCCCAGGTCCAGCATGGCCCTGACATGCAGGATACTAAGTAGACGTGATGTAAGACTTGGTGCATCAGTCTGCCAGCCCCCAGGTGCTGCCTTTTTTTTTTTCCTTAATTAATTAATTAATTAATTAATTAATTAATTTCTGGCTGTGTTGGGTCTGCATTGCTGCACGGAGGCTTTCTCTAGTTGCGGCGAGTGGGGGCTTCTCATTGCGGTGGCTTCTCTTGTTGCAGAGTACAGGCTCTAAGCGCGTGGGCTTCAGCAGTTGTGGCTCGCGGGTTCTAGAGCGCAGGCTCAGTAGTTGTGGTGCACGGGCTTAGTTGCTCCACAGCATGTGGGATCTTCCCGGACCAGGGCTCGAACCCGTGTCCCCTGCATTAGCAGGCAGATTCTCAACCACTGCGCCACCAGGGAAGCCCCTTGAATAGTTTTGTATTTAAAATTTGTCTGTGGGGACAATGCAGGGGACACGGGCTCGAGCCCTGGTCCGGGAAGATCCCACACGCCGCAGAGCAACCAAACCTGCGCGGCACAGCTACTGAAGCCTGCGCGCCTAGAGCCCGTGCTCCGCAACATGAGAAGCCACGGCAATGAGGAGCCTGTGCACCACAACGAAGAGTAGCCCCGCTCGACGCAACTAGAGAAAGCCCATATGCAGCAACGAAGACCCAACGCAGCCAAAAATGAATTAGAAACTAAAATAAAATTTGCCTCTGAATAACTTTGAGTGAATTTGGTATAAGTTGTAAAGTTTGCATCTACATTCACTTCATTCCAAATGGTTTCCAATTACTTGTTCCTTAACTACTTTTAGAAAACTTTTGGGATAGAGACTGCATTTTAGTTTGAATTTCCAGTTTAATGGATTCAGCAGTCCTGTCAGTAGGGCACCCTGCCTCCAGGGACCTGTGAGGGAGGCGCGGCCTGCACCTCCTGCACTGACCACAGGGTGGCGCCGAGTTCGCCTCTCTGACCCACAGCACATGCTGGTTCCCTGCGAACTCGATTGTGAGGGCAGCTGAGAGGAGTTGAGCCTCGTCAGGCGCGGGGGCGGGGGCCTTCGGGTAGGACGCCCGGCTCAGCGTCTCTGCTGAGAGGAGCTCGGTCTCCCGTCTCCTCAGGACTCGCTGGGGTTTCGGCTTCAGGACAAAGTGGGGCTGCGTCCACGCTGACTGGGGAACTAGGTTTCCTGAGGACCCAGGTGGTGCCTGAGGAAAAGGTGAAGAGACGGTGAGGAAAAGTGGGGAGAAGCTTCCTGGGGGCGGCTGACCGTTGAGGGGGTCCGTCTTCGTGTGAGCGAGGGAGGGCTTGGCGTGGAAAGCTGGGTGTTTGGTCAGGTTTGTGTGCAGGGTAGCCAGCGTGAGTTATGGGGCGTCCAGTTTTCCCAGCACCATTTATCGTGGGGAGTGTCGTGCTCCTTGGTGTGTCCTTGGTCCCTGTGTCCTAAATTCACCGAGCCCGTCCGTGTGGGTTGAATTCTGGTCTCTCTGTCCTGTTCCTCTGGTCCCTGTGCCCGTTTTGAGCCAGTTCCACACTGTTTTGGTGACTGTAGCTTCTCAGCAGAGTGTGACGTCAGGGAGGGAGTTGCCTCCAGCCCGTTCTCTTTTTTCAGGGTTTCTTTGGCTATTTGGGGTCCTTTGTGGTTCCCCACAGATATTAGGAGGATTTGCTCTGTTTTGGGGGAAAATACCATGGAATTTTGGGAGGGATTGCATTCACTGTGTCCACTGCTTTGGGTAGCATGGATGTTTTAACAATGTTAATTGTTCCATTCCATGAGAACAGGATATCTTTCCATTTATTGGTGTGTTTTTCAATGTCTTCATCAATGTCTTATTAAAGTTTTCAGTGTGCAGGTCTTTCACCTCCTTGGTTGACTTTATTCCCAGGTATTTTGTTCTTTTTGATGCAGTTGTAAATAGGGTTGCTTTCTTTCTCTTTCTGATGGTTCATTATTAGTGTTGAGAAATGCAACTGATTGCTGTGTATTGATTTTGCAACTTTACTGAATTTATTTATTAGGTCTAATAGTTTTTTTGTGGAATGAAGTGGAAAATTGGAATTCAAAAATCCCACTGTTTCTACCATATCCAGGTCGTCCACAACACGGAGGACAGCGGCTCCTAATATCACCTTCCCACAGTGCCTCTAAATGACATGTGGACTTTGGGTGAACTGGATCTGGGTAAGGCTTGGCTTCTATACGGAAGTTTGATGTTTTCTCTGCTTTTCTGGCATGCTGTTGACATACACGATGTTTTGAAAAGTAATTGACTCTCCAGTAATTTCAAACATACAACTTTACATACATAAAAACAAGTCTTGTACCTTGATTAAATATACTCCTAAAAATTGATGTTGACATTATTAAAAATGGAATTGTTCTCGTAAATTCTTTTTCAGATTATTTTTTGCCAGCGTATGCATATAAGGTAGATTTTCATGAATTGATATTTTGTTCTGTAACTTTGCTTCATTAGTTGATTAGCTCAAATAATTTCTTTGCTGATTATAGGTAGTTTTATATATAAGATGATGTGACCTATGTGCTGTGAAGAGACAGGGTTTTAATTTTTCCATTCACCCATGGATGCCTTTTATTTCTTTCCTCAAGATTCTGGGTAGAACTTCCAGTACACTATTGAGTAACGGTGATGAAGGCCAGCTTCCTGGCCTTGTTCCTGATTTCAGGAGTAAATCTTTCGGTCTTTAACATTGAGCATGATGTTTGCTGTGGCTTTTGGTACTACTCTTTTCCATAGTGAACAGATTTCCTTTTATTCCTGCTTTCTTGAGTGTTTTTCATGAAATAACACTGGATTTTCATTGTAGATGTTTTGCATTCATTGATATGATTATGTGTTTTTACTTCACACCATTATTGTGGTTGAATACATTGCTTACTTTTGACATGTTGAGCAACCTGAAATTTCTGGTGTAGAGATACTTGCTTATGGCATTATCCATTTAAAGTTCTGTTGGTTGCATGTTGCTATTATTTTGTGATAGATTTTTACATTCATATTTATAAGTTATACTGGGGTAGTTTTCTCGGTTTTTTTCCTTTATTTTTAAAATCTTTTTTAAAATAGTGGTTTTATTTCACTTTAATTATTTATTTATTTTGGCCCCATCCCGTGGCTTGTGGGATCTTAGTTCCCCAGTCAGGGATCGAACCCGAGCCCTTGGCAGTGAAAGCACAGAGTCCTAACCACTGGGCCACCAGAGAATTCCCCAGTTTTCTTTTCCAAGATGTATTTGTATAATCTGACTAGACTTGGCTTGGTGTAAGTGGTTTGGAGGGTTAGCATTAGGGCTGGGGCTGGTGTGAGGGTTGGGGCTGTGTATGGTTTATGGTTGCTGTTATGGTTTAAGTTTTATGGTTAATGAGTTATTTATGGGTATGGTTAATGAATCTATTTTATGGTTTGGTTATGGTTATGGTTTTGCTTATTGGTTAAGGTTTATGGTTTTGGTCTCAGGGTGTTAGGGTTCTGTGTTAGAGTGGGTGTTAGGGTTCTGTGTTAGAGTGGGTGTTAGGGTATTGGGTTAGAATTGGGGTACAGGTAGGATACGGGTAGAGCATGGGTTAGGGTAAGGTACAGGTTTAGGGTACGGGTTAGGCTAAGGTTAGGTCAGGGCTTAGGGTCAGGATCAGAGTTTAGGGTTAGGGTCCATGTCAGGATTAAGCGTCAAGGTTGAGCGAGGCCATTGTTTTCTGCTCCTCCCAGTGCTGGATTCTCATTGAATAGAGGAATGAAATGTCGGCTCTGGTCACCCAGTGTTTCAAATTGAGCTCAGCCTTAGTCAAGGGTTCTTAGGGCCTCAGAGGTCATGCAGGGTTTCCCTCCACCCTCCCCTCCTGGGAAGGGTGATGCAGGCCCCACTCTGTCTGGGCAGCCCCAGGTCCAGCATGGCCCTGACATGCAGGATACTAAGTAGACGTGATGTAAGACTTGGTGCATCAGTCTGCCAGCCCCCAGGTGCTGCCTTTTTTTTTTTTTTCGCTTAATTAATTAATTAATTAATTAATTAATTAATTTTCTGGCTTGTGTTGGGTCTGCATTGCTGCACGGAGGCTTTCTCTAGTTGCGGCGAGTGGGGGGCTTCTCATTGCGGTGGCTTCTCTTGTTGCAGAGTACAGGCTCTAAGCGCGTGGGCTTCAGCAGTTGTGGCTCGCGGGTTCTAGAGCGCAGGCTCAGTAGTTGTGGTGCACGGGCTTAGTTGCTCCACAGCATGTGGGATCTTCCCGGACCAGGGCTCGAAACCCGTGTCCCCTTGCATTAGCAGGCAGATTCTCAAACCACTGCGCCACCCAGGGAAGCCCCTTTGGAATAGTTTTGTATTTAAAATTTGTCTGTGGGGACAATGCAGGGGACACGGGCTCGAGCCCTGGTCCGGGAAGATCCCACACGCCGCAGAGCAACCAAAACCTGCGCGGCACAGCTACTGAAGCCTGCGCGCCTAGAGCCCGTGCTCCGCAACATGAGAAGCCACGGCAATAGAGGAGCCTGTGCACCACAACGAAGAGTAGCCCCGCTCGACGCAACGCAACTAGAGAAGAAAGCCCATATGCAGCAACGAAGGACCCAACGCAGCCACAAAAATGAATTAGAAAACTAAAATAAAATTTGCCTCTGAATAACTTTGAGTGAATTTGGTATAAGTTGTAAAGTTTGCATCTACAATCACTTCATTCCAAATGGTTTCCAATTACTTGTTCCTTAACTACTTTTAGAAAACTTTATGGGATAGAGACTGCATTTTAGTTTGAATTTTCCAGTTTAATGGATTCAGCAGTCCTGGTCAGTAGGGCACCCTGCCTCCAGGGACCTGTGAGGGAGGCGCGGCCTGCACCTCCTGCACTGACCACAGGGTGGCGCCGAGTTCGCCTCTCTGACCCACAGTGCATGCTGGTTCCCTGCGAACTCGATTGTGAGGGCAGCTGAGAGGAGTTGAGCCTCGTCAGGCGCGGGGGCGGGGGCCTTCGGGTAGGACGCCCGGCTCAGCGTCTCTGCTGAGAGGAGCTCGGTCTCCCGTCTCCTCAGGACTCGCTGGGGTTTCGGCTTCAGGACAAAGTGGGGCTGCGTCCACGCTGACTGGGGAACTAGGTTTCCTGAGGACCCAGGTGGTGCCTGAGGAAAAGGTGAAGAGACGGTGAGGAAAAGTGGGGAGAAGCTTCCTGGGGGCGGCTGACCGTTGAGGGGGTCCGTCTTCGTGTGAGCGAGGGAGGGCTTGGCGTGGAAAGCTGGGTGTTTGGTCAGGTTTGTGTGCAGGGTAGCCAGCGTGAGTTATGGGGCGTCCAGTTTTCCCAGCACCATTTATCGTGGGGAGTGTCGTGCTCCTTGGTGTGTCCTTGGTCCCTGTGTCCTAAATTCACCGAGCCCGTCCGTGTGGGTTGAATTCTGGTCTCTCTGTCCTGTTCCTCTGGTCCCTGTGCCCGTTTTGAGCCAGTTCCACACTGTTTTGGTGACTGTAGCTTCTCAGCAGAGTGTGACGTCAGGGAGGGAGTTGCCTCCAGCCCGTTCTCTTTTTTCAGGGTTTCTTTGGCTATTTGGGGTCCTTTGTGGTTCCCCACAGATATTAGGAGGATTTGCTCTGTTTTGGGGGAAAATACCATGGAATTTTGGGAGGGATTGCATTCACTGTGTCCACTGCTTTGGGTAGCATGGATGTTTTAACAATATTAATTGTTCCATTCCATGAGAACAGGATATCTTTCCATTTATTGGTGTGTTTTTCAATGTCTTCATCAATGTCTTATTAAAGTTTTCAGTGTGCAGGTCTTTCACCTCCTTGGTTGACTTTATTCCCAGGTATTTTGTTCTTTTTGATGCAGTTGTAAATAGGGTTGCTTTCTTTCTCTTTCTGATGGTTCATTATTAGTGTTGAGAAATGCAACTGATTGCTGTGTATTGATTTTGCAACTTTACTGAATTTATTTATTAGGTCTAATAGTTTTTTTGTGGAATGAAGTGGAAAATTGGAATTCAAAAATCCCACTGTTTCTACCATATCCAGGTCGTCCACAACACGGAGGACAGCGGCTCCTAATATCACCTTCCCACAGTGCCTCTAAATGACATGTGGACTTTGGGTGAACTGGATCTGGGTAAGGCTTGGCTTCTATACGGAAGTTTGATGTTTTCTCTGCTTTTCTGGCATGCTGTTGACATACACGATGTTTTGAAAAGTAATTGACTCTCCAGTAATTTCAAACATACAACTTTACATACATAAAAACAAGTCTTGTACCTTGATTAAATATACTCCTAAAAATTGATGTTGACATTATTAAAAATGGAATTGTTCTCGTAAATTCTTTTTCAGATTATTTTTTGCCAGCGTATGCATATAAGGTAGATTTTCATGAATTGATATTTTGTTCTGTAACTTTGCTTCATTAGTTGATTAGCTCAAATAATTTCTTTGCTGATTATAGGTAGTTTTATATATAAGATGATGTGACCTATGTGCTGTGAAGAGACAGGGTTTTAATTTTTCCATTCACCCATGGATGCCTTTTATTTCTTTCCTCAAGATTCTGGGTAGAACTTCCAGTACACTATTGAGTAACGGTGATGAAGGCCAGCTTCCTGGCCTTGTTCCTGATTTCAGGAGTAAATCTTTCGGTCTTTAACATTGAGCATGATGTTTGCTGTGGCTTTTGGTACTACTCTTTTCCATAGTGAACAGATTTCCTTTTATTCCTGCTTTCTTGAGTGTTTTTCATGAAATAACACTGGATTTTCATTGTAGATGTTTTGCATTCATTGATATGATTATGTGTTTTTACTTCACACCATTATTGTGGTTGAATACATTGCTTACTTTTGACATGTTGAGCAACCTGAAATTTCTGGTGTAGAGATACTTGCTTATGGCATTATCCATTTAAAGTTCTGTTGGTTGCATGTTGCTATTATTTTGTGATAGATTTTTACATTCATATTTATAAGTTATACTGGGGTAGTTTTCTCGGTTTTTTTCCTTTATTTTTAAAATCTTTTTTAAAATAGTGGTTTTATTTCACTTTAATTATTTATTTATTTTGGCCCCATCCCGTGGCTTGTGGGATCTTAGTTCCCCAGTCAGGGATCGAACCCGAGCCCTTGGCAGTGAAAGCACAGAGTCCTAACCACTGGGCCACCAGAGAATTCCCCAGTTTTCTTTTCCAAGATGTATTTGTATAATCTGACTAGACTTGGCTTGGTGTAAGTGGTTTGGAGGGTTAGCATTAGGGCTGGGGCTGGTGTGAGGGTTGGGGCTGTGTATGGTTTATGGTTGCTGTTATGGTTTAAGTTTTATGGTTAATGAGTTATTTATGGGTATGGTTAATGAATCTATTTTATGGTTTGGTTATGGTTATGGTTTTGCTTATTGGTTAAGGTTTATGGTTTTGGTCTCAGGGTGTTAGGGTTCTGTGTTAGAGTGGGTGTTAGGGTTCTGTGTTAGAGTGGGTGTTAGGGTATGGGTTAGAATTGGGGTACAGGTAGGATACGGGTAGAGCATGGGTTAGGGTAAGGTACAGGTTTAGGGTACGGGTTAGGCTAAGGTTAGGTCAGGGCTTAGGGTCAGGATCAGAGTTTAGGGTTAGGGTCCATGTCAGGATTAGCGTCAAGGTTGAGCGAGGCCATTGTTTTCTGCTCCTCCAGTGCTGGATTCTCATTGATAGAGGAATGAAATGTCGGCTCTGGTCACCCAGTGTTTCAAATTGAGCTCAGCCTTAGTCAAGGGTTCTTAGGGCCTCAGAGGTCATGCAGGGTTTCCCTCCACCCTCCCTCCTGGGAAGGGTGATGCAGGCCCCACTCTGTCTGGGCAGCCCCAGGTCCAGCATGGCCCTGACATGCAGGATACTAAGTAGACGTGATGTAAGACTTGGTGCATCAGTCTGCCAGCCCCCAGGTGCTGCCTTTTTTTTTTTTTCCTTAATTAATTAATTAATTAATTTCTGGCTGTGTTGGGTCTGCATTGCTGCACGGAGGCTT